>NW_016814096.1:607903-657136 GCF_001698545.2 Rhinopithecus bieti
AAAAAAAAAAAAAAATCCATAGTATTTTCTCTTTTTTTAGACAAAGTCTTGCTCTGTCACCCAAGCTGAGTGCAGTGGTGCGATCTCAGCTCACTGCGACCTCTGCTTCCCAGGTTCAAGTGATTCTCCTACCTCAGCCTCCTGAGCAGCTGGAATTACAAGTGCATGCCACCATGCCCAGATAATTTTTGTACTTTTTGTAGAGACAGGGTTTCACCATGTTGGCCAGGCTGGTCTCGAACTCCTGACCTCAAATGATCTGCCTGCCTCAGCCTCCCAAAATCCTGGGATTACAGGTGTGAGCCACTGTGCCCAGCCCATAGTATGTTTTCTCATGTATTAAAATCTTTTAAATTTATCTCAGCAATGTTTATAGGTTTCAGTGTATAGGTGTTACGTATATTTTGTTAAATTCATCCTTAAGTACTTAATGTCTTTTTATACTATTCCAGATGACATCTTTAAAATTTAATTTTCCAACTTTCTTTCCAAGAGAATTCCAATTATGTTTCCAAGAGAATTGAAAATGTATGTTCACATAAAACTTGCACACAAATGTTTATAGCAGCATTATGCATAATAACCAAAAGTGGAAACACCCAAATGTTCATCAACCTATGAGTGAATAAACAAAAAGTAGTATATATATACAAGGGGATGTTATTCAGTTATAAAAAGGAATGAAGTGCTGACACATGCCACAACATTGGTGAAACTTGAAAGCATTTCAGTAAGTGAAAGAAGCCAGAAACAAAAGCCCACATATATTGGGTGATTCCATTTATATGAAATGTCAGAATAAGCAAATCCATAAAAACAGAAAGTAGATTAGTCATTGACAGGAACTGTGGGGAGGGGTAAATGATGAACAAGTGCCAATAGATAAGAGGTTTCTTTTTAGGATGATGTAAATGCTCTAGAATTAGATACTGGTGATGGTTACACAATTTTATGTACATATTAAAAACCACTGGATGGGCACGATGGCTCATGCCTGTAATCCTAGCACTTTGGGAGGCCCAGGTCAGGAGTTCACTACCAGCCTGGCCAACATGGTGAAACCAACCCCGTCTCTACTAAAAATACGAAAAAACTAACCTGGCGTGATGGGGCGTGCTTGTAGTCCCAGCTACTCAGGAGGCTGAGGCAGGAGAATTGCTTGAACCCAGGAGGCGGAGGTTGCAGTGAGCCTAGATTGTGCCACTGCACTCCAGCCTGGGCAACAGAGGGAGACTCCATCTCAAAAAACAAAAACACTGTCTTGCATAATTTTAAATGGTGAGTTTTATGGTACAAGAATTATACCTCGATTAAAAAAAGTTATTTTCCAATTGCTTATTGTTAGTATATAAATACAATTAATATTTGGTTATTGACCTTGTATCCTACGATCTTGCTAAATTCAACTTTTAGTGCTATGGTTTGCATGTATTCCCCCAAAAGCATGTATTGAAAACTTAATCCCCAATGCAGCAGTGTTGGCAGCTAAGGCCTAATGACAGGCAATTAGGCCACAAGGGCTCCACCCTCATAAATAGATTAGTGATGTTATTGTGGAAGTGAGTTCATTATTGTAGAAGTGGGTTCATTGTAAAAGGGTGAGTTCAATGCCCTTTTCTCTCTTGCCCTCTTACCTTCTGCCATGAGATCACACAGCAAGAAGTCCCTTGCCAGCCTCTCAGTCTTGGACTTCCCAGCCACCAGAACCATGAGCCAAATAAATTTCCGTTCTTGGGCATCCTGTTACAGTAGCACAAAAAAACAAAAATAGAAAATTGGTACCGGAGAAGTGGGGTATTGTTATAACAAATACCTGAAAATGTGGAAGTGACTTTGAAAGTGGATAATGGGTAGAGGCTGAAGAATTTGGAGGAGAAGCCTAGAAAAAAAAAAAATTGTACAGAGCATTAAGGCTCAGAAGAAGAGAATAGCTGTTAGGAAAGTCTGAAATTGCTTAGAGATTACTTAAAGGGTCATGACCAGAATGTTGGTGGAAATGTGGACCGTGAAGACTATTCTGATGAGTCTCAGATGAAAATGAGGAACAAGGTACTGGAAACTGGAAAAAGGGTCATCCTTGTTATAAAGTGGCAAAGAAGTTAGCTGAATTGTGTCCATGCCCAAGGGCTTTATGGAAGACAGAACTTAAGAACCGTGAACTAGGATATCTGGCTGAAGTTAAAATCTAAGAAGTAAAGCATCATGAAGCTGCGTGGCTTCTCTTAACTATATGTGATAAATTTAGAGAGGACATACATGATTTAAAGATAGTGATTATCACTTAAAAGGGAAGCAGAATAGAAAGACTTGGAAAATGTCCATTCTGGCCATGTAAAGAGTGAAAAGCCATGTTTAGGAGAGCAAACCAAAGGTGTGGCAAAGCAACTGTTTACTAAAGAGATTAGTAGGGCTGGAAAGGAGTCAGGTGCTATTAATCAAGACAATGAGAGGATGAGGCTGCCCCTCCCATCACAAGCGAGAGCAGGGTATTGAGGGTGAGCTTTCCAGAGAAGCACCAGCAGATGATCAGCATTTACTACCCGCATTCCCCCAAGTCTCTGCCCCCTGCACAGCACTCCTTGGCCACCCCAGCCCTGGCTCAAGTGTGGCCAGGTGCAGCATGTGCTGCTGCTCTAGAGGGCACAAGCTCTAAATCTTGGCAGTATTCACATGGTGCCAACTCTGCAGATGCCAAGAGGGTGCAAGCTATGGGCCATGGCAGCCTTCACCTAGATTTCAAGGAATATCTCGGACAGCCTGAGGGCCCAGGCAGAAATGTGGTATAGGGTCAGAGCCACAGCAGAGAGTATCCTGGAGGTACCAGGGTCCCCATTAGGACATCGCATAGTGGAACTTATTTGATTTCACAGGCTCAAGGCTGGAAGAAGTTTGCCTCAGAATGAATTGTGCCATGAGTCTCTCCCATATCTAATGTAGATGAGACGCTGGACTTTGGACTTTTGAATTGGTGCAGGAATGATTTAAGACGTGGTGTTATTAGGATGAAATGAATATATTTTTCATGTGAGAAGGATGTGAATTTGGGGGGCCAAGGATAGAATACTATGTTTTTAATGTATTCTCCAAAAAGCATATGTTGGAAACTTAATCCTCAATGTAACGTTATTGAGAAGTGGAGCCTAATGAGAGGTGATTAGGCCATGAGGCTCCAACTCTATGAATGGATTAAGGCCATCACCACAGGAGCAAGTTCATTATTTCAGGAATGGGTTTGTTATAAAAGGGCAGGTTCAAGTTTGAACCCCTTCTCTCTCTCTCTTTCTCTCCTTTCTCTCTCTCTGTTGTCTTTTTGCCTTCCGCCCTGAGATGATGCAGCAATAAGGCCTTCACAAGATGCCAGCCCCTCAATCTTGGACTTCCCAGTCTCCAGAACCATGACCCAAATAAATTTCTGTTTATTTTAAATTACTCAGCCTTAGATATTCTGTTATAGCAGCACAAAATGAACGAAGACAATCATTTCTACTTTTCAAATGTAGATTCCTTCAGATTTTTATGACATTCACAAATAAAAAGGGTTTTACTGTTTAATTTTGTCCTATATATACTTTATTTTCTATCCTTATTGCTCTAGCTAGATCTCCAGTACAATGTTGAATAGAATGGTAAGACAGAGAGCGATTGATAGCTAATATAAATGTTGATATTTAGGGAATGTTAATAATGGATACAAGGGAGTTCTTTGTACTATTCTTTAACCTTCTTTATGTCAAAATAAATAGTTAAAAAGAAAAAACGGTAAGAAACTATGTGCCACACACTGTTCTAAGTATATTTTAAGTTATTTAATTCTTTCAACATCCCTCTGAGGCAGATATTTTTACCCACTTTTACAAAGGAGGACCCTGAGGCATAGAAAGGTTAAGTAGCTTTACCAGGATCACACAGTTTGTAGTTAGCAGAAGCAATATCTGAATCAAGGCAGCCTGGCTCCCGAGTCTTTGCCCTTATCCACTATGCTATTCTGTCTATCCAAAGAGCATATCTTTAGTTTTTATTTATTTTATGAGGACATTCACGGGAACTTTCATAATCTCAGCCCCTCTAACTTAATTTTTCCCATTAGGTTAAGTTCTTCAACTAGAATTTCTCTTGGCCTCAGGTTTTGCTTGTTTGTTTATTCATTTGTTGAGGAACTTACGTGATATGTGATAGCTGGAGAAGAACCATGGAACTTTATTGACGTTGATGGATAAGGGTCTGAAAACGTGGCAGAGTGTTGTCACTCTAAATAAGATGGCACAGAAGGTGAAGATGCTCAGGTCAAGAGGATGTCTGGTGTAGGGCTTGAGGCAAAGGGACTTAAATGTAACATTAGCACTATCTAGCACTAACTGTAAACAAAAAAGGGACCAATTATGGTTTTTTGTTTTTTTTTTTTTTTGGAGACAGGGTCTTATTTTGTCGTCCAGGCTGGAGTGCAGTGGTGTGATCTCAGCTCACTGCAACCTCTGCCTCTTGGGCTCATGTGATCCTCCCACCTCAGCCTCCCAAGTAGCTGGGCTACGGGCAAGTGCCATCATGTTCGGCTAACTTTTATATTTATTTGAGGTATTTTTGTAGAGATGGGATTTCGCCATGTCACACACGCTGTTCTCAAACTCCTGGACTCAAGCATTCTGGCCTCAGCCTCCCAAAGTGCTGGGATTACTGGAGTTAGCCACCATGCCTGGTCCCCAATTATGATTCTAAGCTTCTCAAAACCGTAAGGCAAACGACACAAATATGGGTGTTGCAACCTTATTTTCTTTTTTCTTTATTTCTTTTTTTTTTTGAGATAGAGTCTTACTCTGTTGCCCAGGCTGGAGTGCAGTGGCACAATCTCGGCTCACTGCAACCTCCGCCTCCCAGGTTCAAGCAATTCTCTGCCTCAGCCTCCCGAGTAGCTGGGATTACAGGCGCCTGCCTCCACGCCTGGCTAATTTTGTATTTTAGTAGAGACGGGGTTTCACTATGTTGGCCAGGCTGGTCTCGAACTCCTGACCTCGTGATCCACCCGCCTCGGCCTCCCAAAGTGCTGGGATTACAGGCGTGAGCCACCATGCCCAGCTGCAACCTTATTTTCAACAATATAATTTCAAAGGTATTCATGCACTTGGTGCTGGCACATATGCATTCAAAATAGTACTCTCATGTACTGTGCATGGTAGGGAAACTGATAACAGTCTTTCTGGAGAATAATTTGACAATGAGCATCGAAGACATCAAGGCGCATTGAGGATCTGGGCTTGGTGGCTCACACCTAGAATCCCCCACTTCTGGAGGCCGAGGTGGGAGGATGGTGTGACCCCAGGCGTTCAAGACCAGCCTGGGTGACAGAGCAAGATCCTGACCCTAAAACAGAGGGGGGAGCATTCATGTTCCATGACAAAGAAAGTCTCCTTCTAGGACTGTACTCTAAAGAAATCAGACGAATTAGATGTATGCAGAAAGTTGCTCCTTGCAATACTGTTCATAAAGCAAAAAACTGGAAACAACTTAAATACCCAACAACAGCTGAAGGATGAAATTATGGCACGTAAATATAATAGACTGAAATGTAGTTATCAGAATTTTATTGAAATGAGAAGACTTACAGATAAAAATTGTAGTACCAAGAATCACCCTCCTGTTTCCTGCATATTAGCAACTCTCATTTCTTTTCTTTTCTTTTTTTTTTTGAGACAGAGTTTCGCACTTGTTGCCCAGGCTGGTGTGCAATGGCACGATCTCAGCTCACTGCAACCTCTGCCTCCCAGGTTCAAGTGATTCTCTTGCCTCAGCCTCCCGAGTAGCTGAGATTACAGGCATGCGCCACCACACCCGGCTAATTTTTTGTTTGTTTGTTTGTTTTAGACGGAGTCTTGCTCTGTTGCCCAGACTGGAGTGCAATGGCCCGATCTCGGCTCACTGCAGCCTCCGCCTCCTGGGTTCAAGAGATTCTCCTGCCTCAGCCTCCCGAGTAGCTGGGACGGCAGGCATGTGCCACCACCATGCCCAGCTAAGTTTTTGTATTTTTAGTAGTTGTGGTTTCTCCATGTTGGTCAGGCTGGTCTCGAACTCCTGACCTCAGGTGATCCGCCTGCCTCAGCTTCCCAAAGTGCTGGGATTACAGGCGTGAGCCACCACGCCCGGCCACCACGCCCGGCCTAGCAACTCCCACATCTGTGTCCTCCTTTGCTCTCCCGCTGGGCTGTAGCTGCTTGTCTAGCGCAATAGTTTTCAAACTGTTTGCCTAGGGGCTTCAGAGTTCTATCAGGTGCCTTGGGAGCTGTGGGTTAAGGGGCAAGAGAGAGGACCCATATGCCTCAGGATTCCACTTTTTTTTTTTTTTTTTTCTGAGACGGAGTCTCGCTCTGTCGCCCAGGCTGGAGTGCAGTGGCGTGATCTCCGCTCACTGCAAGCTCCGCCGCCTCTTGGGTTCAAGCCATTCTCCTGCCTTAGCCTCCCTAGAAGCTGGGACTACAGGCTCCTGCCACTTTTGTATACTGAAGTAACATGTAAGCTTTTGTTTAGAAGGATTGCAATGTTTAAAAAAAAAAAAAAAGATGGTCCTGGTGCAGTGTCTCACACCTGTAATCCTAGCACTTTGGGAGGCCAAGTTAGGAGCATCACTTGAGTCTGGGAGTTTGAGACCAGCATGGGTAACATAGGGAGGCTCTGTCTCTACAAAAATAAAACAATTCGCTGGGCGTGGTGGCACACGCTTGTGTCCCAGCTACTTAGGAGGCTGAGGTGGGAAGACTGCTTGGGCCCAGGAGGTTGAGGCTGTAGTGAAGTGTGAGGGCGCCACTGCACTCCAGACTGGGTGACAGAGTGAGACCCTGTCTCAAAAAAGGAAAGAACAAAAAAGACCAAGTTCACTTATTCACCCTCTATGTTGACAGCTTCTTTAATATTGTCCTAGTTCTGACCTCTTGAATATTCTTTTAGGATGAAGCTTTGAGCACTTCTAGCAACATTACTTTGCCTTGTCTCTTTATTCAACTCACAGCTGACAGAAGAAGACCCAACAGGTAATTAGACTTGAGGGCAAGCCCCTTACGAAAGGACATCCATAAAAAGTTAAAATACAAAAACTAAAATTATATATCAAACAGTAATACAAGCAATGTTTCCCCAAAAGCAGATCCCAAGACAAGGATTTAGGTGCAGGTAGCTTATTTGGAAGGAAGCAAGGATGACAGAACAGGGAGAGAGACCGTGAAAACGGACAAGCCAGGGGTATATTATTAAAGTGGCTGCTGTAGGCAACAAGTGCTCACTTCTATGAGCCTCCTAGAGGTATAGGTTGCCTCCTAGAGAAGGGTGCAGAATGCCTCCTAGAACAGCCCACCTGGAAGCTGGGAGACTGTAGCAGTTACCCATTGACTTCCTCTATTAATTGAGGATTTATTTTGCTTTGTGGGGTGTGTTGGGAAGGAGATGCACTCAGTGGTGTTAAAGGAGAGCTCAGTGGTGTTAAAAAAAAAAAAAAAAAAAAAAGCAGCAGGCTGGGTGCCCTGGCTCACACCTGTAATCCTAGCACATTAGAGGCTCTCTTGAGGCCAGAAAGTTTGAGACCAGCCTGGGCAAAAAAATGGGAGCCATCTTTACCAAATAATTAATTAACCTGGTGCGGGGTGGCATGCACCTACTCTGGAAACTCAGGTGGGAGGACTGAGGTTGCAGTGAGCTGTGATTGTGCCACTGCACTCCAGCCTGGTGACAAAGCAAGACACTGTTTCTTTTCTTTCCCTCTTTTTCTTTTCCTTCCTTCTTTCCTTCCCTCCCTTCCCTCCCACCCCTCCCTCCTCTCTCTCCTCTCTCTCCTCTCTCTCTCTCTCTCCTCTCTCTCTCTCTCTCTCTCTCTCTCTCTCTCTCTCTCGCCCAGGCTGGAGTGCTATGGCACAGTCTCGGCTCACTGCAACCTCTACCTCCTGGGTTCAAGTGATTCTCCTACCTCAGCCTCCCAAGTAGTTGGGACTTACAGGCATGCACCACCATGCCCGGCTAATTTTTGTGGTTTTAGTAGAGATGGGGTTTTACCACGTCGGCCAGGCTGGTCTCAAACTCCCAACCTCAGGTGATCCACCCACCTCAGCCTCCCAAAGTGCTGGGATTACAGGCGTGAGCCACTGCCCGGCCGACACACACCCTCCCTCTTTCTTCCTTTCTTCCTCTTTCTTTCCTTCTTTTTTTCCTTCCTTCCTCTTTCTTTCCTTCTTTTTTTCCTTCCTTCCTTCTTTTTTTTTTTTAATTGTTTTTTTTTTTGAGGCAGAGTCTCGCTCTGTTGCCCAGCCTGGAGTGCAGTGGTGTGCAGTCTCTGCTCACTGCAACCTCTGCCTCCTGGGTTCAAGTGATTCTCCTACCTCAGCCTCCCAAGTAGCTGGGATTACAGGCATGTGCCACGACACCTGGCTAATTTTTGTATTTTTAGTAGACATGGGGTTTCACCATGTTGGCAGGCTGGTCTCAAACTCCTGACCTCAGGTGATCTGCCCATCTTGGCCTCCCAAAATGCTGGGATTACAGCCGTGAGCCACTGTGCCTGGACCACTGTTTCTTAAAAAAATTTAAAAATAGGCCAGGTGGTTCATGCCTGTAATCCCAGCACTTTGGGAGGCTAAGGCAGGCAGATCACGAGGTCAGGAGATTGAGACCATCCCAGCTAACATGGTGAAACCCCATCTCTACCAAAACACAAAAAATTAGCTGGGCATGGTGGCATGCACCTGTAGTCCCAGCTACTAGGGAGGCTGAGGCAGAGGAATCGTTTGAATCTGGGAGGCGGAGGTTACAGTGAGCTGAGATTGCGCCACTGCACTCCAGCCTAGTGACAGAGCGAGACTTCGTCTCAATAATAATAATAATAAAATAAATAAATAAATAAAGGCCAGGTACAGTGGCTCAGGCCTTTGGGAGGCTGAGAATGGCAAATTCCTTAAGGCCAGGAGTTCCAGACTAGCCTGGGCAAATAAACGAGACCCTGTCTCTATCAAAAATAATAACATTAAAATAAATTAGCCAAGTGTGGTGATGCACACCTGTAGTCCCATCTACTCCACATGCTGAGACAGGAGGATCACTTGAGCCCAGGAGTTCAAGGCTGCAGTGAGCTATGATCACTGCACTCCAACCTGGACAGCAGAGTGTGACCTCGTCTCTTAAAAAAAAAAAAAAAAAAAAGGCTGGACACCATGGCTCATGTTTGTAATCCCAGAACTTTAGGAAGCAAAGGCAGGAAGATCACTTGAGCCTAGGAGTTAGAGAGCAGCTTGGGCAAGATAGGGAAATCCCTGTTTCTACAGAAAAAAGTAATATAGCCAGGCATGGTGGCGTGTGCCTGGAGTCACAGCTACTAGGAGTCTGAGGTAGGAGAATCCTTCAAGCCCAGGAGGGTCAGGCTGCAATGAGCTTTGATTGAGCTGCTGCACTCCAGCCTGGGCAACAGGTGATACACTGTCTCAAAAAAAAAAAAAAAAAAAAAAAAAAAAGGAAAAAAGAAAAAGAAAAGAAAAAGCGAAATATAGAAAGACACGTGGCAGGGTCTTGAGGAAAGATGCTGTGAGTGTGAAGTAGGTTTAGAACTGTCTCAGAATTGAGCCAGGGGATGTGACGTGGGCATTCAAGGGGTCTGTTACAACATGCCATGAGCAATGTTCCTCTGAGTTTTTAAAGTTGTGAGCAAGCAACCATATTCCATGAGCAGGAGTAAAATGAGTATACATAAATAGACTGATGGTGCAATAAAATTAAACAGGTGCAATTAATAGTCCAGTGTTCACTTTGTTACTTTCATAAATGTTCTGTGTGTGTATTTTGGTGGAGGGAGGACTCTATGAAGAGGCTAAATTTCAATTTTCCACTGAACAGAGAAAGCACTCATGGAAGCAGAAAGTTGAAGACGTATTGGACAAGAGACTGTAAGCCTCTCCAGAATTTGTAGATATGTGGGAGAGGGTTTTGGACTTCCACAAAAGCTTGAGTCTACCTTTTTGGATCTTAAGAAACAGAAAAATCCCTGTGACAAAATTTAACCTGATATCAAGCAACGATATGTTTAGCTAGTGTATTAGTCTGTTTTCACAAAGCTACAAAGAACTACCTGAGATTGAGTAATTTATAAAGAAAAGAGGTGACTGGGTGCAGTAGCTCATGCATGTAATCCCAGCACTTTCGGAGGCTGAGGCGGGCAGATCACGAGGTCGGGAGTTTGAGACCAGCCTGACCCTGGTGAAACCCTGTCTCTAATAAAAATACCAAAAATTAGCTGGCTGTGGTGGCACCACCTGTAATCCCAGCTACTCAGGAGGCTGAGGCAGGAGAATCGCTTGAACCTGGGAGGCAGAGGTGTCAGTGAGCCGAGAACACACCACTGCACTCCAGCCTGGGCGAGACTCCATCTAAAAAAAAAAAAAAAAAAAAAAGAGGTTAGGAGGCCTCAGGAAAGTTACAATCGTGGCAGAAGGGGAATGGGAAGAAAGGCACATCTCACATGGCAGCAGGAGAGAGAGCAAGTGGGGAAGTACCACACTTTTAAACCATCAGATCTCATGAGAACTCACTCACTATCATGAGAACAGCATGGGGGAAATCCATCCCCATGATTCAATCACCTCCCACCAAGTCCCTCCCCTGACACATGGGGAATAAAATTCCACATGAGATTTGGGTGGGGACCTATAGCCAAACTATATCAGTTAGTATACATATACTAAAATTAACATGCAGCCTGGTCAACATGGTGAAATCTTGTCTTTACTAAAAATACAAAAATTAGCCAGGTGTGGTAGTGCACACCTGTAATCCCAGCTACTCAGGAGGCTGAGGCATGAGAATTGCTTGAACCTAGGAGGTGGAGGTTGCAGTGAGCCAAGATCATGCCACTACACCAGCCTGGGCAACAGAGCAAGACTCTGTCTCAAAAAAAAAAAAAAAAAAAAAAAAATTAACTTGCATGATAATTAAGTGAAGTCTAGATCTCTCCCAACAAGCTTCCTTTATCACCACCATATCTGGGTCTTTGCAATGAAGGGAACAGAGAAGTACCTAAGGAAAGGGGGAGGATATAACCAGCTGTGCAGAAGGCAGAGTGTGCTTTGGTATCTTAGGCCAGGCTGTAGCAAAGAGAACCTGAGGCTTGAGAATATATGCTCTACAACCCTTAGTTTGGGGCTCAGTTCTCTGGAGACAAACCCTCTGAAAAATATTTGCCTCAAGCTGTGTTTTCAAACAACTGGGACAACAGTTGTACAATGAGACTGTCCTAGGTAATGATTTTTTTTTTTTTAATTTTGTGTGTGTGTGTGTGTGTGTGTGTGTGTGTAGTATGTGTGTATAAATCTATGAAGGGTCTGTACTTGTCTTGTTGGCATACCAGTTTCAACCAGGCTGAAGATGTAGACTACAGTGGGACATTAGGAAGGGCAAGAGAATATTTTCCATAGCTTTAATCAAATCACCCTCCTGCTTAAAATGTTCTCATGGCTCCCTATTATGAGAAAGTACACTCCCTATTGTGAGAAAGTATATTAAAGTACTTATATGTTTGGATGATGGTCCAAATCTGGGACTATTTGAACACCAAAATAAACAGATGTGGTAATGGATTATAATCCTATGGTTGGGAACCCCTAAGACCACCCTCAATTTCAATGATTTGCTACAAGAACTCAAAGAACTCAGACACATTGTTATATTCATGGTTATGATTCATTACGGTGAAAGGATGCAAATTAAAATCAACAATAGGAAAAGGCACATAGTGCAGAGTCCAAGAGAGACCAGATGCAGGCTTCCAGTGTCCCCTTTCAGTGGAGCTGTGCAGACATTAATATTATGTGACAACACACGGGAAGTATTTTCAATCAGAAGCCCACCTAAGCCTTGGTGTCCAGGGTTTTTATTGGGAGTCATTTGCATAGTCATAGTAATTGCTTCTATGGCTGACCTGAACTCTCCAGTCCCTCCAGAGGTCAAGCTGATATTATGTGGCCCAAAGCACCCACTATAAATTGCACTGTTAGCATGAATGATCTGGTGTGGCCCAAGGCCTTAACTAAACAAAAATACTCTCTATTAAGAGCCTTGAAACTAGGCAAGGGCCAAACCTTTCTTTGCAAAGTACAGGGTTTGAACAATCCACACCTGCTGAGTTAATCCCTTACAAATCTGCTGAATAAAATAAAAATCCATGAGTACATATTGATATGAATAAACAAGGAATGTTAAATTAAGCTTAGCCTAAAGCTGCTGCGTTACATATTCTAACGTCAGCCTAAAAGTTTCTCCGTACATGGCGAACTACAACCTAACGGGATGTGTAAATAGATTTACCTATTCTTGTGCCAGTCACTGAGTTTTAGCCAACCAAGGGTGGCCAACTGTTCAAACCATGTTCAAATAAGGCAAACACTGAGCCGTAACCAATCAGCTGTTTGTATACTTGTATTAGTCCATTCTCACACTGCTATAAAGAACTACCTGAGACTGGGTAATTTATCAAGAAAAGAGGTTTAATTGACTCGCAGGCTGTAAAGGAGGCAAAGCTGGAGAGGCCTTAGGAAACTTACAATCGTGGGAGAAGGCAAAGGGAAAGCAAGCAATTCTTCACATGGCAGCATGAGAGAGAGAGAGCAAAGGGCGAAGTGCTACACACTTTTAAACAACCAGATCTCGGGAAAACTCACTCACGATCACGAGAACAACAAGGGGGAAACCCGCCCCCATGATCCAATCACCTACCACCAGGTCCCTCCTCCAACACTGGGAATTACAATGCAACATGAGATTTGTGTGGGGACATAGAGCCAAATGATATCAATACTCACTTCCATTTTCTGTATATCACCTTCCTTTTTCTGTCTGTCAATCTTCCACCACCACACAACTGTGCTGGAGCCTCTCTGAACCTATTCTGGTCTGGGGCTGCCCAATCCAAGTCATTTTTTGCTCAATTAAACTCTATTAAATTTAATTTGTCTGAGACTTTTCTTTTTAACAGGGATAAGGAATAATCATTCTTGGAGAATGATAACTAATGATTGTAGAAGGAATGGTGAAGTTAGAAAAATCACTACAGTTGGTCCTCTGTACGTGTATAGCAGAGCCTCCAGAGGGAGCGTGACCCTGCCAATGCCTTGAGTTCAGACTTCTAGGCTTTGGAACTGTGAGATAATGAATTTCTATTGTCATGTAGTTTGGGGTCATTTGTGGCAGCAGTCATAGGAAACTAATGATATGAACGGGAGACAGGGAGATTGGGAAATTCTGGGTAGAAGAGGGTGGTTCCCTGGCAAAGGGCCCAACTTCAAGCCTGGAGATCACGGCCTTAAATGGAGACAGGCATTCCTATTTTCATGCCCAAAACATTGCCTTTTGGCCCACCATGCCCCCTATCTTTTACCCATATAAACCTGGAACCTCAGGCTCCAGAAGCAGATGAGCAGACAAGCAGATGAGGAGACAAGGAGACAAGCAGATGAGCGGTGGCACAGCACAGCAGGGAAAGAGAGAAGAGGAGGAACGTCTGAACACCAAGAGGAGTTCAGCTGAGGGCAGTCAGAGAGGAGTTTGGCCGCTGGAAGGTTAAACTCTAGGGGATCATCTTCTCACTCCATCCTCCCTTCCAGCTCCCCATCCATCCCACTGACAGCTACCTCTGCTACTCAATAAAACCCCATATCCATCCTTCAAGCCTGTGTGTGACCTGATTCTTATGGGATGCTAGACAAGAGCTCAGGATACAGAAAGCTGTCACACTGGCCCTCTTGCAAAAAGGCAGAGGGTCCACTGAGCTGGCTAACACTCAAGCTGTCTGCAGATGGCAAGGCTAAAAGGGCACACAGTAACACACAACCCCTGGTGCTCCTGTGCCTGCCTGTCTGCGTGCTCCGCCTCCCCTCAGGGGTTTGAGCAGTGGTGGCAACCAAATAGGCAAACCACACCCCCGTCACACATCCTGCCAGGGAGATTAGGGAACACTCTTGTTTCACTAATACATATGCTAAAAGCAGAGGTGAAAGAATGATGCCTTGGGAATTTGTTTTTGTTTTTGTTTTAGATGAAGTCTCACTCTTATTGCCCAGGCTGGAGTGCAATGGCGTGATCTCAGCTCACTGCAACCTCCGCCTCCCGGGTTCAAGCAATTCTCCTGCTTCAGCCTCCTGAGTAGTTGGGATTACAGGTGCCTGCTACCATGCCCAGCTAATTTTTGTATTTTTAGTAGAGATGGGGTTTCACTATGCTGGCCAGGGTGGTCTCGAACTCCTGACCTCAGGTGATCCGCCCGCCTTGGCCTCCCAAAGTGCTGGGGTTACAGGCGTAAACCACTGCACCGGCCTCAGGAATTTACACAATATTCAAGTATCCACAAAATACTTATTGATTACAAAGTAAAATGTAGTAGTAACTCTTTAGAGGAGAAATCTGGCAGTAACTCCTTAACCAAGCTTATTTGATTTGGAGTCAAACAGCTGATTTGAAGCTCCACTTCCATCATTGTCTTCTTTTTTTTTTTTTTTTAAGACAGTCTCACTCTTGCCTGGGCTGGAGTGCAATGGCAAGATCACAGCTCACTGTAACTTCTGCCTCCCAGGCTCAGGTAATCCTTCTGCTGCAGCCTCTCAAGTAGCTGGTATACAGGAATGCACCAGCACACCCAGCTACTTTTGTATTTTTTGTAGAGACAGGGTTTCACCACATTACCTTGGCTGATCTCGAACTCACGGGCTCAATCAATCCGCCCACCTGGGCCTCCCCAAGTGCTGGGACTACAGGCGTGAGCCACCAGGCCCTGCCTGCATCACCGTCTTATATCAGCTTGTACAATGTTGGGAAAGTTACTTCATTTCACTAAGCTTCAATTTCCCATAAAACAGGATTAATAATAATCCATACCCACATCTTAAGGATCTTATGAGGATTGTGACAATTCCACATCAAGCGCTTAGCACAGGACCTAAGACATACATGGTCAATATGTATTGGTTATTCTTATGAGAATCACTCTCATCTACAGAATAGGTTTAAATCTCCTGTAATCTATTTAGGGAGATAAAATATCCTCTCAGTGGAAGACTTCATGATAAGGCCACAGTCCTGTCTTTCCAGTTTATACATAAATTGTACTCCTTTCCCAGATGTCCTGGTTTCTAATCATTCAACCTTGCTTATTGCAGGCCTTGATCAACGAAACCATTCATCAGTGCCCCAAAGTCCCTCCATATCCATAGCTCAGAAAACTACCTCTCCCCACAAAATTGATGATCAAGTATGTTTCTTGAAGCTCTTTCAGGGACACCCCCTAGTGAGGCTGCAGCTTCCAGAGAAGCAGGATTAAACAGCAGCTTTCCTGATTCCATTGCTGTCTCCCTGGAGGGATATGGCAGGCAATAAAGAGCAGAGTCAAAGATGACTGATAGGGTCAAGCCTCAGAGACAGAGGAAATTATAGTGGGACTTCGTTTCTTTTAACTTTTTTTATTTGAATTTTCTTTAGAGACAGAGTCTTGCTCTGTTGCCCAGGCTGGAGCATAGTGGCATGATCGTTCCTTATGATAACCTCGAAATTCTGGGTTCAAGTGATCCTCCCGCCTCAGCCTTTGGAGTAGCTAGGACTACAGGTGCACCACCATGCCTGGCTAATTTTTACTTCATTTCTGATGTTTTAATTTAATTTATGATGTTGACCTAAGAGATGGAAACTAGGGCTGCTCTGGCAAAGATAGGGCTTACAGTTTCCCTCAATGACAGAAGAGAAGGGAAAAATTTTAAACCATATCTTCTTTCCCTGTTCAAATCACTTCTCACACACATATTCCTTGTATTCTCAGTGAAACTGCAAACTTGACCTTCTTGGATCTTTCTTCTTGATGGTTGGTCTATTTGTAACATAGGAGTGTGTGGACTTAACCTACTACATTTCCAGTTAGGCAACCCCAAATTCTGCATTTCCCAACAAGCTAATGAACAAGGCCACCTCAGTGAAGACAGGGTTTCCTGGGTCTCGCCCCAACTGATTCCCTCCATCACCTTATAAAGCAAGTCACTCAACGCCAGGCCTCAGTTTCCTCAACTACAAAAGGAAGGCAATGAACTATGTACTCAATAGAACTACAGTCTTTCTACCAGTTGAAATACTTACTTTCTTTTTCTTTTTTTTGTTTTCTTTTTTTGAGACAGAATTTTGCTCTTGTCACCCAGGCTGGAGTGCACTGGCGTGATCTCAGCTCACTTTAACCTCTGCCTCTTGGGTTCAAGAGATTCTCCTGCTTCAGCCTCCTGAGTAGCTGGGAATACAGGCACACGCCACCACGCCCACCTAATTTTTTTGTATTTTAGCAGAGAAGGGGTTTCACCATGTTGGCCAGGCTGGTCTCGAACTCCTGACCTCAGATGATCCGCCTGCCTCAGCCTCCCAAAGTGCTGGGATTACCGCGCCCTACGAAATACGTATTGATTTTCTAATGGGATGGGAGTTAGGGTGGAAAATGTGGGGAGATTGTTCAAGGGCATGTTCTAAGGCATGACTAATTCTAGACAATAAACTCAAAAGGAAGTGGGAGATGGAGGTGAGGAAGAAGGAAAGAGCTTTTTTTGTTGTTTTTTTGAGACAGGGTCTCGCTATGGTGTCCAAAACTGGTCTTGAGCTCCTGGCTTCAAGCAATCCTCCCACCTCAACCTTCCAAAGTGCTGAAGATTCCTTCTTAAGTGTAGGATTTACTCCAATTCATCTTACAACCAAACTGCCTTTGCTTTTCAAATCTTGTCCCGATTTTAGAACTGAGATAGAAATAGTCTTTTTTTTGGTGGGGGAGGGGGGGAGAAGGAAAGGAATATGTAAATTACTAATTGGAACTTCTGAATGGGCATTTTTCAAGTAGCATGCATATTTATTCATTCAATAAATATGCATTTAGAGCCTAATATAGTGTCAAGCATACTACTAAATGCTGCAAATACGAGAGTAAATTTAATACAACCCCTGTCTTTATGGAACTTAAGACCTTTATGAGGAAGTAAGTAATTTATGAGGAAAAGAGGCAGACACCCAACTAATTGTAATGCAATAGGATAGTGTTAAACATAATAGAAATTGGAATAGAGCACCAGAGGACAAATGAAAAGGAAGTAATTGATTTTGCCTAAGGCAGTTTGGATAATGTCATGATAGATGTAATATTTTATTTGGATCTTGAAGGATGAGTAGGATCTGGGCAAAGAATAAAATGAACATTTTTATTTAAAATGAGACCACGGCTGGAGGCTGGAGGCTGAGGCAGGAGAATCGCTTTAATCGGGGAGGCAGAGGTTGCAGTGAGCCGACATCACACCACTGCACTCAAGCCTGAGCGACAGAGCGAGACTGTCTCAAAAAACAAACAAACAAACAATCAAAAAACGGGAGACCAACAATGCTCATTCTAGAGTTTGACACTACCTGGATCAGACTTGAAGCAGTTTGGTTATGAATCATTTGAGAGATCCCGAAACGTTCACAGAGCTGGAAGTGTATTTTCAGTAGGAAAGAAGACATTCTTCAGATAGAATCATCAACTGTACAAATTTTTTAAAGATTTACATATATCAAAGCATCACATTGTACCCCATAAATGTATGCAATTATTTGTCAATTAAAAATAGTATTAATAAAAAATATAATGATGTTATTTGTAGACATGTAACATTTGAAAATAAATACAATTGTACTGATTTAGAGTGAACTAAGGAAATTTCATTTAAATGGCAAAGGAACATATGGTGACAGAGTAATATTACTAAAATACTCACTAGAATTTTCCTTAATATCTTTCTCTGATTTATGTGACATAAACAAACTACATAATGGTATGAGGGACTATAAAGGTTTTATTGCCACTTGTTTGGTATTGCCTGCATAACTCACTCTGAGTGCCAGTTGTGGGTATCTCAAACTAAGTGCCATAAAACATTTATAGCATGCCACTCCATTTCCTATACTTTTCACAGAGACAAAACTTTAGCGCTCACAAAAGTACTTATAATAGGTAGTTGTGAAAACTTTTTAATTTAGATCCCACATTTCCAGTTTGCAGGAAGAAAATAAATGTAATGAAGATTTACGTTACTTCTCTGCAGGAACTCAGATTAGTCGGCAAATTCCTTTTCCAAGAAAAACCACTTTTCAAAGATATCCTCCGTAAATGCATTTTGTAATTAACATAAAATTGGCAAAGTCGCTGTGCCTACACGTTTGAATTCATTTGTAAATAACGACTACTCACTTCCTTGCTTATCCACCCGGGGACCAGGCTCCAAGCATCACAGGTGCAGAAGACTTGCAAAAAGGAATGAATAGGAACAAAAGGATGTAGGCGCCAGGAGGAAAACAGGATCTTCCAGAACAAAATTAATCTCGCAAGGCATAGCAGATCCAACACCAGATATTATCAAAGTTTAAACTTTTTCAATGGTCATCAGAGATAGTGTATCAAGTTTATTAGGTCTTTCACTACGGCTGTCTGATTTGCTTAAACCTTTACGTTAGGCTTATCTTGAGGGATAGATTTCTGTGCTAAGCACATAATAGGTGTTAAACCAATATTGATTTTTAAAAGGAGGTGGTCATTAAATCGAAACTTTACTGTTATTTTAACCTTTAAATTTATGGCTCAAGGGCCAAACGATGATTTGTACGATTCCCTAGTTTCACTACTCATGTGTTATTACAAGAAATACAAGTCTGCTATGCAACAGAAGAACTGCAAATAGTCATTAAATTACCGCACACCAAACAGCTTGGAAATCAGATAGGAAATGTTTGGAGAGAGAGTCCTGCTTAAGTTCCAAATCTCAAACAAAACCCCTCAACATCAGAGTGCATAGTGAGTTTAAATTTATTGTAATTAAAGTCATCCAGATGGCAGCTGGATTAATCAATGAAGAGGTGGTTGTCTATCTTGGGATAGAAGATTCTGAAACCCAGAGTGAGAAAAATCCTCAAGGTGGGGGTGGGGGCAGCTAATAAGAGCCCTTGGGAAAGGCCCTTTCAGCGAGGATTGGAAAATAATACGTTTGAATTTGAATCTTTTTGAATATAAATCTCCCCTAACAGCAGGAAAAGGCTCCTCTCGCTCAGCAAGCTTTCGGGAGGGAGTAAGCGGAACTGTAGAAGAGCCCGCTCAGCTGTTTCTGGATTGGGGCGCAGGGAAAGAAATCGCGATCAGAGAACTGAGTACTGGAGTCCCTCAAAATAACCTGAAGGGTCAAATAGTGAGCTCCAAGCAAAGCATGACCCGGCCACCCCTGCGCAGCGCCCTACCCTGGGTTCCGCTCCACTTCCCCTCCCCCGCGCGGGGCGATAGCCAGGCGCGGTCCCTTCCCACGCGGGACGCGGCGAGTGCGGACACCTCCCTTCGGGGCTGCGAAGGGCGAGAAGTCTGCGGTTCGCGGGCTCCGGCCGGCGGGCGCCCCTCGGAGTCCCTGAAGTCGGCCGGGCCTGGGCCTCCTCGGCCTCAGCTGTCTCGCGAAGCGTCCGGCAGCGGCGGAGGCCTTGCCGCGCCCGCCCCGCGAGCGGCAAGCGCGGGGCTCAGAGGGGAGGCGGGGCGAGGCCGTGGGGCGGAGGGGGGCGGGAGGTGCATCCTCGGGAAATCCACCAACATGGGCGCAGCGGCGCCGCGCCGCCGCCGCCGTCGGCCGCGAGTCCGGCCGCGGGTGCCTCCGCTTCCCTGACGCCCAGCTGGGGTCTCGCCGCCCGCCGCGGCCCGGGTCTTTGCGCCCAGACTCGACAGGCGCCTTCTCCCGCCTGCTCCGCCGGGGCCATGTGAGGGGCAGCTCCCTCCCCGCCGCCTCCTCTTTCCTCCGCCCTCTCCCTGCCCGCCCCCTCACACGGAGCCCTGGAGGATCCGCTGCCTGCCGCCCTCCCTACGCCACCCCCACGATGGACAGGAACAGCGACCTCGGGCTTCAAACCGAGCCGCCGCGCGCCGCCCCCCGCCGCCCCGCCAGCGCCGCGGCGCAGCCCCCCGCCCCAGCCTGGGCCTACGAACCCCGAGCCGCCGCCGCCGCCGCCAGCAGCAGCTGCAGCAGCGGCAGCTGCAGCAGCGGCAGCAGCCCCAGCCTCAAGGCCAGGTAGGGAGGGTGGGCGGCGGGGTCGCGGTGGACCAGGAAAGGCCGGGGATGCGTTTGGGGCCTTCGCTCGGTTGCAGCGCCGCCCAGAGGTCTGGGCCGGGCGGGGAGCCCTTCGCTCGCCCTCGCCCAGCTCGGGGGAGGCGGCTGATGACTCCTACGGGGTGGTCGCGGGTGGGTGGGGGCACCCGGTGCAGGACTCATGCCTGGGGACGGCAGGTGAAGGGAGAGCTGGGCGGGAGTCGTGGGGCTCCGTCACCTCTGGGGTCCTGGGCTCTCACATGGTGAAGTTTGGGCTCGTGGCTGAACTCGGGATCTGGGAGACCCAAGATTGGCGCCGGGGGTCCGAAGGGGGCGCCGAAGAGTTTGGGGTAGTGGCGATCCATTGTATTGGAACCTGGGTGGCCGACAATGCAGTCTTGGGGACCCCGGCGTGCGAGGGTTGCGGAGGCGGGAGAGGTGGAGTCGCGGAGCCGCGTCCCGGAGACACTGGGGGACCCGGGAGGGCTGGGCTACGGGAGAACCCCCGGGGCGCAGGGCAGAAGAGGGGGCTCGGCAGGGCGCGAACGCGGCTTCCAGGGCCGGGTGACATATGTTTGCGCTGGTGGCCAAGATTCAGGCGATTTCTCTTCCACTCGTTCAAAGTTGCTCTTTGGTTTCCTCCCCTTTTAACAGCAGGAAGTAAGGAATCTTTCTTTGCCTTCTGTGCCTCGGGGTGACGGAGAGTTGGGAAGAAATGGGGCGGAGGTTGGGGTGGGGGTAGTGAAGGCCATAAAGGTTGAAGAACCAAAGCATAGTTCTCCATCTCGGCCTCTAAAGTCCGGGTGCATTATGTAGCAAGAGGTTCAAGAGTTCATCTTTCCTGCAGCATGACCAAGGGAATCTAAAATGTTGACTCCTACTTGATATTTAAGCTCGCGGGAAATGTGTAGTATAGTAGTGCCACACTGTGAAACGGTTCCATTTGAATGATAACTGGAAGGCGTGGTCTGGTTTGGAGGATTGGTGAGCGGGGTGTTTTAAAGCCACCTCTCCCGAACAATACAGAATCTGGTAGGTGCAGCTTCTGATTACATGGACCAGGGAATCCTGGGTTGCTAATGACTTCATCCTCAGCTACCAACAGGAAGCTTCGTGGCTTTATTATCTCATCAGATTTCTTCATTATTTTTCACGACAGAAGTGAACTTTTGTTTTAAGTTTATACATTACCGTGTTCCAGGTTATCTTCTTTGTTTTTATGAAAGTTCCACGGTCATGATTGAGCATATAAGTGTGAAGAGTAGCTGGTCTTTGTCTTAGATTGTCCATTGGGATGATTGTGAAAGCATGAGAAAAATTTGCTTCAAGAATAGGGATATAAGCTTTCTCAGAAAATTTTAGGCCCTTTGTTTGAAAGACCTGGGAGTTAACAAAAATAATGTGATGTGCCAATTTGGAGCTAAGTAATTAAATGCTGAAACCTTTCAGAAATAGCCATAATTTTGTGTTACATACAAGTAAGCCATTTTAAGGAGTTTTATGAAAGACGGTTAGCACTTCACCGTTATTTCTTTTTGATGGTAATTTGACTGTCCTTTTTGAAGTAGCATTTTGCATTGACTAGGATAATTTACAAATTAAAGTTACTTTCTCATCATTGAACAGCATGATAGGTATTTGTGCCACATTTTTTATGTTTTAAATGAAAAGTATTTTATTAGGTAAATGAAACTGAAATACTACCTAGTTACTTCTTTTAGTAGAATGCTTCTGAGGCAAGAAACTAAAATCTACTTGTCATGTTTTCCAAATTTGTTTATCAGAGTAACACGGAATGACTTCCCAAACACACTTGAAAACAGTAAGTAGATTCACTTGGCACACATAATCTAAAGGAGATTTATTTTCTGTTTAATGGAAGTTATTGAATCTTAAATGTTACCCCCCATGCCCTCTCCCTCTGCTTTTTTAAAAAATGAGGGGGGCGGGAATTAGCTAAAATACAGCATAGAAAATGCAGGTTTACCCCCCTCCCCCGCCAACCTGCTTTGTTAACATCTTGTATTGGGATCAGGCCATCTGTACAGAGTTACACACACTTCTGAATTAGACCTCATTTTATTCCTGAAACTGTGCAAATATTCCTCTTTGATTTCAGTTATATCAAAAATAGCAAATCTGAAATACGCCCTGTAAGTCTAAATATTCTACATTTCAGAAGCTTATTTATATTTTATACCATTTTAAAAGCTTTTCATAATGCACGTATCAGTTGAATGTTTTTGTTCCCCTTTGTGGCAGTTTCTTCTGAAGGTGCAAATGAGTACTAGTTGTGATGATGTAATATGGATGCTTATCCGTAAAGAATTAGCCTGTCTGACACCTTGTTTCCTGTAACCTATTCAGAAGCTGACAGATGGTAATGACATTCAGTTGTTGCCGACAGGGATCTAACATCCTACTTTATGCCTTCTTGGTCTTGAAATACATCATTTTCATCAGTTTATGGGAAAGTACATGATAAAGAGCTTTTCATGAGTTTGAAACAATACTTTTTTTGAATACAACAGCTCTGTTAGTTATTAGGTAGTTTTATGGTACTAACAGTTGAAAAATACAGTGGGAAACTCGAGCATTTTACCTTAAATAGGGCTTATAGAGAGATTTGTGAATATTTCTCAGAGAGTACTTGCTAGGTACTTGGAAAGTGCAGGAATAAGGACTGGCCATATAAATCTTCATTTATTTGTGCTCTTTTCAGTTAGTGTTAGGAACTAAATGAACGAACATGTCCTTTGCTGAACACCACGCAGTTGGAAATACCTTTTGGGGTGCAGTTTTGGATGTTGTAAATACCTTTGCATGACTTGGGAAATAAGAAGGTCATCAGGAGTCTGCAGATCCACTGCCCTATTCTGTACGTAATACTTATATCTTGGTCACAACAGGAAGAGGCAGGCTGTTTTATGGTGATAATCGATGTGTTTGTATTTGAATATGCACCAGAAAGTAAGGGAATGGAAATATTTTGTATTTAAATAGTTTTATTTATTATTTATTTATTTATTTTTGCGATGGAATTTCACTCTTGTTGCCCAGGCTGGAGTGCATTGGCGTGATCTCAGCTCACTGCAACCTCTACCTCCTGGGTTCAAGCAATCATTCTGCCTCAACCTCCTGAGTAGCTGGGATTACAGGCGCCTGCCACCACGCCTGGCTAATTTTTGTATTTTTAGTAGAGTTGGGGTTTCACCACATTGGCCAGGATGGTAATTTTTGTATTTTTAGTAGAGATGGAGTTTCACTACATTGGCCAGGCTGGTCTCGAACTCCTGACCTCAGGTGATCCGGCCATTTTGGCCTCCCAAAGTGCTGGGATTAGGTGTAAGCCACTGTGCCTGGCCTGTTTTTCGCCTTCTAACTTGAAATGATTTTTGGCACCAATTTTAGAATTCCTAATGCAATTTTTTTTTAGTATGATGTATAATGAGTATGATAAATACTCCTCTGAAAAACCAAAGTAATGATTAGCTCTTCTAAAACCTGTCAGTTTCTATATGATGGACATTTGTTTGGTACATTTCAAATCTAGAGTTTTCCTCAAGGTTTTTGGAAAAAGGCCTTAAAGATCATAATTTGTAAGGAGTAAGAACAATCTCAAGTTAATAAAAGGTTATTTCAGACAAACTTCCACTGTTAGAGTTCAGAAAGTTTTTTCCCATGGAAACCATGTTGTAAGTAATAGTAGCTGTCATTTACCTCACGAGCAACTAATTTGTGCTAGCTGTTTTAAGTCACATATACATACACACATTCATTTATCAAAATTCATTGTAAAAATCCTTTGAGGTAGGCCTTCTTTTTACCATCCTTTTATGGATGAGGAAACTGAGGGATAAGAGACATGAAGTAATTTATACCTACAGCTATATAGCTAGTAAATAGTGGAGCTGTGATTGAAAACTGGGCATTGTGGATCTGGAGCCTGCGTGATGGCCAGTGTAACTGCACTGCTTTATTGTAAGATAGTGGAATGCTGTAATCCACCTATATGTGAAATGAGCTTCTGTGAGTTGGCCTGGAAACCTAAGCATCGTTAATATCCTTATTTCAGTGTTCTTTGTCACTGTTGACCATTTCCTAGTTGAAATATATTCCTTTTCACTTCCATAGCACGGCACTTGCCTGGTTTTCCTCCTACTTTTCTGGCCCACTGCTTTTTCCTGTTCTTCACTGGTGTTTACTCCTCTTCTGTCTAATCTCTGCATGTTAATGTTTCCTCAGGGCTTGGGATTGGTAAATTTCTTGTTCATTCCTTGCTTTCTCCTGAGGACTCACATCCATGTCCATGCTTTTAAATACTATCTCAGTGGAGATGCCCATATTTGAGCAGACTCCTCTGAGAACCTGATCACATAACCAACTACCTCTTTGACCTTTTACTTGAGCTTAATGATACGCTTTCCCCATGCATCACACCTCTGCTTCTCTAGTGAGGCCTATCTCAGTAAGTCATTAAGTCATACCTCTGTCCACCTAGTTGCCCAGGCCAGACGGTGGGAGTTGTGTGCTTAGTCACTAAGACCTACTGCTTTTGAATCTAATGTCTTGAAACTCTCCGCTTCTTTTGTATCCACTGCTCCAGCTGATCCAAGCCACCATTATTTTTCACTTGGACAACTGCTGTAGCTTTCTAACTTAGTCATCTTGGACCTTTTCTTTCCTCCCTTCAATTCATTCTTCTTAAACCATCCAGAGTGATTTTTAAAAACACAGATCTACAAGTTTGCTCTTGGTCCTTTGCTTAAAGCCTTTCCGTGGCTACTCCTACATATTAGGGTCACGTTTTTAAACATCCGTAATATGGTCAGGAGTGGTGTCTCACGCCTGTAATCCCAGCACTTTGGGAGGCTGAGGTGGGAGTATTGCTTGAGCCCAGGAGTTTGAGACCAGCCTATGCAATGTGATGAAACCCTAGCTCTACAAAAAATAAATAGAAAAAAATTAGCCAAGCATGGTGGCTTGCGCCTGTGGTCCCAGCTACTCTGGAGGCTGAGGTGGGAGGATGGCTGGAGCCTGGGAGGTGGAAGTTGCAGTGAGCTGTGATGGTGCACTTCAGCCTGAGTGACAGAGGGAGAACCTGTCTCTCTCTCTGTCTCACACACACACACACACACACACACACACAGACACACACACACACACACAAACTGTAATGTGCTCTGTATGACTCTGCATTTACTGACCTATTTTTTTTAAATTTATTTTCTTTTTTATTCTTGAGACACGGTCTAACTCTGCCGCCTAGGATGGAGTAGAGTGGTATGAACATAGCTTACTGTAGCCTCGACCTCCTGGGCTCAAGTGATCCTCCCAAGTAGCTGGGACTACAGGCATGTGCCACCACACCTGGCTAATTTTAAAATTTTTTCTAGAGATGAGGTATTGCTATGTTGACCAGGCTGGTCCGGAACTCCTGGCCTCAAGCAGTCTTCCTGCCTTAGCCTCCCAGGAATGAGCCACCATGCCTAGCACTGGCCCATATTAAATTCTTTGAATCATCCTAAATTCCTTCTTACCTTAATGTTTTCATTCATCGTCTTTACCTTCACCTAGATAACTCTCACCCTATCCCCACCTCACACCCTGACTTCTTAAGGTATCTCATGTGAGAAACCTGCAGTATTTTCAACCCTCACTCCTTGTTGCTTTGTGCAATGGTGTATGTTTTCACAGAATATTTTATTTTACTTTCATATTCTTAGAAATATACCTATGTATTGTCTATGTAATATGTGTCTTCTTCAGAATGGAGGTTATTTGAGGAACCCTATCTGTTTTGCTGTTATATTTGTAGTACTTAGTATTTACTTTAATCCATGGCATATAGTTGGTGCTTAATACATGCTTATATCATGAAAGCCAGAACTCTGCTTCAGTGTGGGAATTGGAAGCCGCTTTCTTCCTGCTGCAGCCTCTACTGCCGTTCCCCCTCTACCCTGTAATTGGGACCAAGATGAAGGGTAAGTTTGTGATTATCTTTGGTTAGCAGCATGGGGATATGGGCTACTACTTGTTTCTTCCTTTCCTTGCTATGTTCTCTGGAACAATGAGTAGTAAAATATGTGTACCAAAACATAGTTTTCTTTCATTCATTAAACAAATATTTGAGTACCTACAATTGTTAAGGCAGTGTTGCCTGTATCTCCTTGAGTTACTATATTTCTGCAGTGAAAGCTTGAGAAATCAAGTGACAAGCATGCAATCACTCATTAAAATGTAGTGACTATCTCTGAGTTTCTGTTTCTCAGCTAAGTTCTGCAGGGTGCCACAAACATGAAGAAAACACTGTCTTGCCTCTTAAAGAACTTGTGATCTGGAGGGTGACAGGGTAATGCACTTGCTTCCTCTCTGCTTGGCTTCTAAATGTTGAAGTGCTCAGAAACTTGGAGTTCTGTCCTTTTTTCTTCTCTCTCCACTGACCCTAGGTGTAGTTGCCGTATATATGAGATGACTTTCAAATTTATATCTCTGGATTCATATCTAGCATCTGACATCTTCATTTGAATATTGAATAGGTATTTCCAAAATGACACGTCCAAAACATGATTGTCGATTGTCACCCTGTCAACCTGGGCCTCCTCTAGCCTTCCCCACCTCAGTAATTATTATCGCCATTTACTCCATTACTTATGTCCAGAAGGTTAGAGCCACCCATGATTCATTTCATTCCTTCCCATATCGAGTCCCTCAGCAAATCCTGTTGGTTCAGTCTCCATATCCGTAATTTCCTGCATGGATTACTGCAGTTGCCTCTTGTTGCTTTTCTTGCTTCCTTTTAGGCCTTCTATAATTTATTAAGTATGCAACAGCCAGAATTAACTTTTCAAAAGTATAAGTCAGGTAATGTCATTACCCTGCTTAGAACCTTCCAGTGTTAATCAGTAACATCCAATGACTTGGTCGAGTGTGGTGACCCATACCTGTAATCCCAGCACTTTGGGAGACTGAGGCAGGCAGATCACTTGAGGCCGGGAGTTTGAAATCAGCCTGGCCAACATGGCGAAACGCTGTCTCTACTAAAAATACAAAAATCAGCTGGGCATGATGGCAGGCGCCTGTAGTCCCAGCTACTCGGGAGACTGAGGCAGGAGACTAGCTTGAACCCAGGAGGCGGAGATTGCAGTGAGCCAAGATGGCGCCTCTGTACTCCAGCCTGGGTGACAGAGCAAGACTCCTTCTTAAAAAAAAAAAGAAAGAAAAATCCAATGACTTATCGTGGCCTACAAAGCCCTGCATGATCTAAGCCTCAGCTAATTTATCCAACTTCGTGTCATTCCCCTCCAGCCACCATCCTTCAGCCATACTGGCTTTACTTCTGTTCCTGAAACATGCTAAGATTATTTGTGTCTTAGGACTTTTGCACCAGCTGTTCTCTTTAACTGAAGTTTTCTTTCCAGGTCTTTGCTTTGCTGCTTCTGCTTTTGCTGATAGTTAGGTCTTTTCCCACATATTACCTTCTCAGAAAGGCCTTCTCTGACTGCTGTGTCTAAAGTAACGGCACGTCACTAACACATGATAGTTTTACTTCTTCAGAGCATTCTTACTCTCTGGAGTAATTTTGTTGATTTATATGTATCATTTATTACCACTCTTTCCCGATACCACTAACCATCACTGATAGAATGCATGTTCCATGAGAACAGGAACATCTTTGTCTTGTTCACATCTGTACAAGGCAGGTTAGTATAGTAGTTGATAGCATAAGCTCTGGAGTCAGAATGTTTGAGTTTGTATTTTGACTCCACCACTTGCAGTATGATCTTAGACAAGTTTCTTAACCTCTCTGTGCCTCAGTTTCCTTATGTAAAATGAGGACACTTTTCGAATTCTTGAAGATTAAATGGGAAAACTTAGAAAAGTATTTAGAGTGATGTCTAGCATATAGAATAGCATATAGATTATTAACTTTATTGTCAGCACTTAGAACAATGTCTGATGCATTGTACCATTAAACATGCAATGAATGAATGAAATAACTATGCTATTAATACTTGTCAGACTATTCCTTTTCAAGAGGTACAAAAATACTTCAGGGACTTAGTGGGGAAATTATATTGAGTTCAAGGGGGATCATGGTAGCATTTGTCAGGTAGATTGCATACAAACTGATCTGAATTATTGCTAACGTTGCATAGTGGAATAAGGGATTAGTACAAAGAAGGAACTTCCAAGAACAAGTGTTCCAAGAGGGAGGAAATGGAATCTGCCAGGCCAGTTATGGACTGGGCCTTGAACTGGCATAGCATCACTTCTGCCAGTGTGTTGGTCAAAGCAGTTCCTGGTCCATTGCAGAATCATCATGGGAGGGAAACTACACAAAGGTGTGGTTCATTGGGGAGCTCAGCGGAGTAACACTGTATCATAGAGCATTGGTACTAGATTGTAGAGGGCTTCTGATGACAGATCATGGAGTTTAGTCTCTCCACTCTCAAGGATAGGGAGTGGCCAGGTGTGGTGACTTGTGCCCATAATCCCAGCACTTTGGGATGCCAAGATGGGCTGATGGCTTGAGCTCAGGAATTTGAGACCAGCCTGGGCAACATGGTGAAACCCCGTCTCCACAAAAATACAAAAATTAGCCTGGCGTGGTGGCATGCGCCTGTGGTCCCAGCTACTCAGGAGGCTGAGGTGGGAGGATCACTCGAGCCTGGGAGGTGGAGGCTACAGTCAGCCATGATCACGCCACTGCCCTTCAGCGTGGGCAAAGAGAGTGAGACCTGTCTCAAAAAAACGACAAAAAACCCACACAAAATCTCTGTTCTTGTGGAGTTTACATTCTTGGGTGAAGGAGTTGGGCAAGCAAAGAATTAAGAAAATTTTCTCCTGGAGGAAGTGCACTTCCCAGTGATCTGAGGAAGCAGCAAGTGCAAATGTCCCAAGGCAAGAATAAGCCTGGCAGTTCCCTTCCCTGGCAGGATCTTACTGTAGCTCAGTGGTACTTCAGAACCACCTGGAGAGCTTGTTGAAACATAGGTTGCTGGGCCCAACTCCAGAGTTTCTGAATCCGTAGGTCTTGGGTGGAGCTTAAGAATTTGCATTTCTAACAAGTTCGTAGGTAATTCTTATGCTGCTTGTCCAGTGAGGAGATTTTGAGAACCACTGATCTGGATCTCGTCAGTGTTGGCTTCTTGACATTCTTATCTCTCCTTAAATATTGTCTCTTTACAAAGACCTTCCTTGACCAACAGATCTAAAGTCCCACCAGGTTTCCTTTGTTCTAACACTTCTGTTTTCCCCGAAGTATTTGTCCTTAGCTGACAAGACCAGAGAGCTGAGTTTAGGAGTCTGGACATTTGTATAGAGACAATAGTGGAATCTCAGAGATAAGGTCTTTGGGGGTGAAGAATGAAGGTCTGAGAACTGAGCCTTTGCCGTTGTAGGTGATAGTGTCTATTACATGCCTACTATGTGCTGAGCACTGGCCTAATAATTTTATAGTGTTATTTCATTTAACTTCTCACAATAATTCTAGAATATAGGTACTATTGTTAGCCCATTTTATAGACAAGGAAACTCAAGCAAAGAGAGATTTATTAATTTGTCCAACATCACTGCTAGTAAGTGACAGAGGCAAGATTTGAACCCAGGAGGTGTAACTTCAAAAACTGTGCTATTAATCATAAGCTTTCAGGGAAAAATCCTTTTGGGAAGTTGAGGGTATGGGATTAAATAGAATTGGCAAATGAAGTCAGAAAGAGGTTTAATGATAAACTACTTTAAAGAAGGATGTTGGGTCTTTGTGATTTAACATTGATGCTGGGAGGTTATATTTTCCATTATTTAAAAAATTAGAATCATTTCCCCAGAGCGTACTTTTGCTAAAAGTTTTGGAGAAAACTTGCGGACATGGGCTTATACCAAATTGAATAGTTGCCATAGGGATGGGTAGTTCAGAGATTTGAACTGACCTGAAGCACCTCTCATATTCTAGACACTGTTCTGGGGGCTTGGGATACACGTGAGAACAAAACCAAGATCCTGAGACAGTTGATTAAAAAATGAACATAACTGTACATTATCTAGTATGTTGGGAGGTGATACCAGAAAAAGAAAAGCAGAGTAAGGAAGAATGGAATGTGGATGGGGGAGGCGTTTCTGATTTACAAACAAGGTGGACTGGGGAGGCTCATGGAAGTGATAGTTGAACAATGACTTGAAATTGCTAACTTTTGAAATGAGAAGAAAAAATGTTACATTGGGAAACAGAGTGCTTCAGTAAGTTTTTTATTTGTTTGTGAGACATAGTCTTGCTGTGTCGCCCAGGCTGGAGTGCAGTAGCGCAATCTCAGTCCACTACAACTGCAACCTCCACCCCTGGGATCAAGCAATTCTCCTGCCTCAGCCTCCTGAGTAGTCGGGATTACAGATGCCCACCACCACACCCAGCTAATTTTTGTATTTTTAGTAGAGATGATGTTTCACTGTGTTGGGCAGGCTGCTCTGGAACTCCTGACCTCAAGTGATCCACCTGCCTCGGCCTCCCAAAGTGCTGGGATTACAGGGATGAACCACCATGCCCGGCCCCAATAAGTTTCTTTTGCCCCTAGTTGAAATGAGACTACAAGTTTTGTAAAAAAAAATTACCTGTTCCTTGGGTTAACTTGCTTACAGGAAATCTTATTTCTTTGTTTAACGTTTATCCCTGTTGCTGCTTCTGGTGTTTTAATTTCAGCCACATGCTAGGTGACTTTCTGTTGCTAGGCTGCTACTAACACAGTTTCCTTACATTGACTCAGGCCAGTCTAGCCGGGGCTTTCCAGTCTAGGCCTTTCTGCAGTCAAGGCAAGAGTAAGCATTTCTTTTTTTCTTTTTTTTGGCGGTGGTGCAGGGGTGGTGGGAAACAGAGTCTTGCTATGTCACCCAGGCTGGAGTGCAGTGGTGCAATCTCAGTTCACTGCAACCTCCAACTCCCAGGTTCAAGTGATTCTCCTGCCTTGGCCTCCTGGGTAGTTGGGATTACAGGCATGCACCACGACGCTCGGCTAATTTTTGTGTTTTTAGTAGAGACGAGGTTTCACCATGCTGGCCAGGCTGGTCTCTAACTCCTGACCTCGTGATCCACCCACCTTGGCCTCCCAAAGTGCTGGGATTACAGGTGTGAGCCACCGTGCCCAGCCAGTAGTGAGCATTTCTTAATGTGCTAGCAGTGAATATGAATGTGTGTATGGATGTTGTATAATATGAAGAGGTAAATGAGAGGATGTGGGCCTGATTTCAGTATATCCACTCATTTTGCTTTTTTTTTTTTTTGCAGAACCATCTTCTCTTTTATCTTTGAATGAAACACACTGTTTTTTCACTGTTCCTTGAATGGTGTTAGGAATGCTCTTATCTACGGGCTTTGTGCTTTTTCCTGTGCCAGAACCACTTTTCCCTGAGATAATCTGCATAAGTTCCTCATGTTGATCAGTGGCCTCTCCTTAGTACCCTCAAAAGAGTGGTATGCACCCCCATCACCATCAACCCTGCTTAAGTTTTCTTCGTAACATTTATCAATCCTTGATAAAAATACTTCTCTGTTCTTGTTTATTGTAGTCTCTGTCCTTTAGCTTGGGTGTTTTTTGACAGTAGAACTTCAGCTGTGTTTCCCCCCACTTGCCTGGCATATAATAAGTGTTAAGTGAATATTGATTTAATAAAGAATATGTTTAATGGGGAATATTCTGCTTTTACTTGTCTAATATTTCAGAGTTTAAATTTGGCCTCTGTAAGTTAAAGACTCTTTAGGGATCCTTACCGTGTAGCTTCTCGTATGTTGCTAGGCATGTAGGCATTTATGGGGTGTAACTAAACGTAAACTAATGACATTTTCATATGGCCTAATGCCATCATTCTCATTACTGTGTGATCACTGATCCTGTTTAAGTAATTTGAGACCAGATTTGTCTGACCCAGTGAAGCAAACACAAATATGTGGATAAGCTAAAATACTTTTGCGTGGATCTGCTTAAATCAGATGGCTTAACGTTTTAAAACATTTCTCATGTTGAGCAAAACTGCAAGATGAACACTACTCTGGTAAAGCAGCTGGTACTATTTTCACTTAAACAGATATTAAACTACTTCAAGTCAGAGTTTGATTTGGCCAGAGCCACAAGGCACTGGTGGAATGAGGCCAGAGTAAAAGTGTGAACCATTTGGAAGGATCGGAATTAAGTAGAACTGTGCCTATGCGGAAAACCCCAGCTCCTCAAGAAACCCAAAACTTAGAGATGGTCTTTTGCTATTTGTTAATACTTTTGTGTTACTTTTTTTTAAACAGCAGGTTTTTGACTCAAATCTGATCCTCTAACATGGTAATGATTAAAATTGTTTCTAAGACAATTAGTAAGGCATAGGAGTTGAAGGTTCCAAACTTGCTTTAAAAAGCTAATCTAGTATACCAGCTAATTAACCTTGATCTACTGGGCTGCCTTTTAAGAAGGTCATGTTAGCAGTATCCTCATAGATATCAAGCATACTTCACAGTATGTCTACTATTTGCTCTTTTTTTTTTTTTTTGAGATGGAGTCTCGCTCTGTTGCCCAGGCTGGAGTGCAGTGGCGCGATCTCGGCTCACTGCAAGCTCCGCCTCCCGGGTTTACACCATTCTCCTGCCTCAGCCTCCCGAGGAGCTGGGACTACAGGCACCCGCCACCACGCCCGGCTAGTTTTTTGTATTTTTTAGTAGAGACGGGGTTTCACCGTGTTCGCCAGGATGGTCTCGATCTCCTGACCTCGTGATCTGCCCGTCTTGGCCTCCCAAAGTGCTGGGATTACAGGCTTGAGCCACCGTGCCCAGCCTACTATTTGCTCTTAACAGATATGCTTATTAGGGGAAATTTAAAAGATAGTAAACTTGTGTGTTATGACATTTGATTAATGTTATAAAATCTTTTTTAGTGCATAACTTGTATTAAAATATATACTCCTCTAAAATTTATTATAATTTCTTCCTTTACATTAAACTTTGTTGTGAATTCCTGGTGCAAAACAAGAATTAGCCACCTTAAAGTTGATTTTCTCTACTATAAAAAAGACTATTTTTTAGGTTTTTTTTTTTTTTTTTTTTCAGTTAAAAAAAATTGGGGCTGGGCACGGTGGCTCACACCTGTAATCCCAGCACTGTGGGAGGTTGAGGTAGGTGGATCACCTGAGGTCAGGAGTTCAAGACCAGCCTGACTAATATGGTGAAACCCTGTCTCTACTAAAAATACAAAATTAGCCAGGTGTGGTGGCGCATGCCTGTAATCCCAGGTACTTGGGAGGCTGAGGCAGGAGAATCGCTTGAACCTGGGAGGCAGAGGTTGCAGTGAGCCGAGATTGCACCACTGCACTCCAGTGAGGGCAACAAGAGCAAAACTCTGTTTTTTTAAGAGACAGGGTCTTATCCTGTCATCCAGGCTAGAGTGCAGTGGCTCACTGCAACCTGAAGCTTCTGGGCTCAAGCGATTCTCCCACCTCACCCTCCCAAGTAGCTAGGACTACAGGCATGTGCCACCATGCCTGGCTAAATTTGGGTTTATTTTTGTTTTTGTTCATTGTAGAGATGGGGTCTTGCTATTTTCTCAGGGTGGTCTCAAACTTCTGGGCTTAAGTGACCCTCCTGCCTGACCCTTCCAAAGTGCTGGGATTATCAACATGAGCCACTGCATCTGGCCAACAACAACACTTTTACAGAAAATTTCAAACCAAACAAATTTAGAGAGAAAAGTATAATGAACCCCTGATTACCCACCTTCAACAATTTTAGCACATGGTGGGTCTTTCATGTATATCCCTACATACTTTCTCTCCCTACTCCCATGTATCATTTCAAAGCAAATATCAGGCTATGTACCTCTTTCAACCGTAGTATGAAAGAGAACTCTGAAACAAAAAACTTTTTTTTTTTTTTTTTTTTTTTTTTTTTGCGACGGAGTCTTGCTCTGTCACCCAGGCTGGAGTGCAATGGCACGATCTCGGCTCACTATAAGCTCCATCTCCCGGGTTCACGCCATTCTCCTGCCTCAGCCTCCCGAGTAGCTGGGACTACAGGCGCACACCACCACTCATGGCTGATTTTTGTTGTATTTTTTAGTAGAGACAGGGTTTCGCCATGTTAGCCAGGATGGTCTCGATCTCCTGACCTCATGATCCGCCCGCCTCGATCCACCTGCCTCGATCCCCCAAAGTGCTGGGATTACAGGCGTGAGCCACTGCGCCCAGCCAGACTTAAATTTTTTTTGACATAACTACAATAGGTAGGATATTTTAAGGCAATCTATACATATTTTATTGGTTTTAGTACTTGAAGTCAATCTTCTAATATTATAGTACAATTGAAATAGTATAAGTAGTATAGTTACAACATAGTTAATAGTATAATAGTACAGTTACAACAGGATAAAATACTACTGGTTTTATTGTAAGTCTTTGGCTTACGAATTTGTGGAATTTTCTTAGGAAAACAGAAGCATCAAACTTTTTAAGCTTCTAAATTATTTCAGATTACTTTTCTAAAAGTTTGTAAGGAAAGAACAGCACATTGAGTATAAAATGAATAATGCAATTTTGGATTTTGGTTCACCTGAAAATATTCTTTTCTACCCTAAAATGTTATTAAATTCTTGTATTAAACTAAAGATGTGTAAACGTTTGTCTGTAAATCTAGTTCATATCCAGATGTGAATTGTGATAAATATATTTTTAGACAGATTTCCTTTATCTAATGCCAGAAATCATAGACTATGTTAATAATAATACATAAAAGTGTGATGTAGTGAAAAATTGGCTGTACAAGTTTCTCAAACAAGGGAGAAAATTTAATTTGGTAAATGAAAGACTATGCCACAAACAAAAGGATACATTGAAAAAGCTGAAAAAAACATTTCATAGCACCCATACATTTGAATCATGGAAATATGAACTGTGTTATGTGTTGAGAAGTAACCAGCTATATGTTAGTTCATTTTTACTCATTCCTTTGTAGCCAAAATAAGAGAATAACCATCCAGACAAGGCCCATATAACCACTTTTGTCTATCTCTTAAATAAACATGCCTGGTATTTACAGGTAGTTAGTACATGCAAACACAAAATAATTTGCTTTGATGGATGTATTTCTTTTAAAAGAAAAGCATAGGCTGGGCACGGTGGCCTGTAGTCCCAGTGCTTTGGGAGGCCAAGGCAGGCACGGATCTCTTGAGCCCAGGAGTTTGAGACCAGCTTGGGCAACATAGGGAGACCCTCGTCTCTACAAAAACATACATAATTAGCTGAGCATGGTGGCATGCACCTGGAATCCCAGCTACTCAGGTAGCTGAGGCAGGAGAATCACTTGAGCCCAGGAAGTCAAGGCTGCAGTGAACCATGATCACCACTTTACTCCAGCCTGGGCAGCAAAATGAGATACTTTCTCAAAAGAAAAGAAAAGCATTACAAAAAAAATATTGAAATATTGGAAATGGGGAAAACTTGGAACCTAAAAATCTTGTCTTTGTTCAGAAGACAGATTGATAATGCAAATGATGACAGAAATAGAAAAGGAAGATGATGAAATGCAATTTTGGAGTTGTCCATTCCAGGCCTTGGTGGCTGTTATCATGGATGTAGCCAAGCATATGCCATATCACCATCACATTTCATTATTTCCCTGTGAAACAGCAGACAGAAATTCTTAGCTGCCTTGACTTTGGCAGTATTTTTCTTGGGCATCTGTTACAAATGCCAACATCTGTCTCTTTTTGTTGTGAATACTGTTTGGAACTGATATATAGGTTTTTAAATATACTCTGCCACCCCACTAGATAGGAAATTCCTTACTACTAATTTAACGTTGCTTAGTGAAAACAGACATCTGCTTAACCAACTTGAGTGTATCATTTGTACAAAATAAAATAGGATTTTTGGTAAAGATCATTAATGATGTATATGGCCGAATAATATTTCATTGCATAGACATAGCACATTTTGTTTATCTGAACTCTTTTGATGGACATTTGGGTTGTTTCCACATTTTGCTTATTGCAAATAATGCTGCTATGGACATTTGCATGTAAGACTTTGTATTAACATGTTTCCTGGGTAGATATGTGGGAGTGGAACTGTTTCAAATTTATGTTTAACATTTTGAGGAATTGCCAAATTTCTCTCTCCTAAATTGGCTATGCCATTTTATATTCCCATCAGAAATATATGGGCCAGGCGCAGTGTCTCACGCCTGTAATCCCAGCACTTTGGGAGTCTGAGATGGGTGGATCACATGAGGTCAGAAGTTCAAGACCAACCTGGCCAACAGAGCGAAACCTCATCTCTACAAAAAATATAAGAATTAGCTGGGCGTGGTGGTACACGCCTGTGGTCCTAGCTACTTGGGAGGCTGAGGCAGGGGAATCACTTGAACCCAGGAAGTGGAGGTTGAAGTGAGCTGAGATTGTGCCACTGCATTCCAGCTTGGGCAGCAGAGCAAGACTCCATCTCAAAAAATGAAAAGAAAGACGTGGATGTTCCAATTTCCCCATGTCTGTGCCACACTTGTGATTGTCTTTTTTATTATTGCTCATTCATTTCTTGAAAAGTTTAGCATGTTTCACTCATCTGTCTCTTTTGCCTCTATTTTCTCTAAAATTGGGCTCAAGGAAGGGAAGTATCTTTTATCAACAGCTTTATTGATTTGATATTTTCACTGATTTTTTTTGAAACTAAAAGACGACGTGAGATTATTCACCAGTTGGTAGCCAAGTTCATTAAACTCTAGATCCTTTTCTTTGAGTCAGAGTTTCGTTCTTGTGGCCCAGGCTGGAGGGCAGTGGCACAGTCTTGGCTCACTGCAACCTCTGCCTCCCGGATTCAAGCAGTTCTCCTGCCTCAGCATCCCAAGTAGCTGGGACTACAGACACACACCACCACACCTGGCCAGTTTTTTTGTATTTTTAGTAGAGATGAGGTTTTGCCACATTGGTGAGGCTGGTCTCGAATTCCTGACCTCAGGTGATCCACCCACCTCGGCCTCCCAAAGTTCTGGGATTACAGGTGTGAGCCACTGCACCTGTCCTAAACTCTAGATCCTTTAACATTTATTTTAAAAGCAATTTCTCTTGAAACTTGGAGCTACTTGGGTAGTCATGTGTATATGGGGGGTGTGGTCATGACATTATAAGGTGTATTTTGATTTTAGGATTCCCTTGGTATTGATTTTAGTTTGGAAACTAAGGTAAGTTGTGTAGCAGGTAGCTATGTTTAAAAAATGTAATTTAGACACTCCCATGCTTAAAAATCCTTTGGTTTTCCATTGCAGTTGGAATGAAATCCAGACTCATTGTGCCCACAAGGCTTTCCATGTCTGACCCGTAACTACTACCTTTCCACGGATCTCCTACTGCTCACCCACTTCCCTTAGTACACTCACAATATGCTGGTCTTCTTTCAGCTTCTCTGTGTTCCAGACTGTTCCCAATTCAGGCCTTTTCCTAACTGTTCTTTCTCTTCCTTTGGTTTGGGGCAGGGCTTGCTTAAGATCCCTTCCTCAGGAGGCATTGCTGATCACTGTGTCCTCTTTCTCCCATAATGTCTATGTTTAGACTTTTTTCTTCTTTATTCATTTGATAGAGTTTATAATTGTTTTATTAGTTGGTTTCCTTTTATTTACCACCCTGCCTCACAACTAAACTGTAAGCTCTTCAAAGACTTATCTTGTCTTTTATTATATCCCCAGTGCCTTGCTTATTGCCTGGTACATAACATCTAATATTTGTTGAATAAATTAATTTACCCTGCTCTGCTATATATTGTTTTATTCTATTTTGTAGAATTGGCTGGACACTTGTATGCTGTTTAATCCCCCATAGTTAACAACAGGTCATGATGGCAGGAACTTTGTCATTGTGTATGCCTTTCACTCATGCCTTTTGCATGCATATACTCCGTAAAGACATGTAGACTTAAGGTGAAATTTTCCCTTGAAAATAACATTGAGCATGTTGAAATGCATATGGTAGAAATGTTCTGCAGCTACACTGCCAATATAATGAGAAATTGTAAACAAAAACTTTAAGATCAAAGGTAAATAGAGTAAAAATCAGTATGGACATTTTAGATCTAGGCCATAAATTAGGATTTACAGGCACTTTCTTCTTCCTGTTCCCTGCCTTTTCCTACCTCCCTCATGCCACTGTTATAACTGCTTTCTTGTTCCAGTTGGCTTTTTCTGTTTTGGTCCTAGCCTTCTGGTCCACAGAACTTCGTAGTGCAAGGGGTTGTGGGAGGAGATAGTACAATGTAATAATTGTACAGGTAATGTATATGTAATATGTGTGTCATAGCTATGCTTGATTTATTATTACTGTCTCCTCAAACAGTTTCTCTAACTGTCTAATCTTATTGCAGCAGTTAGTCCTCCTTTCTTGAAACTTAAGTTCCTTTAATTTTTGGAGACATTCCTGGTTTTGCTCTCAAGTTTTTGGTTAAACTTTCTTATTCTTTCTTATGGTTTCCTCTTCCTCTACCTGTCCCTTAAATCTGCATCTCAGGTAATTGAGTGTAAAAGTACCAAGTTATGACACGGACACAGGGAAGGGAACAACACACACCAGGGCCTGTTGTGGGGGGTGGGGAAAGAAGGGAGGGAACTTAGAGGATGGGTTAGTAGGTGCAGCAAACCACCATGGTATATGTATACCTATGTAACAAGCCTGTATGTTCTGCACATGTATCCCATTATTTTTTAGAAGAAATAAAAAAATTAAAAAGTACCAAGTTATGAATGATTACTCATTGTCTTTAAATAAGATAGAATTGGTCCCTATGATATGGTTTGGCTCTGTGTCCCCACCCAAATCTCATCTCAAATTGTAATCCCCATGTGTCAAGGGAGGGACCTCGTAGGAGGTGATTGGCCTGTGGGGGTGGGGTTCTCCCTTACTGTTCTCATAGTAGTGAGAGAGTTCTCCTGGGATCTGATGGTTTAAAAGTGGCAGTTTCCACTGTACTTGCTCTGCTGCCTTGTGAAGACATGCCTTGCTTCCCCTTCCCCTTCTGCCATGATTGCAAGTTTCCTGAGGCCTCTTCAGCCATGTTGAACTGTGAGTCAGTTAAACCTCCTTTACAAATTACCCAGTCTCAGGTCATTCTTTTTTTTCTCTCTCTCTCTCTTTTTTTTTTTTTTTTTTGAGACGGCAGTCTGCACTGTCGCCCAGGCTGGAGTGCAGTGGGCCGGATCTCAGCTCGACTGCAAGCTCGCCTCCCGGGTCACGCACATTCTCCGTGCTCAGTCCCTCCCGAGTAGCTGCGGCTACAGGCCGCCCGCCAGTCGCCCACGGCAGTTTTTTGTATTTTTACTAGAGACGCGGCCGTTTCACATGCGTGTAGTCAGGATGCGTCTTGATCTCCTGACCTCGTGATCCGCCCGTCTCGGCCTCCCAAAGTGCTGGGATTACAGGCTTGAGCCACCGCGCCCGGCGGTCATTCTTTATAGCAGTGTGAAAATGGACCAACACAGACAGTTGATACTAGGAGAAGGGCACTGCTATAAAGATAACCTGAAAATGTGGAAGTGACTTTGGAATTGGGTACTGGGCAGACATTGGAAGTTTGGAAGGCTCAGAAGAAGACAGGAAGATGTGGGAAAGTTTGGAACTTCCTAGAGACTTGTTGAATGGTTTTGACCAAAATGTTGATAGTGATGTGGACAATGAAGTCCAGGCTGAGGTGGTCTCAGATGGAGATGAGAAACTTACTGGGAACTGGAGCCAAGGTCACTATTGCTATACTTTAGCAAAGAGACTGGCAGCATTTTGCCCTGACCTAGAGATCTCTAGAACTTTGAACTTGAGAGAGATGATTTAGGGTACCTGGCGGAAGAAATTTCTTAAGCGGCAAAACATTCAAGATGTAACCTGGCTGATCCTAAAGGTGTTCAGTCATTGCATTCACAAAGAGATTATCTTAAACTGGAACTTTTATTTAAAGGGAAGCAGAGCATAAAAGTTTGCAAAATTTGCAGCCTGACTGTGGTAGAAAAGAAAAACCCATTTTCTAGGGAGAAATTCAAGCAAGCTACACAAATTTGCATGAGTAGTGAGGAGCTGAATGTTAATAGCCAAGACAGTGGAGGAAAATGTCTCCAGGCCTTTTCAGAGATCTTCACGGCAGCCCCTCCCATCACAAGCCTGGAGGCCTAGGAGGGAAAAATGGTTTTGTGGGACCAGTCTGCTGCCCTGTTTAGCCTCAGGACACGGCACCCTGTGTCCCAGTTGCCCCAGTGCCAGCCATGGCTAAAAGAAACCAAGGTACGGCTCAGGCCATTGCTTCAGAGGGTGCAAGCCCAAGCATTGGCAGCTTCCATGTGTCGTTGGGCCTGCGAGTGTTCAGAAGACAAGAGTTGAGGTTTGGGAACCTCCAGCTAGATTTCAGAGGATGTATGGAAATGCCTGGATGTTCAGGCAGAAGTCTGCTGCAGGAGCAGAGCCCTCAGAGAGAGAACCTGTGCTAGGGTGGTGCAGAAGGGAAATGTAAAGTTGGAGCCGCGACACAGAGTCCCCACTGGGACACTGCCTAGTGGAGCTGTGAGAAGAGGGCAACCGTCCTCTAGACCCCAGAAAGGTAGATCCACTGAAAGCTTGCACCACACACTTGGGGAAGCCACAGGCACTTGATGCCAACCTGTGAAAGCTGCAGTGGCTGTACGCCACCGAGCCACAGGGGCGAAGCTGCCCGAGGCTGTGGGAGCCCACCCCTTCCATCATTGTGCCCTGGATGTGAGACATGGAGTCAAGGGAGATTTTGGAGCTTCACTATTTAATGACTGCCCTATTGGGTTTTGAACCTGCATAGGGGCCCTGGCCCCTTTGTTTTGGCTCATTTCTCCCATTTGGAATGCAAGCATTTACCTAATGCCTGTACCCCCATTGTATCTTGGAAGTAACTAACTTGCTTTGATTTGACAGGCTCATAGTCAGAAGGGACTTACCTTTTCTCAGATGAGACTTTGGTCTTGGACTTTTGTGTTAATGCTGCAATGAGTTAAGACTTTGGGGGACTGTTGGGAAGGCGTGATTAGTTTTGAAATGTGAAAAGGGCATGAGATTTGGGAGGGGCCAGGGGCAGAATGGTATGGTTTGGATCTGTGTCCCCCCCACCAAATCTCATCTCAAATTGTAATCCCATGTGTCAAGGGAGACCTCATGGAAGGTGACTGGCTCGCGGGAGTGGTTTCCACCATGCTATTCTCACAATAGTAAAGGAGTTCTCACGACATCTGACAGTTTAAAAGTGGCAGTTTCCCTTGCACTCACTCTCTCTCCTGCCACCTTGTGAAGACATGCCTTGCTTCCCCTTCACCTTCTGCCATGATTATAAGTTTCCTGAGGCCTCTCCAGTCATGCTGAACTGTAAGTCAATTAAACTTCTTTTCTTTATAAATTACTTAGTTTCAGGTCATTCTTTGTAGCCGTGTGAAAATGGACTAATACACCCTATATTAGTATTATTACTCATTTATTTCTGTGATATCTTAAGTGGAAGAGGGAAGAGTGGTACTTCAGTTGAGTTGCAAGGAATTTTGAGTTGCAGACAAATAACATCCTTGAGAAGCGGGAAATTAATATTATTGGTCATATGTGTAAAGCAGTGTCCCTATAATTTCTGTCCTTAGCCCACTTCTGATGTGACTCACTTTGGGACATTTTCATTCACTTCCATGACTTCAAAAAACACTCAATTTGTAATGATTCCCAATTTTTTATTTCCAGCTCAGATTTCTCTTCTGAGTCCTAAGTAGGCATATTCATTACCCCTCTTTCAGTTATTTCTCACAGTATGTCTCTTTTTAACACCTCAAACTCAGTGCTTTCAAAATTGAAACTGTCTGTGTTTGTTCAGCCTTATGGGTGGCTCACTGTCATTCATGATTCCTCTTTCTTCCATGCAAGTCTTCTCAATTGTGTTTTTTAAGAATTCCTAAGGATCTAACTATTGCCACTGTTTTGCCCTCATAATTTCTTACCTGGATTTCTGCAATAGGATCTTGGCCTTCTCTTTTTAAGGTTTGCTCTGTTCTGCACAGTATTTATCAGACTAAGATAGTGATTCTTTTGAACTTTTCAGAGTGAATTTATGGGGTCCTATGTCACATGTCAGAACTACTAATCAATAATTTCTGAAAGGGAGATCTGGATGTATGTAGTTTGAAAAAACTAACCAGGCGATGCTCATGAGCATCGCCTGGTTACAAACCATTCTTTAGGACAGGCAAGGTTTCCCATGCCTGTAATCCCAGCACGTTAGGAAGTGGAGGTGGAAGAATTGCTTGAGCCCAGGAGTTCAAGACCAGCCTGGGCAACACAGGGAGACCTTGTCTCTATAAAAAGATATTTAAAAAACTGGCAAGGCATGGTGTCACACATCTTTGTTCCCAGCTACTCAGGAGGCTGATGTGGGAGAATTGCTTGAGCCTGGAAGGTCACACCTAGGATGAGTTATGATCACACCACTGTACTCCAGCCTGGGCAACAGAGCAAGACCCTGTCTCAAAAAAGTATACATTTAACTCTTACTAAAATTCTTCTTTTTTTTTTTTTGAGACGGAGTCTTGCTCTGTCGCCCAGGCTGGAGTGCAGTGGCCGGATCTCTGCTCACTGCAAGCTCCGCCTCCCGGGTTTACGCCATTCTCCTGCCTTAGCCTCCCAAGTAGCTGGGACTACAGGCGCCCGCCACCTTGCCCGGCTAGTTTTTTGTATTTTTTAGTAGAGATGGGGTTTCACCATGTTAGCCAGGATGGTCTCGATCTCCTGACCTCGTGATCCACCCGTCTCAGCCTCCCAAAGTGCTGGGATTACAGGCTTGAGCCACTGTGCCCAGCATACTAAAATTCTTGAGAGGCTCTTGATTCCCTTGAAGATAAAATGTGAGATTCTTATTTTGGTATATAATATTCCATAGTTTGATACCTGTCTACCTCATATCCCTATTCTCCAATACAACCATGCTGAATTACTACAGTTCTAATGTGCTATGTTAGGGTTATTTCTAGGTCTTCGTATATGTGATTTTGTCTTCTTGAAACCTTCTTTTCTTTTTCTTTCCTTGGATAATTTCTCCTCTTCCTTTTTTTTTTTTTTGTTTTGTTTTGTTTTGTTTTGAGATGAAGTCTCATTTGTCGCCCAGGCTGGAGTGTAGTGGCTCCATCTCAGCTCACTGCAAGCTCCGCTTCCCGGGTTCACACCATTCTCCTGCTTCAGCCTCCCGAGTAGCTGGGACTACAGGGGCCTGCCACAACGCCCCGCTAATTTTTTGAATTTTTTTTAGTAGAGACGGGGTTTCACCATGTTAGCCAGGATGGTTTCAATCTCCTGACCTTGTGATCTGCCCACCTCGGCCTCCCAAAGTGCTGGGATTACAGGCATGAGCCACTGCACCTGGCCTCTCCTCTTCCTTTTAATACTCAGTTGTTAGGTCCTAGAGGAAGTCTTCCCAGATTGTGTTATGTTTATTTACTTATGCTGTTTTATTTCTGTAGTCCCTAGCATAACACTTGGCAGTCAGTAAATGTCATTTGTTTAAATGCAGACCTTACCTTTAGGTGCAACAATAATAGCATTGATTCAGCATTCATTATGTGCCAGTTGCTGGACTATGCTAGTTGCTGCTGACCATACATGCTTTAATGTTTATTCTCACAACAACCTGATGAAGGTAGGTGTTACTATTACCCATATTTTACTGTTGAGGAAACGGAGACTTGGTTAAATCTAACTAATTATCTGTGTGGCTAGCCTCTAAGTCACAGAATTCATATAGAACTGGATTTGAATCCTGTAGCTTTGTTTGCAGAGCTGTGCTTTTATACAGCTGTTACACAGTTGTTTCAAAGTTTCCTAGTTTATTTTTTAAAATTCATGATAAATAATTTCTTAATAAGAGCTGATTATTCTTAGGCTACATGCTTTTACTTTTAACTTATCAAACTGGATTAACTAAAACAAAATAAAGATTTAAAAATATTTGGCATTTAGGTATGAATGGGATAGGTATATGCTAGAGTTCCATGCAGACTTAATTCAGTGGACTTAGTGTTTATTTCTGTTCAGATTTTACTCCAAAGAATACTGTGTGCTAAATGAAGTAAAAATATTAATCTTAACTGAGAATATTAGAACTACAAAGAACATGAGGCTTTTTAAGTAGGAAAACAAGTATTCTACAAGAGTACGCACTTTGCTCAAAGTCTTGTAGCATTTATTTGCAGAAGCAGGACTGGAATTTGGGGCTCCTAATTTCCAATACAGAATGTTTATCTTTCTCAACTATGAAAAGCTGATATACCTAAAACTGTAACAATATTTTCAAAGCTTGAAGAGAATTCTATTTTTATTATATTCTAGGCATTAGTGACCAAATTATTTAACACAAAAAGGACAAAGTGATATGACTCCTTAAGGCAAAATCATTTATTCAGTGTTAAACTTATTACTTGTGTGCAAGTACTGCTTTGTTTTCTCAGATTTAACATATTTCATGAAACATTTGCTAATTGATTTTTAAACCTGGAATGTGTTTTATTTCTTAAGCATCAAGGAGTAGGTTTATATGTTATTAATATCTGCATATAAACCATAAGAGCATATATTTAAAAGCATTTTATCTTACAGTCATATACCGTCTTCACTGCATGAGTGGACATTTTAGATGAATTTTTTTGCCTTGGCTATATCTGCTTTAGAAATTAATTTTCTTTGTTACAGTGAAGTTGACTAAAAAATGTTCACAATTAAACAGTATAGAAAGTGGTAACCAGATAACTAATCTTTGCTGGTTTGTTTTAGTTTTTTGTTGTTGTTGTTTTTGTTTTTGAGATAGGCTCACTCTGTTGCCCAAGCTGAAGTGCAGCAGCCCGATCACGGCTGACTGTAGCCTTGACCTGCTGAGCTCAAGCCATCCTCCCACCTTAGCCCCCTGAGTAGCTGGGACCACAGGTGCCACTATGCCCAGCTAATTATTTTTTGTAGAGATGGAGTCTCACTGTGTTGCCCAGGCTGATCTTGAATTACTGGACTCAAATAGTCCTCCAGCCTTGGCCTCCCAAAGTGCTGGGATTATAGGTGTGAACCACTGCACCTGGCCTGTTTTGGTTTTATGAGGAAATTATAAATTTTTTTTTTAAATGTGACAGTGACTGAAAGAAGATGATACTTCCCTTTGCAAAATTCTAACCTTCCTTGTCCTCAATTTCATACCTTATTCATGAGTGTGTGGGGAGGAGATGGAAGATTTGTTTTATGCTAGGCTGGGAATATGAAGATTGAGACTTCGTTCATTTGGTTCATTCTTCTCTAGGATTTAGCTGAAGTAATACTTGGAGTATGTAAGGTGATGGTAAACATTTACTATTCTCTCCCTACCATGACTACCCAGGGCTTGGGGATTAAGAAGGGCTATGCTGGGCTACCGTAGGTCCTATCTTACATAAATTGTACATATATTCAAAGAAGAGTCTGTACTGGTCCAAACATGGGAATTAGAAATCAAGACCATGTTTTGAGGGATGCTTTTTCCTTTTAGGATTATAAAAAAGAAATTCTGGCGTTTGTTTAAAAAATAAGCAATCTCAACAGACCAGTGACTATCAGATTATTATTCCTGGGATTAATACCTTCTGAAATGGATTTTAAAACCATAAAGCATACAGATTTTTAAAAAACATTATTATGTGGTATATGGAGATGGGCCAACCTCAAGAGATTGAACACATGCATGACAGCAAGGCTTATCTAGAAACCACCTTCTTGTTTGGTAGTGTTGCATAGTTCATGAAAAATTAAAAATGATCACTAAGGTTGGATGAATATAATTTTTTTCTTTTTTTGAGACGGAGTTTCACTCTTACTTCCTAGGCTGGAGTGCAGTGGCATGATCTCTACCTCCCAGGTTCAAGCAGTTCTCCTGCCTCAGCCTCCCAAGTAGCTGGGATTACAGGCATGTGCCACCAGACCTGGCTAATTTTGTATTTTCAGTAGAGACAGGGTTTCTCTATGTTGGTCAGGCTGGTCTCCAACTCCCGACCTCAGATGATCCACCCGCCTCAGCCTCCCAAAATGCTGGGATTACAGGCATGAGCCACTGCACTTGGCCAGATGAATATAATTTTTTTTGATATAATTTATGTGGATAAGTGACCATTTTAAAGCATACAATGCCATAATTTTTAGAATATTCACAAGGTTGTACAGCCATCACCATTATCTAATTTCTAGAACATTTTCATTACCTAATAAAGAAACACATACCCAGTAGCAGTCTTTTCTAGTTTCCCCTCTCCCCAGTCCCTAGCAAATACAGTAATCTGTCTCCATGGATTTGCTTATTTGGGACATTTCATATATAGCCATGCATCACTTGACAAAAGGGGTATGTTCAGAGAAATGTGTTGTTAGACAGTTATATCACTGTGCAAACATCTTAGGGTATACTTACACAAACCTAGATGGTGTAGCCTACTGCACACCTAGGCCGCATGGTATAGTCTGTCAATCCTAGGCTACAAACCTGTACAGCATCTTACTGCACTGAATACTCTAGGCAGTTGTAACACAATGGTAAGTATTTATGTATCTAAACACACCTAAACATAGAAAAGGTACAGTAAAAATAAGGTATTGTAAGTTGTACATATAGTCTATTGATCGAAACATTGTTATGTTGGGCATGACTCTTTTTTTTTTTTTTTTTTGAGACGGAGTCTCGGAGTCTCGCTCTGTTGCCCAGGCTGGAGTGCAGTGGCATGATCTCTGCTCACTGCAACCTCCGCCTCCCGGGTTCAAGCAATTCTCCTGCCTCAGCCTCCTGAGTAGCTGGCACATGCCATCATGCCTGGCTAATTTTTGTATTTTTAGTAGAGACGGGGTTTTGCCATGCTGGCCAGGTTGGTCTCAAACTCTTGACCTCAGGTAATCTACCACCTAGGCCTCCCAAAGTGCTGGGATTACAGGTGTGAGCCACCAAGCCCGGCCAGGCATAACTCTAAATGGAATTACATGTGGTCTTTTGTGTTTGGCTTCTTTCATTTAGCATAGTACTTTCTGATTCCTCCAGGTTGTAGCCTGTATCAGTATTTCATGCCTCTTCGTGGTGAATAATATTCCGGTGTTTGACTACATCACATTTTGTTTATTCATTTATTAGTTTTTGCACACTTGGATTGTTTCCACCTTTTGACTATTATGAATAATGTTGCTATGAACATTTATGTACAAGTTTTTGTGTGAACATGTTTCCATTCTCATGGGTATATACCTAGGAGTAGAGTTGCTGGGCCATGTGGTAATGATGTTTAACTTTTTGAGGGAGGCATGAGATTTTATTAATATTTTCTTAATTCAGTTAACTACTATTGCTTTATTCACAGCTAATTTTATGTCAAATGTAATCTTTATCCCATTGCACATAAGATACCAAAAAACCCTATTTTATGGCCAGACATAGCGGCTCATGTCTGTAATCCTTGGGAGGCCGAGGCGGACGAATCACTTGAGGTCAGGAGTTCAAGACCAGCCTAGCCAACATGGTGAAACCCCATCTCCACTAAAAATACAAAAATAACTGGGCATGGTGGCACAGGCCTATAGTCCCACCTACTTGGGAGACTGAGGCAGGAGAAGAATCACTTGATCCCCAGAGGCGGAGGTTGCAGCAAGCTGAGATCGTGCCACTGCACTCCAGCCTGGGTGACAGTGTAAGACTCTGTCTCCAAAAAAAAAAAAAACAAAAAAAACCCCAGCATTTCTCTGTATTGCTCTTTGTGACTTATGATGTAGAGCTCTCTTGATTTGTGCTTCAATAATTAATATCATTAGATGGTAGCTCAAGTAGGTTTTGGCCTTATATGAAATCCTGATATAATGCCTAAAATTAATAATATTAAGTCTCAGATAATTCAGTTTTTAATTAGCATGGACTGACCTACTGGCTTAATCTTTCATTTCTGAGTCCCTAGTCCTTAGCAGAATGCCTGCCCAGTCAAGTAGGCACTCAGTAAAAGTTTGAGAGATGATTCAGCTCTAACTTGAAGGTGATTTCTCTTCCGATACTGTACATGGGTTGTAATTATTTATGAGTACCTACTGTGTACCACATACTATTCTGGGTGCTTGGGATGTACCAGTGAATAAAGCAAAGGCTCTGTCCTTAAGGAGTTTACCTTTCAGTGCATACTGGGCAAACTAGCACACTATATATAGTAAATATATATAGTATGTTGAGTATTAATGCATGGAGAAAAATAAAGAGGGTTAGGGCATGTGGAGAGAGAGGACAGAGTAAGGATGTTGTTTTATATGAAGTAGTCAGGGAAATCTTGAGTGAGGTGAAATTTAAGCAGAGACCTAAGGGGAAATGAGGAGTGAGTTTGAGGGATGAGGCAAGAGACCTGTGTGGCTAGAGTAAAAAATAGGAGCTAAAATCAGAAATGTAAGGGAGCAGCAACTAGATCATGTAGTGCCTTGAGAACTTTGTAAGAAGTTGTGGCTCTTACTTGTGAGGTGGGAAGCTGTTGGAAAGTTTTTCGTGATTTGATTTTACCTTTTTAAGAGAATGACTCAGGCTGAGGAGGAGGGGAAGGAGGGGCAAGAGCAGAGGCAAGGAAACCACTTAGGTGTAATAATTCCTTGCCTGTTCAAGAAGTGACTGGAGTTAGCAAAGATTTGTAAGGAACACCCTCTTCCTCCCGAAAACCCCTGATATTTATAAATCAGATCAATAATTATTGTAACTCTTAGGAAGTTGTGTTTAGGTTTAGCATGGCTTACATTTTTTAAAATGTAGACTTCATTTTGGAAACTGTTTTAGATTTACAGAAAATCAGGAACATAGTATAGAGTTCCCATACACGCCCTCCCCCCCGCCCAGTTTTCCCTATTATTGCCATCTTACATTGGTATGGGACATTTCTTACAATTAATGAACCAATATTAATACATTATTATTAACTGATGCCTATAGTTCATTCAGTTTCCATAGATTTACTTAATGTCTTTTTCTGTCTCCTCTTATCTATAACAGTTTCTCTAGCTTAGTTTGTTGTTTTTGTTGTTGCAGGTTTTTTTTTTTTTTTTTTTTTTTTTTTTTTTTTTTTTTTAAATAAATAATATTT
>NW_016814096.1:657409-677680 GCF_001698545.2 Rhinopithecus bieti
TTTTTTGGGAGACAGAGTCTTGCTCTGTCATCCAGGCTAGAGTTAAGTGGCATGATCACCTATGAACTCCTGGGCCAAAGTGTGCAGCTGGGACTACAGGCAAGCACCACTATGCCTGGCAAATTTTTAAAAGTTTTTTAGAGACTAAGTATCACTGTGTTGCTCAGTCTGGTATCAAGTACTCCTCTGGCCTCAACTTCTTTTTACTTTGCTTTTGATAACCTTCACAGTTTTCAGAAGTACTGGGCAAGTATTTTGTAGGACACCCGTCTTTTGGAATTTGCCTAATGTTTTTTCTTTTCGTGTTTAGACTGGTGTTACCGGTTTTGAGGAGGGAGACCACGGGGCAAAGTGTCAGTTTCATCACATCATGTCAGTGGTACATACTATCAGTGTGATTTATCACTAATAGGCCTTTATCACCAGTCGATTCTCGTCAGGTTTCTACACTGTAAAGTTACTCCTTTTTTTCCGCCTTTCAATACTATACTCTTTGGAAAGGCATCACTGTGTGCAGTCCACACCTGCGTGGGGAGTTATGGTCTCCCTCCTTTAGGATAGAGAATCTACATAAATTAATTGGGAATTCCTCAAGGGAAATTTGTCTCTTCCTCTCTATTCAATCATTTAATTATCAGTATGGACCCATGGATATATATTTTGTACTTAGGGTTACAATCCAGTACTATTTTGTTGCTCAAAATGTTCCTGCTTTGGTCATTGGGAACTCTTTCAATTAGCTTGTGTGTTCCTTTGACATAAATGTCTTTTTTCTCCCTTCTTTTCTGCCCCCTTTCTTTTTAGCACTTTCTTACTTTCTGGCACTACAAGATGCTCCAGACTCATCTTGTATATTTCCTGCCCCAGTACTAGAATCAGCCATTTCTCCAAGGAGCCTCGGTTCCTTTTTCTTGGAGAATGGTGTAAGAAACCCATCTGGGTACTGGGTATGTTCTTTGCTGCTGGATTGTCATTGCTTCTGGGCTCTGTCCGCCAGAGTAAGGAAATACACATGTAGCCTGTTTTAATATAGAGAATGATTGCTATGATTTTAAAAGCATATAAAATTGTAAGAGTATTTTGAAAATAACAGTTGGGCATTTGGGTTTTTGTATTAAGGGATTTCTGCATTGCGCTTTGAGTAGCAAAAGAATGAAGCTGGACTCCTGCCTCACACCATATAAAATAATTAATTTGAAATGGATCAGTCATCCTAAATGTAAAAGCTAAAACTAAAAAGAGAAAACATAGGCATAAATCTTCATGACCTTGGATTACAAGTTATTTCTTAGATATGCTATCAAAAGCATGAGTGACAAAGGAAAAAATAAATTAGACTTCAAAATAAAAAATTTTTGTGCTGTACCTGATACCATCAGAAAGTGAAAAGATAACCAATGAATGGAAAACAGCGATTAAAATAATAGATTTTTCAGGGACTTGTATGCAGCATATTTAAAGAACTCTTGTACTTTAATAATAAAAAGATAACCCAGTTAAAATATGAGCAAAGCATGTGAATAGACCCTTGTCCAAAGAAGATGCAAGTGGTCAATAAACACATGCAGAGATGCTCTACATTATTAGTCATCATGAGGTAAATGCAAATCAGAACCACTCCACACCTGTTAGGATGTCTATTATAGATAATGAGAAATATAGATAATAAATATTAGTGAGAATGTTGAGAAATTATAACTTACACTTTGCTGGTGGGAATGTAAAATGGTACAGCCACTTTGGAAAACAGTCTGGCCATTTCTCAAAATGTTAAACATGGAGTTTTCATTTGACCCAGCAAATTCATTCCTGGATATATATACCCAAGAGAAATTAAAGACATACATCTATGCAAAAACTTGTACATGAATGTTCATAGCATTGTCATGATAGCCCCAAAGTAGAAACAACCCAAATGTCCATCAGCTGATGAATGGATAAACAAAATGTGGTATATTCATACAACAGAATGTTCAGCCCTAAAAAGGAATGAGGTACTGATATATCCATGTTGTAACAAGGTGAACCTTGAAAACATATTTAGTGAAAGAAGCCAGTTATAAAAGGCCACATGTAGTATGATTCAGTTTGTATGAACTGTTTTGAATAGGCAAATCCATAGAGACAGAAGGTAGATCAGTGATTGCCAGAGGCTGAGAAGAGGAGGGAAATAGGACCAAGTGCTCATGGATACATGTTTATTTGGGGGGTGATCAAAATATTCTAAAATTAGATTGTGGTGACAGTTGCACAAGTCTGAATATTCTAAAAACCACTGATTAGCATACTTTAAAAGGGTGACCTTTATGGTATGAAAATTGTATTCCAAGTTTGTTTTTTTACAAAAACATTTAGAACAGAATAGCAAAAGATATTTAGGGATAAATTTAACAAAATACATGTAAGAATTATACACTAAACACTACAAAAGATTGTTGAGATAAATTAAAGACCAGAAACAGCTATACTGTATTCATGGCTGAAAAGATTCAGTACTTTTAAGATGGTATAGTTTTTCCCAAATTGGTGTTTAGATTCAGTGCAGTTTTTTTGTTGTCATAGAAATTGACAAGCTAACTCAAATGTATGTGGAAATACCTAGCACAGCAAAACAGTTTTGGAAAAAGAACAAATTTGGAAGATTTGTGTTATTGAATTGAAGACACTATAAATACAGTTGTATAAAAATATAGTTATTTGTGGATTGATTTATATGAACAGACATTGGTCAGTGTAATACTATAGTCAAGAAATAGAAACCCAAATATATGGTTTATTGATTTTTGACAGAGGTGCCAAGACAATTCAATAGGTAAAGAATAATCTTTTCCATATATAGTGTTGGAACCATTGCACATTGAAATTTTAAAAATGAGTATCAACACTTTACACCACATATAAAAAATTAACTCCAAATGGATTATAGCCCTGAATGGAAAAGTTGATACTATAAAACTTCCAGAAGAAAACACAACAGAAAATCTTTGAGGTTTTAAACTTAGACAAAGATTTCTTAGGTACAGCACCAAAAGTACAATAGATAAATTAAAAACTGATCAAAATTAAGAGCTTTTGCCCTTCTAAAGATACTGTTACAAGACTGAAAGCCACTGGGTGGGAGAAAATATTTGCAAAACATAACTGGCCAAGAATTTGCTCCAGAATATATAAGCAACTCTCAAAACGCAATAATAGAAAACAACCCAATAAAAATGGGCAGAATATTTCAGTAGTACTTTTACTAAAGATTTCTACGTGGAAGATGGTGAGATATTTATTGCACATCAATTAGAATGGCTATTTTTTTTTTTTTCCAGCCAGAGTCTCACTCTGTCGCCCAGGCTAGATGGAGTGCAGTGGTATGATTTCGGCTCATTGCAACCTCCAGCCTCCCAGGTTCAATCGGTTTTCATGCCTTAGCCTCCTGAGTAGCTGGAATTACAGATTTGTGCCACCATGCCTAGCTAATTTTTGGATTTTTAGTAGAGATGGGATTTTGCCATGTTGGCCAGGCTAGTCTTGAACTCCTGACTTCAAGCAATCCACCCAACCTCAGTCTCCCAAAGTGCTGGGATTATAGGTGTGAGCCACCACACCCAGCCTAATTTTTTTTTTTTTTTAAGTAACAACTTACAAACTAATAATACCTAGGGCCCACATGGATGGAGAGTTACTAGACATACATTATTGGTGGGAATGTAATATGTTATAGCCACTCTGGAAAACACGCAGTTTATCTGAGTTAAACATACGTTACTGTATAACTCAGTCATCTCCCTACTCAAGTGAAATTAAAACTTATGTTCACACAAAAACTTATGCACATGGGTATAGCATCTATATTCATGATTGCCCCAGATGTCTCTCAACTGGTGAGAAGGTTTTAAAAAACAAACCAACCGCCCAGGCGTGGTGGCTCACGCCTGTAATCCCACACTTTGGGAGGCTGAGGCAGGCGGATCTTGAGGTCAGGAGATCAAGACCATCCTGGCTAACATGGTGAAACCCCGTCTCTACTGAAAATACAAAAAATTAGCTGGGTGTGGTGGCGGGCGCCTGTGGTCCCAGCTACTCGGGAGGCTGAGGCAGGAGAATGGCATGAACCCGGGAGGCGGAGCTTGCAGTGAGCCAAGATTGCACCACTGCACTCCAGCCTGGGTGACAGAGCGGAGACTCCATCTCAAAAAAGAAAAAACAAAAACAAACAAAAAAAAACCAACTTTTGGTGCATCCATGCAATGGAGTACTGCTCAGCAATAAAAAGGAATGAATCACTGATAGAAATAACACATAGATAAATCTCAGAGGTGTTACACTAAGTGAAAAGTGAGACACAAAGACTACGTATTAAATAATTCCATTTATATGACATTTTGGAAAAGGTAAAATCACAGAAGCAGAAAACAGATCTGGGGACTTGATGGTAGGATGTGCTTACTGCAGAGACGGGGAATCTTTGTGGTGATGGAGGTGTTCTCTCCCTTGGTTTTTGTGGTTTGTTTATGCAGGTATCAGAACACACACTAGAGGGCCAGGCGCAGTGGCTCACTCCTGTAATCCCAGCGCTTTGGGAGGCCGAGGTGGGCAGATCACCTGAGGTCGAGAGTTCAAGACCAGCATGGCGAAACCCTGTCTCTACTAAAAGTACAAAAAAATTAGCCTGGCGCAGTGGTGCGTGCCTGTAATCCCAGCTCCTCCGGAGGCTGAGGCAGGAGAATTGCTTGAACCTAGGAGGTGGAGGTTGTGGTGAGCCGAGATCGCACCACTATACTCCAGCCTGGGCGACAGAGTGAGACTCTTGTCTCAATAAAAAAAGACCAGGCACGGTGGCTCACGCCTGTAATCCCAGCACTTTGGGAGGCCGAGGCGGGTGGATTACGAGATCAGGAGATCAAGACCATCCTGGCCAACATGGTGAAACCTCATCTCTACTAAAATACAAAAAATTAGCTGGGTGTGATGTGGGTGCCTATAGTCCCAGCTACTTGGGAGGCTGAGGCAGGGGAATCACTTGAACCCAGGAAGTGGAGGTTGCAGTGAACTGAGATCGCACCACTGCACTCCAGTCTGGTGACAGAGCAAGATTCCATCTCAAGAAAAAAAAAGCCCCAGAAAAGGTGAATTCTACCCATGCAAATTATACCTAATTTTTAAAAAGCGAAAATATGAGAAACTTGAACCTTGAACTTTACCTCACACCATACACACAAAAAAATCTCAAAATGAGTCATAGACCTAAACATAAAAGCAAAAACATTAAAACTTATAAAACATAGGAGAATATATTAGTTGACTTTGGGTTGGTGAAGATTTCTTAGGACACCAAAAGCACAAACTATAAAACAAAACATCTTGATAATTCACATTGAGCAAAAATTAAAACCTCATTATTTAAAGACACTGGAGGCCAGATGTGCTGGCTCACGCCTGTAATCCCAGCACTTTGGGAGTCCAAGGTGGGTAGATTGCTTGCTTTAGTCCAGGAGTTCCAGAACAGCCTGGGCAACGTGGATAAGCCTTGTCTCTACAAAAAGTTGGCCGGTGGTGGTGGCGCATGCCTATAGTCCCAGCTACTCAGGAGACTGAGGAGAAAATCACCTGAGCCCAGGAAGTTGAGGCTGCAGTAGCCATAATCATGCCACTGCACTCCAGGTTGGGCGACTGGAGTGAGACCCTGTCTCAAAAGAAGAGAAGGAAAAAAAAAGGAATAAATAAATAAAGACACTGGAAAATGAAAGAGAATGAAAAGGCAAGCCAATAGACTGGGAGAAAATACTCCCAGTACATATATTTGACAATGAATTCCCTGTCTCAAAAAAAGAGAAGGAAAAAAAAAAGGAATAAATAAATAAAGACACTGGAAAATGAAAGAGAATGAAAAGGCAAGCCAATAGACTGGGAGAAAATACTCCCAATACATATATTTGACAATGAATTTTGATCCAGGATATGTAAAGAACTCTTAAAACCCAATAAGAAGGGAAACAACTCAGGTTTGGTTTTTGTTTTCAGCTTTTATTTTAGATTCAGGGGGTACATGTGCAGGTTTGTTACAGCATGATGCTGAAGTTTGGAATACAAATGATCCTGTTACCTGGGTACTCAGCATACTAGCTGACAGTTTGATTTCCAGTCCTTACCCCACTTCTTCCCTCCTCTAGTAGCCCCCAGTTTCTGTTACTGCCATCTTTATGTCCGAGTACCCAATATTTAGCTCACACTTATTAGTGAGAACATGTGGTATTTGGTTTTCTGTGCCTGCATTAATTTGATTAGGATTATAGCCTCCAGCAGCATCCATATTGCTTCAAAGGACATGATTTTGTTCTTTTTAATTAAAGGTTGTGTGGTATTCTAAGATGTTTGTGTACCACATTTTCTTTATCCAGTCAACTGCTGATGGCACCTGGGTTGACTCCATGTCTTTGCTATTGTGAAAATGCTGCAATGAACATGCGAGTAAATATCTGTTTGGTAGAATGACTTGTTTCCTTTTGGATGTATACCCAGTAATGAAATTGATGACAACTTAGATCTTTTAAAAGGGCTAAAGATTTGAATAAACTTCACAGGAGAAGCTAAAAGAATAACCTTACAAACATACAGGAAGGTGCACCTCCTCGTATGTTATCAGAGAAATGCAAATTAAGCCACAATGGTACTCCACTGAACTCACCTAGAATGGCTAAAATTAAGAAGACTGAAAAGATCAAGTATTGACAGATGTAAAACTACTGGAATGTTGATACTTCACTTTTTTTTTTTCTTGGAGACAGAGTCTTGTTCTGTCACCCAGGCTGGAGTACAATGGTGCAATCTCAGCTCACTGCAACCTCTGCCTCCTGGGTTCAAGCGATTCTCGTGCCTCAACCTCCAGAGTAGCTGGAATTAGAGACCTGTGCTACCATACCCAGCTAATTTTTGTATTTTTAGTAAAGATGGGGTTCTCCCATGTTGGCCAGGCTAGTCTTGAACTGCTGACCTCAAGTGATCCACCTGCCTCACCCTCCCAAAGTGCAGGGATTATAGGCATGAGCCACCACACCAGGCTGTGTTGCAGACGTTAGTAAGGACACATTACCTTAACCACTTCAAGCTCAGAATCATCAGTAATGAGACAAACTGACATCGTGTGCCTTCTCCTGTGATGCAATAAGAAGTACACAACAGGCCAGGTGTGGTGGCTCATACCTGTAGTCCTAGCTACTTGGGAGGCTGAGGCAGGAGGATTGCTTGAGCCCAGGAATTGGAGGCTACAATGAGCTATGATCCTGCTGCTGCACTCTAGCCTGGGCGACAGAGACCCTGTCTCTTAAGACAAATCCAGAATTTGGGACATCTTATAATTTAGTTGCCCTGGATTCTTCAAAAGGTCAAGGGATTAGGGATTAGGGGTTGGGTGAAGGCACTGATACTAAGTTAGAGAAATAACCAAATGAAATCACTGAATTTTGATTGAATCCTAGTTAAAAAGAGCTTAAAACTTATAGATGTTTGGCAACAATGGGGGAAACTGGAATATGACCTGTATATTATATGATTATTGAATTAATGCTAAATGTGTTTAATAGTGATATCTGGTTATATAAGAATGTCCTTGTTCCTATGAGATGCACCTGATGATATCTCCCAAGTTATTTTCAAGTTGTTTAGCAAAAAAACGAAAAGTGTGTGTGTGTGTGTGTGTGTGCAGAAAAATAAATGATGTTACAAAATCTTAATAGTTGTTGAATCTTAAGGGACAGGTATATGGGTGTTCATTGAAGTTTTGATTTTTCCTATGGGTTTAAAATATTCAAAATATTTCCCCTTTCCAAGGGGAGGGGGTAAAAAATCTTGTTTTGGACTACTCTGAAAATGTTTAAGCTTGAAGTTTTCTCAGTTATTGGGAAATAGTATTAATTCTTTATTTGAATTATCTGTTATTCCATAGACTACTATAATTAGGTTATGGAGGTTATTTCATCTGGTCCTTTTTTTATACAGATGAAATTAGTCCAACAATAATTGGGTCACTTATTTAAATTACACTGTAAGCCAGAAGTAGAGCCTGTACAATGAATTCAGCTCTCTGTTGTCCAGGATATTGCTTTTTCTGCTGCACCACATTACCTCTCCCAGTAAAAAGACTCTTGTTTGAGGTAGAGTTGAATTAAAGAAAATACTGTGTATTATTTTTCTCCTAATGCATCTTAAATATATTTTCTTCATTGTGATAGTATCGTCAGACTGTGTTTGATCCACTAATCTACAGGTCAGGAAGTTGGTCAAAGGTTTCTACTACTTTTATAGTTGCTCTTCTAGAAGCTTTTTTATCAAATGGTTTGGACTGTATATTTTGTTCACTGATTTTTAATGTCCTCTAGTTTAAGCTATGAAGAAGGACATCCCTCACACTCTGAAACAGATCTCCTTCAGAGACAGAGTTTTGCAGCCTCTCATCAGCTTCCTGGATATGCTCCCACACCTCAACCTACTGGTAACAATTCTCTTGTGAAATATACTATGAGTCTGGGTACATTTAGTGAATAAGAAGGAAAACCAATTTTCATGTGTTGGGTTCTCAATGTGTAGGACATACTCATGCCATGGGAAATGAGAGTATAAGCTTGTTTTTTGTTTTTGTTTTTGACATTGCTGTCTTGGCCGGGCTGGAGTACAATGGCGTGATCTTGGCTCACTGCAACCTCCACCTCCAGGGTTCAAGTGATTCTCCTGCTTCAGCCTCCCGAGTAGCTGGGACTACAGGCGCCTGCCACCATGCCCGGCTAATTTTTGTACTTTTTAGTAGAGACGGAGTTTCACCATATTGGCCAGGCTGGTCTCAAACTCCTGACCTTGTGATCCTTCCCCCTCGGCCTCCAGAAGTGCTGGGATTACAGGTGTGAGCTGCCGCACCCGGCCAAAGCTTTGGTTTTTACCAACAGGGAATATTTATATAATTAATAAATTAAAAGATCTTCTTTCATGCATCTTTGGAGATTTTAAATTATAAATATGCTTGGTCAAATTGATATGTTTACTATCAAAATAAAACCATTTGGGGTTGTAGAATGTTTTGGCCTCGATTTTCAGAAATTTTAAAATAGAGTCAGGAATATAATTTTATACAAGTACATATTTTTTTTTTACTTTGGGATATATTTTATCTTCAAATGTAGGTCTTTCTGGAATATTTGATACTAGTGTGAACAGTGCCAGCAGTAACACTAAAGAGTCTTCAGTGATGAATTTTCTGTCTACTGCTGAATCCCGAACTGCTCAGGCTGCTGCTTCAGGAACTACTCTCTTACCACAGTTCAGGGCTCCATCCTGGCAGACAGGTGATTCTCTGTTTTTAGAATTTTTAAGTCCTATAAAATGCTGATGAAAATATACATTTGATGGCCTTGTCATTGTGGCTGGGAGTTTTGTTACAATATTGATTTTCCACTGAACTTTAAGACCTGGAATTTTTCAAAATTTTCAGGTGAATAAAATTCAAGAATTTATTACTGGCAGAAATTTAGTTTTAGCATTCTGACAAAAACTAATAAGTTGACATTGAGGGGTAATGATTAAAGAAGGTCTGATACAAGGTTTATATCTAGCAATTACTTGTCTACTTGAAAGAAGCAAAGATTAAAATTTATTTTAGTGACTTCAAAATGGATAGGTGGTATAGTAAAAAAATTCTTGGGACTCATTTCATTGTTAGTGTTATATAAAGTTATCCTTAATTGGATAGATTAAATCATTAATAAGAGCCATTACAAGTTGATATTATGATGTGCCCATTTTCCAGCAATAATTACAAGGTCTATAATGTGCTTTTCTATTTTTTCTATCATTTTTCTTATTTTACTTTTCAACCGTTTCTCATCAAAAGTTGTATATATGGCCGGGCGCGGTGGCTCAAGCCTGTAATCCCAGCAGCACTTTGGAGCCGAACGCGGCGGATCACGAGGTCAGGAATCGAGACCATCCTGGCTAACACTGCTGAAAACCCCGTCCTACAAAATACAAAAAAACTAGCCGGGCGAAGTGGCGGGCGCCTGTAGTCCCAGCTAGCGGGAGGGACTGAAGGCAGGAGAAGCTAAACCGCGGAGGCGGAGCTTGCAGTCAGCCGAGATCCCGGCCACGCACTCCAGCCCCCGCGCAGAAGTGAGACTCTGCCTCAAAAAAAAAAAAAAAAAAAAAAAAAAGTTGTATATATATAGTTTCCCTGTTTTTGTGTATACAGAATGTTTTTGGATTTTTTTTGAGTTTCGTTGTCTTAAAGAAGAAATGTCATAGTGTATTTGAGAATATGTTTTTAAGGGATAGCTATAGGAAATAGTATTTTAACATTCTCATGTAAATTCCACTAATAGAAGTTTCTCAGTATACCTTAGCGACTTTTTTTTCCTGCTTCTAAGGAGATAATTAATGATTTGGTGAAATAAAATATTTTAAAACACAGCTTTATTTTTACTGCCTGAAATAATTTTATATTTCATGTATTTTCGTATTAGTATATTAGTTAGATTTTCCTATCTATATAGTAGTGCTGAAACTTGAGAGTTGAAGAAATTGTAAAACAAAAGAAAATCTGTTTATGTTTCTGTAAAGTGTTTTACTCTTGTGTAGTTTGTTTTAAAGTTTTTTTGGCTTTTTAGGTTTCAATTTTGTTTTGTTTTGTTTTTTGAGACAGAGTCTTACTCTGTCGTGCAGGCTGGAGTGCAGTGGCACAATCTTGGCTCACTGCAACCTCTGCGTCCTGGGTTCAAGTGATTCTTGTTGTGCCTCAGCCGCCTGAGTAGCTGGGATTACAGGCATGCACCACCATGCCCGGCTAATTTTTATGTTTTTAGTAGAGATGGGGTTTCACCACATTGGGCAGGCTGGTCTCAAACTCCTGACCTCACGTGATCTGCCTGCCTCGGCCTCCCAAAAGCGCCCGGCCTAGGATTCAATTTTTAACAATTCATTTTTACAATTATTTGTTAAATTGCATTTAACAATTCATTTGTATCTGATCCTATAATTGAATTGCATTCAGAAAGGCTTGGACTCTCAGGTTAGTAGGTAGAAGTTTTTTTATTTTTATTTTTTCAGAGCATGACTGATATTACTATCATATAGACATTTAAAAGAAATTTAATGGATTTTTGAGCACATTAAACTGGACCTAAACTAATGTACTCTAAATGGGAAATAAAATGAAATTGAGACAAAACATACACAACATATAAGGAACATCTTCTTTTGACATGTTTGAGATTATAATATGAGCAAGAGATGCATTTCAAAATAGCTTCTGTGGGCATACTGTGGTGAATTTGCTAGCCTCTGTGACTCCCTTCTACATTAATCTAATAAATCATGCAGAAGTAAGTCAAGTAAGAAAGATCTTTTATCACTCTACTGGATAGAAGGATTTCAAGAAATAGAAGCTCCTTACCACCACTTTAAGCCCCAGATATTCTCTGTCCTTTCTAACTAGCCTCTCCTCATTCTAGGCATAACTGTGATAGTGTCAGTCACCATGTAATTATAATTGGTTCTTTAAATATGATTTGATATATGTGACATAAAACACTTAACCTCATAATAACCATTAAAACTGAATCCATTATTTGTAACTTTACATTTAAATGTCAGTTCTTTATTGCTGTTTACTTATTATGTTTTAACGCCCCCCTCCCCCCACCCCAACACACACACAAAAGAACAACAGGAGATCTCTGGTAAAGAGCAGTAGAGCCAGTTGGTTGGAGTTTCATGAATATCACGTGACCCTCAGCAAGTCACATCACCAGTCAACCCCCGTTTCCTCATTGCTAGAGCAAAGGAGTTGAACTATATTATCTCAAAAGACTATTCTAGTTCCTGTCAGTTTCAGTGTATTTTAAACATTTCTAAGTGTTATTTATTCTTTCAAGTGCCACTAGATATTTTCTATCTTTGTAATAGTAATTCTTTTGGATATTTAATGGAAAGTGGGAAAATATTTTCAAAGAGCCAGAGAATTGTTTTCCCCATTTTCCAAAATGAAAAAAAAAATTTAATGGAAGTTCACATAAAACATTTAAATAGTAAAAGGTATATAAAGTGGAAAGTGATAGTTCCTAACTTTTCAAAAGGAATTAACAGTTTGTTATTTATTTTTATTGGATATCCTTCTATGTCAAAACATATACATCCACCTTCATCAATGTTTATGGCAATAGTATTATTGTGATATGCCATAATTATTTGATTGATCCCTTGTTTATGGACTTTTTGTTGTTTCTACTTACTGTAAACAGTAACTATAATGAACATCTGGTACAAATATTTTTGTATGCACTTATTTCTATAGAATACATTTCTACAGAGCTATCGGATCACAAGGGTATACCCAGTTTTACTTTTGCTATATGTGGCTAAAATGCTGTCCTGAAATGTTAACAGTCTCTTTCTGACAGTACTTTATTAATTTCTGATCAACTTTTCGTGATAAACATGCATCTATTGTGATTGGGAAGTTGTTCCTAGGAAGTCAAAGCTTGAAATGCAAGAGATTTTTAAAGTGAATATATTGTGGTAAAAGAAACTGCAGTTCACTGACTGGTTTTTTATATTTATTTATCATGTTAGATGTAGGCAAGTTACTGTTTTTTTTTCCATTTTAATGTTATGTACATTTTAGTTTGTCCAATGGTATTTTGCGTTGGGACTTTGGGATAAATTAATCACTAGAGATAAGTACATTTTTACTGATTTCTTCATTTTCCTATGACCTTATCAAACTATATATAAATTCTCTTATATAACAATTACAGATATGAATTGCTGATATCATTGTAACTTCATTTTTGCTCTATGAAAGCTAGCTAATCCAGGCGTGGTGGCTTGCACCTATAATCCCATCACTTTGGGAGACCAAGATAGGAGGATCACTTGTGCCCAGGAGTTCAAGATAGCCTGAGCAACATTGCAAGACCCCATATCTCTACAAAATTTAAAAATTAACCAGGTTTTGGGGGCATGACCTGTAGTCTCAGCTACTTTGGACACTGCAGCTGCAGTGAGCTATGATCGCAACACTGTGCTTTAGCCTGGGCAACAGAGTAAGACCTTGTCTCTTTTTTTTTTTTTTTTTTTTTGAGACGGAGTCTTGCTCTGTCACCCAGGCTGGAGTGCAGTGGCCGGATCTCAGCTCACTGCAAGCTCCGCCTCCCGGGTTTACGCCATTCTCTTGCCTCAGCCTCCCGAGTAGCTGGGACTACAGGTGCCCGCTACCTCGCCTGGCTAGTTTTTTGTATATTTTAGTAGAGACGGGGTTTCACTATGAACATCTTGTCTCTTAAGAAAAAAAAAAAGAGGATGGAAGTGGGAAGCTAGCTATTTTGAAATGTAATTTCAAAATTTACATGCAGAATTTACTAGTCAAGTTTTTCAGTCTTAAGACATTTTAATAGGTTATGTAAGTCACTACTATGAAAACATATTAAAGTAATTGTACCATAATTACATAAAAATCTTTGTGCCTTTTCTTTATAGGCATGCATTCTTCAGCAGCAACTGAGCTGTTTGCTACTGGACCTTTGCCAAGCACTGGAACACTTCCACCATCTCTCTCTGCTTATCAGCATCCCACCACCTTCAGCAATAGAAACTTTGCTACCACTTCACCTTTGGTGCTTCAGGATTCAACTTTTAACACTACATCAAATGGAATTTTAAGTCATCATGACCCTTTGCTACAAATCAAGACTTCCCAGGGAACTGTTCCAACTGCTTTGGCATTTGAGCGCCTGGGCAGTTCTGTATTAAGTAACAGCATACCACCTCAGTCTTCAACATACCGCTCAGCTCAAGAGTCTGCACCCCATCTTTTACAACCTCAATTTAGTTTGTTGCCTTCAGCACTTGGGGGAGCCCAGCAGACTCCTCAAGCCTACAGTTCAACTCTCTTTACTAGTTCTACTGCTTCCATTGAAAGAGCTCTTCTTCGAGAATGTAGTGTTATTAAACACCATCAGCGGCCTTCAGGTACCCAGTCAATTCAGGCACAACTGACTGGTTCACAGCACTCCTTACATAGTTATCTATCAAATTCAAGTGTAGTTAATTTTCAGGAAACAACCAGGCAGTCTTTATCCTGTAGCCCAATTGGAGATTCCACTCAGGTGAGCAATGGAGGATTACAACAGAAGACCTCCCAGGTCTCAGTGGAACTTGCTCAGTCTTACTCATCTGCGATTCCATCATCAGGGTATCCTCCTCCTACTACAAAAGTAAAAAGCTGTTCTACAGAACAACCACTAACATCAACCAAGACCCCTAAACCTCAAAGTATAATTCCTCCTGTGCAAACACTAAGCTATTCCAAACCTTTACATAACCAGAGTTCTGTAATATCGGGCCAAGCACAAATTTATTCTACAGCGCAGCTACCAAGCCTTTTATCAGTCAGTCAGTCCCAAAATTATGGTTTAGTACAGCCACATAATGTGCCATCTATTGTTCATTCACAGGTTTATAGGTCCAGCAAGGTGGAGAAATTGCCACCCTTGTATAAAACATTGACTTTTTCTGGGTCATCTCAGACTATAACTCCTGAAAATCAGACGCTTAGTTATTCATCTAATCAGCAAGAGGTATTGTCTTCAGTTACAAATGAGAATTACCCTGCTCAAACAAGAGATCTGTCTTCAGTAAGTCAGTCTCAAAGTTACTCATCTGGTCACTCTCAGGGTTTATCACCAGTTAGCCAGACACAGGTTAGCTATTCATCTCAATCACAAGTTTTGTCAGTTGTTAGTCCTTCAGAAAGCTATGCTTCAGGGGAGTCCCTAACATTAACAGCCCCTTCTCTTTCTTATTCTTCTGCCTCTCGGGCTCAGAATTTGCCAGACTCTAGCCCGACCCAGAATTATATTTCTATGCATTCTTCTCAAAATGTTCAGACTCAAGAGTCATCATCTCCCCAGTCCCAGAAGTTTTTGCCTGGTGTCCAGTCATCATCTTTTGCATCCTCTACTCATTGTCAGACATTACAAAATAACATAACTTCCCCTGACCCAAAGTCTTATGCTGAAAGAAAGCTTGACTCAGATGTGTATACGTCTTCAAAGCAAGAAGATGGTTTTCCAATGCAAGAGTTACAGGTATTGCAGCCACAAGCATCTCTTGAGTCGTCAACCCAAAGGCTATCTGATGGGGAAATTAATGCTCAAGAATCAACTTATAAGGTGTCAAAAGCAGATGACAGATATTCTCAGAGTGTAATCAGAAGTAATTCCCGTCTTGAAGATCAAGTTATTGGGGTTGCTCTACAAGCGTCAAAGAAAGAAGAAAGCATTGTTGGTTCAGTGACACAACTTAACCAACAAATTGGCCAAGTCAGTAATGCAGCTACCCTTGATCTTAAGAATGCAACTAATTTAATACAGACTCCACAAATAAGGTTGAATACTAAAGACTTAAAGCAGCAGCATCCTCTTGTACTTAAGGTGCATGAATCCAAGGTCCAGGAACAACACAATCAAATAATTAATGCTTCATCTCAGATTCAAATTCCAAATCATGCTTTAGGGCATGGCCCTCAGGCATCTCTTCCTAATACACAGGTCCTTTTAGATTCTGCCTGTGATTTACAGATTCTTCAGCAGTCAATACTGCAGGCAGGTTTAGGTCAAGTAAAGGCATCTTTACAAGCACAGCGTGTTCAAAGCCCTCAACAAATAGTACATCCTTTCCTTCAGATGGAAGGTCATGTTATTCAAAGCAATGGCAATCATTCTCAGCAGCAACTCCATCCTCAAAATTCTGAAGTTATGAAAATGGACCTCTCTGAGTCTTCAAAACCGTTACAACAACATCTAACAACAAAGGGCCATTTTGGTGAAACAAATCAACATGACTCAAAGAATCAGTTTGTTTCTCTTGGATCGATGTGTTTCCCAGAGGCAGTGCTTCTTAGTGATGAAAGAAATATTTTATCAAATGTAGATGATATCTTAGCAGCTACAGCAGCAGCTTGTGGAGTTACACCTTCTGAATTTTCCAAGTCAACTTCAAATGAAACCATGCAGGCTGTTGAAGATGGTGATTCTAAATCTCATTTTCAGCAGTCATTAGATGTCAGGCATGTGACTTCAGATTTTAACTCTATGACAGCTACAGTAGGAAAGCCACAGAATATAAATGATACTTCCTTAAATGGAAATCAGGTTACTGTGAACCTTTCACCAGTACCTACCCTTCAGTCAAAAATGACTCTTGATCAACAGCACATTGAAACACCTGGTCAAAATATACCAACTAAAGTAACTTCAGCAGTGGTTGGACCAAGTCATGAAGTCCAAGAGCAAAGTTCTGGCCCATTCAAGAAACAGTCTGCTACCAATCTTGAATCTGAAGAAGACAGTGAAGTTCCTGTTGATAGTACATTAAATAATAACAGAAACCAAGAGTTTGTTTCTAGTAGTAGAAGTATAAGTGGAGAGAGTGCTACATCAGAGAGTGAATTTACCTTAGGGGGTGAGGACAGTGGTGTGTCAGTGAACCCAGCTAGGAGTGCACTGTTGGCCATGGCCCAATCTGGGGATGCAGTCAGTGTCAAGATTGAAGAAGAAAACCAAGATTTAATGCATTTTAACCTTCAAAAGAAAAGAACTAAAGGAAAAGGGCAAGTTAAAGAGGAAGACAATAGTAATCAGAAACAGCTGAAAAGACCTACCCAAGGCAAACGCCAGAATCCAAGGGGAACAGATACATACTTACCATATACTCCTCCTTCCTCAGAAAGCTGCCATGATGGTTATCAGCATCAAGAAAAAATGAGACAGAAGATCAAAGAGGTGGAGGAAAAACAACCAGAAGTCAAAACAGGATTTATTGCGTCTTTCTTAGATTTCCTGAAATCTGGGCCCAAGCAGCAGTTTTCCACTCTTGCTGTACGAATGCCTAACAGGACTAGACGGCCAGGGACCCAGATGGTTCGTGCATTTTGTCCCCCACCACTTCCCAAGCCTTCATCTACAATACCCACACCTTCAGTGTCTGAAACTGGCAGTAACAGTCCATCAGATAAAGTTGATAATGAACTTAAAAACTTGGAACATTTATCTTCATTTTCTTCTGATGAAGATGATCCTGGATGTAGTCAAGATGCTTATAAAAGCATCTCCACTCCCTTAACTACTTTGGATGCTACTTCTGATAAAAAGAAGAAAACAGGTAAAGTTTTAAAATTTAGATTCATAATTATTCTTTTTCGGGCTAGAGCCCACATTTTAAGCTTTTTTCACTTAAAGCAGGTCTGCAAGTATATTTTCAGGACAAAATGTATAGGTAGGTATCTTAAGGACTTTTTAAAAAAAATTATCTTGCCTGTAGGAAAGGTCTGGGTTTTAGGTTAAGTAGTTCTGATTTTCTTGGCTTTTGCCAAAGGCAGCATAATCTGTACAGTGTGCCATCCAGATTTCTCTAATCTGAGACATCGTGAGGTAATTGAGGCACTGTATCGTGGGTATTGCTGTAGTATAAACCTGATACATTTTCTTAGTTTGCCAATTTTATCTGAAGATTAACATTTTAGTATTAAATATGGTTATGTTTAAATATGTTGCAATAGTCCAAGTGACAAATGATAGCTTTTTTCAGATGAGACAACAGGGATGTTACAGAGTTAAAATCTGAACCATTAAATATGGTTATGTGCAGCATGCGTATAATAAGTAAGATAAAATTTTAAAATGTTGTGCTGGCTCCAGATTATGTACCCAAATCTTTGGGTATGTGTTTCACTTGACTCTGTGGCTAAGGGAGCTTTAGAGGAAATATTTTAAGAAGCATTGACTTATATAAACAATTGGCAGTAAGTATGGAATTTTCTATTGTAAGAAACATGCCAAGGAAAAATTTATTTGTAACAATAATACAACTGCCACCTCTGTGCCAGGAACTAGTAGCAGTGTTGTGAGATACACATTGTTATCTCCAATATACAGATGATATAACTGAGAATAAATGAATTATGTGGGCCTATACCCCTAGTAAGTGACAGAGCTGGAATCTGAACCCAGGTTTGTCTGGTTCTAGAGCCCACATTCTTTCTCAGCTCTTTAGGATAAATAGGGTGGTGCTTGAAGACTTAAACTTTGTTTTGTAACATACTTCCCAGCTTCTCCCTGGACTTGACTACCTTTAACTTCTAAAGTGTTACGTGACAACTGGTATCCAAATAATCTGTTAGCATAAATATCTGATAATACATTTCTAAAGAATTCTCATTTCATTACACAGGGAAATTAACATGATAGAAAGTCAGTCTTAGATTCAAAGACATTACTACCATGGATGTGTCTAATCCTAGTACGGTTTTATAACGGCTCCCCCAGTTCAGAGTGCTTTGCAATCACTATTATATTCCCTCTTACATTCCCAGAATAAACCTTTTGTAATCTCGGTTCTAAAACATGAGTCTAAAACTAGTTTCTTCCAGACATATGTTATCTCATTTTTAGTTAAAATCATCACTATCAACCTAATCCTTACTATTATGTCTTCGAAGTTCTCTTACCACCATCCCTGTTGCCTCATCTGAAAAAAGCCATCATTTGTCACATGGACTATTGCAACTGACTACTCATTACAAACTTTTTTTCTTTTTTTATTATTTTAAGAGACAGAGTCTTGCTCTGTCACCCAGGCTGGAGTACAGTGGTGTGATACTGGCTCACTGAAGCCTCAAACTCCTGGGCCCAGGCAATCTTCCTTCCTCAGCCTCCTGAGCAACTGGGACTACAGGCACATGCCACCATGCCTGGCTAATTTTTTTAAAATCTCTTGTAAAGATGGGATCTTGCTATGTTGCCCAAGCTGGTCTTGAACTCCTGGCCTCAAGCAGACCTCCCGCCTTGGCCTCCCAAAGTGCTGGGATTATAGGCATAAACCACTGTGCCTGGCCTAGAATTTTTTCTCACCAGTCTCTATGCCAGTCCATCTTCCACAGTGTCAACAGATTCGTCTTTATAAAAAAGGAAAGCTGATTTTACTTCTATTTCAAAACACCTCTGTGCTTCATGGGAAAATAAAGATTATATGTAAAATTCCTTTTCCGTGTTTTACTCTCTTTCCACTGTCCCTCTTCTGTGACAATTGAATTTTCATTGTTTCTTGGATGTCTGTCCCCTTCCACAGTTGTGAACCTTTGAACACATTTTCTCTGTGTAGACTACTCTCTTCGCCAGTTTTTAGTCTAGAAGATACTTACTGATCTTTAAAGACTATTTTCAAAGTCATGTTGTAGACATTTTTCCAGACAGAATTAGTGCTCCTACCCTTTCAATTCCCACAGCCCTTAAATGTCAATGAAAGCATTTACTTTTGTGTTTTAATGTGTTCATTTATATTTGCATATTTCATTAGAAAGTGAATTCCTTCAAGCTAGTGCAGGGTTATGGTTGAGAATTTAGGCTTTAGAGTTAAATCACCTTGGGTTCAACTTCTAGAATCATAGCTCTGTGACTTTAGGGCATGTTCCTCATCTGTAAAATGGGACATAGTGATACAGTCAGTATATATAGATATAGTCGGTATATAGTAACCTCTCGGGTTTTTGAAAGGACTCAGGGACATAAGGAACATAATGCATAATCTGAGTCATTAATTGTAGTTATACTGTATTCATCTTTGTATTTGAAAGACCTGAAATGTAGCAGGTACTCGAATAATGAGTGAGGGTATGTAAAAGAAAAGTAGAACATTGAGGTGACCATGAGTTAAAGTAGCCAGGTTTGAGTTTTAATTTTGTGAGTAGAATTCTGAGTTTTGCACATAGGTTGTACAGTCCCAAACAGTTAAAATGAAGTCACAGAGATACGATGAGCCTGTGGTACTCCACATTTCACAGTTCCATGGTAAATAACTTAAAAGTGAGTATATCTTCCACTGATGCCAGTTTCCAAATACTTGTAATATTTTCTGTAACATAGGCTTGCTGTTAGTTTTTTGTGGACTGCTGTAGCCATTCTAAGCATATGAAGATGTCTTTAGTTGCAGCTGTTTCCTCCTGTTTTTTGACTTTTAAATTATTTTTGACTTTAAATTATTCACATGCCTAAAGGGCATATTCCTTGCTCTAAAATAATAAAGTTTTCTAGTTAAGTTTTTGATAAAATAATTATAAAGTAAGAAATTTACATATTTACTTTCATTATAGGAGTTGGATTAAGAAAAAAAGAAGAAACTAGGCCGGGCGCGGTGGCTCAAGCCTGTAATCCCAGCACTTTGGGAGGCCGAGACGGGCGGATCACG
>NW_016814096.1:677823-733080 GCF_001698545.2 Rhinopithecus bieti
AAAAAAAAAAAAAAAAAAAAAAAGAAGAAACTAATGGAACTGTATCTTGTATCAACAACATAAACTAAATCCTGGGCTCTTTTAGGCAAGATAGTGCACGGTTGTCTAACACTCTGAATTCTATATTTGCATTTAAAAGACCAATGGAATATAAAAACCCACCCCTAGTTTTGAATCCTGAAACGAGGGATGGGTGCTGTTTTCACCATTCCTTACTCCTTTCAGATTGAATTAAAGTTCAGTATAAAACTAGTTTTTATATTACTAAAATGCTTCTGAATCTGTATCAAGTAATTTACTATTATCAAGTCAGTGGAAGCAGAATGTTAGAGTATACAGTCTAGTTACAACTTGATTTCATTCAAAGTGACGGGTATATTTTTTCAAAGTGAAGGCCAAGCTGACGAACAGCACTCAGCCCCGACTTCTTAGGAGAGCCATGGGTATGCAGAACAAACTGTTAAGGACACAAGTGACAGGCACCCAGATCTCAACAATGTAATGAAACCAAAATTGGTGTTTCCAACTTCAGTTTTGTTTGCATCTCTGGATAAAATGGACTTGGCTGAAATGTGTTAAAAGCTTAAAAAAAAATGTGTAATACCACCGTCAGTTTTCTGGGCTTCTTGAAGATCTTTTAAAACTTAAAATTTGGGGCCAGGCACGGTGGCTCACTCCTGTAATCCCAGCATTTTGGGAGGCCGAGGTGGGCGGATCACGAGGTCAGGAGATCGAGACCATCCTAGCTAACATAGTGAAACCCTGTCTCTACTAAAAATACAAAACAATTAGCCGGGCATGGTGGCGGGCACCTGTGGTCCCAGCTACTCGGGAGGCTGAGGCAGGAGAATGGCGTGAACCCAGGAGGCGGAGCTTGCAGCGAGGGCGAGATTGCGCCACTGCACTCCAGCCTGGGCGACAGAGCAAGACTCCGTCTCAAAAATAAAATAAAATAAATTAAATTAAATTAAAATTTGGGTTTTAATTTTGTTTTAAGGTCTGTTTTAGTTCTTTGTCTCTGAAATTTATTTGGCATTATGGGATATTCTGGGTCTTTGTATATTGTGTAATTTTGGATTGTATCTTGGACATTTTGAGTGCTGTATTATCTCTAGGTTCTATTAACATCCTCTGGAGCATATTGATTTATTTTGTTCTGTTTTAGCAGGCAGTTAGACCATAAGTTCTATCTTACTTTGTGTGAATGGTGTTTCCAGTATCAGTTCTGTTTTCAGACTTTTGCTTTGCTGCTATAGGTCTGTTTCAGCAGTTAGCCTGGAACTTGGGTGTATGGTAGACTGTGTTGTAGTTCAGATCTCAAAGACTTTCTTTTGCTAGTTTTGGTCTATCTTACACTTGTGCATCCTAGGTATGAAACTCTGATTTGTGTGGGTCCATACATAGAATGAGAGGATCCCATTCTCCAGCTCCCTTTTCCCTGGGATTTTCCCCACACTGCCCAGATCCCAGAGTCCCCTTTCCTAGTCATTTGCCTGGAAGGCTGGGATTGTTGTTTTTTTTTGTTTTGTTTTGTTTTTGAGATTTGTCTGCCCATGCTTAGACATAATTCTCTGCAACTGGGACCGCCCTTGGGGCAATGCAGTGAGAGAAATGAAGGAACAGGGATTCTCCCTATTGTCTTAATCCCTTAGGGGCCTTGTTTCTAGGTTGCTTTTGCCAAAAAGACAAGCGTTCTGTTAGGGTTTTAGATTTCTGATTCATTATTACTGCATTTCAGCTCTTTGACTTGGACCCCTCTCTGGACAGAGTTGGGAGCGAAAAAGAGAAAAAAGAAATAGATTTTCCCCTTACTGTTAGCCTTGCACAAGGCTTCTTTACCCATTCCTCATGCCAGATAGAGGGTTTTGTTGTGAAGTTTCATTGCTTGGGGGTTGTATAGTTTTGCTTAGGGACTATCATGATCCCTGCTTGGTCATGACAGATGATTTTAATCTGTTGAAAGATTTAACTTGCTAGTATTTTATTTGAGAGTTTTACACTTAGATTCATAAGTGAGATTAGCTTATAGTATTTTCTGTCTTAATCTGACTCACTTTTGTATTCAGGATTATGTTGATCTTACAAATTAAACTGGGAAAATTTTTCTGTTCATCTAAGCTTTGAAAGTTTATCATATATAATAGGGATTTGATAAAACTTTTCTAAGAATAGATCTAATTAACCATCTTTCCAGTTTTTCTTGAGGTTGCTTGGTCTGTCTAGGTCAATTTAAGAAAGTTACATTTTCTAGGAAAAATCATTCATTTAGATTGTAAACTCTGTGGTTGTAAAGTTGTCCATAGTAATCCCTAAGTTTTAGTCTCTTCTACCTCTGTAGTTATACCCTCTTTCTTCCTCTAAATAATTATTTGCATTTTTTCCTTGTCAGTGAAAGGTTTTGCCTAATAAATGGTTTTTTTTAAAGAGCCAAATTACTTTTATTTTTTTGCTCCCGTTATTTTTTACTCTTTTTCTTAATGTCTGTTATTATCTTAATTCTTTTGCCCTGTATTCCTTGGGTATAATTTGATATCTCTTTCTGGCTTCTTGAGTTTAATACTTAGTTTATTTTTGTATTTTCTGTCTAATGGCATTTAAGCTGTAAGTTTTCTTCTTTGCACCATACTTTGACCATATCTAACAGTTTCAGTTTATAATGGTCTCACTTCTTTTCAAACTGGTTTATTATTTCAGTTTTGATTTCATTTTTAGCCCAGGAGTTATGAGGAATGGTCAGGGGTTTTCTACTAGTTTTTGTTTTAATTATTAATTTGACTCTTTTGTATTGTGTTCAGGGAATATGTTCACATTTTGAAATTTATGGAAATGTTGTTAGTAGCTTGGTAAATGGTCCGTTTTTATAGATAGTCCAATTTTTATAAATACTAAGTATTAATAGATTTTATTAATAGTGTTCAAATCCTTTATATCTTTTTTATTTAATAAATGATATTAGGTTATTTAAGAAAATGTTTACATATGAACCAAAATGTTTGTGCTTGTTACAGCTGGGTTGTAGTAGGGTTTGTATTCTCTACTTTTGTGTAGTCTAAAATTTCATAGTAATAAAAAGTTTTAAAACTCCTCTCTACCCTTATTTGTTTTTAGATTGCTTGATCTGTTGATTCCTGAGAAAGGTGTGTTAAAGTTTCCCATTATGTTATATTATTTTTCTAATACTGTTTACTTTTTTGAACCCATGTAATTCAGTGCATAAAATTTTACTACAGTTAAATTTCCTTTTATCATAATAAAATCTTTCTTTTCCCACTTAATGATTTGTTTTAATATTGTCATACTAATTTTGTTGTTATTAGCATTTTTTAGTATATTTTCCGTATCTATGTTTTCTTTTGGAATATTTTTTCTTGTGAAATACAACCCACATATGAAAATTAAACATGCATAAAGAAAAATACAGAACAAAACTTCCACAGATTTGAAAATGCGGACATTATTCAAGCTACATTCCCTGGATACAGTGCAGCCATTTCTAGAAAGAAAAAAGAAAGGAACGAAGAAAAACTCACCCTTCTAAATAACTCTTGGCTTAAAAAGGAAACCAAAACTGGAATGAATGACAAACTAATTGGAATGGACAGTGGAGCATTATATACTGAAACTAATAGGATGTGGCCAGGGTTTGGTGTGAAGAAGCAGATTTATAGTGTTAAATGTCATTCATTGGAAAGCAAGAAAGTATCAAAATTAATTGAGTATTAAATTAAACCCACTGTTAACCTCGAGAGCAAATCACTAACTGACTTGGATGGTAATCACTTTCTTACTTTTCTTAATATAATTTTACCATGTATGTATGCATCTCTAAAGACTATACTTTTTAGTTTGGGAAACATAGTGAGATCCTAGCTCTACAAAAAACAGCTGGGCATGTTGGCATGTGCCTGTCTTCCTAGCTAATGGGGAGCCTGAGGCAGGAGTATCATATGAGCCCAGGAGTTTGAGGCTGCAGTGAGCTGGAATCACACCATTGCACTCCAGCCTGGGTGACAGAGCTAGATGCTATCTCTTAAAAAAAGAAAAGACTATTGTTTGGTTTGTTTTTAAAACTTCCTGTAAAGGGCATATAAATAAAGTATTGATGAACTTTCCCTCTACTAGAAGTTATACATTCTTTTCTAAAAAAAATTTTTTTGCTTTTTTCATAGAAATTTTCAAACATATACAAAAGTACAGAGATTGGCATAATGAAACCCAGTTCTGGGGGCATCATCCATTTCAATAATCATTATGTGGTCAGTCTTGCTATTTATTCATATCTTTATCTAGCTGCCCACCCCCTGATTATTTTGGTGAAATATTTTATTCTTTTCCTGGTTACAATAGAAATTACAACATGCACTTTTAGCTTCTCCAAATCTGTCAGTATCTTCCTTTTTCTGAATAATATAGATTTTTGAACAGTGGAGCTCCATTTAATCCCCTCCTGACATAAATGTTATTGTTACACATATTTTAATTCTATCATCATTAATAGTCTTTTAGTCATTTGTTTACATTTACTTATACATTTCCCAGTTTACCCTTCATTCATTCTTATACCTCATAGCTTCTCCTTGGGATTATTTTGCATCTGATTAAAGCAAACTAAATACTAAAATACCTTTAATATTTCCTTTTCTCAGAGTGTGCTGCAGCATCTCTGTTTTGGTTCACAGATAGCTATGTGATTTGTTTTGCCATATAACTTAGAAAGTATTTGCAAAAGTCAGTGACATTGCTATAACAAAGTCACTTTTATTCCTTAATTTGTCCATTATTTATATGAACATGGTTTCTCAGTTCTTATATCAATAAAAGTGAAGGACAAATAAAATGGGTCGTAAAATCTATCTCAATAAGTACTATCCATGGATCCATGTATGAATAATTTTAAGTGCCATGTCCAACAGAAGCATGATTTTTACATTTAATACTTGTCTAAAATGTGAAAAGATATTAATTTGGATCAACTATACAATTGTATGTTAGAAATGTGTAATATTTTGAGCCTTCAATTACAAATCAGTTTCCATTTACACACATATTTTTGTGACAGAAAAGTATGACCGTGTAACTATAGCATTATAGAAATATGTTAGGATAAAATAGTATGGGCTCCTAACATGATTAGAATATTCATCTATATTTCCTCAACAGGCCTTTTCCCTTGAGTGGGAAATGCGTAAATGTATGAGGATGGCTTTAATTTGGGACAGGAACAGGTAGGCTGGCTGGTAGCAATAAGGAGGTCTTTACTCTATTTGTCAAGCACTTTAGTTCATTCATGGATTTCCCCTGCTAGTCTGCATTTCCATTTTTTCTGTATTGGAAGTCTGGCTTTGCCTCAGGCCCTGCTTTGGTTTTCTCTCAGCTCCTCCACCATTCTAGGCAAGTAGAATTCACTTTCTTCAGAGTATAGCTTTTGCATTTTAGCCTGTGGTCAAACACCCCTTCTGCCTATAGCTCAGAACAGTTAAAGGGATCACTGGCCTTCCTTTCTTTTTTCTTTTTTTGAGAAGGAATCTTGCTCTGTCACCCAGACTGGAGTGCGGTTGCACAATCTCGGCTCACTGCAACCTCCGCCTCCCAGGTTCAAGTGATTCTCTTGCCTCAGCCTCCTGAGTAGCTGAGATTACAGGCATCTGCCATTATGCCTGGCTAATTTTTGTATTTTAGTAGACATGGTGTTTTACCATGCTGGCCAGGCTGGTCTTGAATGCCTGACCTCAAGTGATCTGCCTGCCTCAGCCTCCCAAAGTGCTGGGATTACAGGCATGAGCCACTGTGCCCAGCCTGGCCTTCCCATTTTTATTGACTTATTGTTGTATATGTGACTATTTTAGTTCATCAGTATTATTCAGACTTACCACTGGAATGCTACATGTTCTTTATATTTGTTCCTCAGCCCAGAGTTCCTCTGTCAGCTCTGGTATTTGAAATATTTTTAAGTTTTATTGAATTATAATTCATACACAATAACATCCACTCATTTAAAGTGTGCAATTCAGTGATTCATAGACTTGTGCAGCATTTCCATCTTTCAAAAAGAAACCCTGTATCCATTAAGGAGTCCATTCCCATACACACAACCAGCTATAGGCAACCACAAATCTTTCTCTCTCTGTAGATTTGCCTATTTGGGATGTTTCGTGTAAAGGGAATCCTATGATATGTGACCTTCTGTAACTGGCTTCTTTCATTTAGCATAATGTTTTCAGGGTTTATCTATGTTGTAGCATGTTTCAGTATCTAATTCCTTTTTATTCCCTAATGTGGATATATCACATTTTGTATATCCAATTATCCATTGATAGAGTTTTTGGCTCTTATGAATAAATCTGTAAACATTCATGTACAAAGGTTTGTATGGCTATTTATTGTCTCTAGGGTACACATCCAGAAGTGGAATTCCTCAATCATATATCTGCATGCTTAATAGAGGAATGGCCAAACTATTTTCCAATGTGGTTGTACCATTTTAACATTTTCATCAGTGATGTATAAAGACTCCATTCATTCCACTTTCTTGGTAACATTTGTTAATGTCTGTATTTTTAATTATAACCATCATAGTAGGATGGTTAACTATTCTTTCTCTATTAGAATGGTTCTGGCACCTTTTTTGAAAATCATTTGCTCATAAGTATAGGAGTTTATTTCTGAACTTTCATTCTGTTTCATTGATCTGTACCTATGTATGTCCGTGTCAGTATCACAGTCTGTATTTCTATAGCTTTATAGTAAGTTTTGAAATTGAGAAATGTCAGTCTTCCAACTTTGTTCTTTTTTTCCAAGATCGTTTTGGCTATTCTGGGTCCCTTTCATTTCCATATGAATTTAGGAACAGTTTTTCAATTTTTTTAAAAAATGAAGCTCAGATTTTTATAGGAAGTGGGTTGATTCCATAGATCAGTTTGGGGAACAGTGCCATCTTAACAGTGTTGCGTCTTCTCATCTTTGAACATGGGATGTTTTTCCAGTTATATAGATATTCTATAATTTTTTTGAACAGTGTTTTATAGTTTTACAATGTAAGTTTTGCAGTTCTTTTGTTAAATTTATTCATAAATGTTACTTTTGATGCTATTATAAATGGAATTGTGTTCTTAATTTTATTTTGGGTTGTTTACTGCAAATGTATAGAAATACATTTGATTTTTATATATTGATCTTATACCCTGCAATCTTGCTGAACTCATTTTTTAGTTCTGATAGTTTTTCAGTATATTCCTTGGGATTTTTTTTTGTTTGTTTTTTGAAATGGAGTTCTTGCTCTTGTTGCCCAGGATAGAGTGTAGTGGTGAGATCTTGGCTCACTGCAACCTCCGCCTCCCAGGTTTAGGCAGTTCTCCTGCCTCAGCCTCTCAAGTTGCTGGGATTGCAGGTGTGTGCCACCATGCCTGGCTAATTTTTTTGTATTCTTAGTAGAGACGGGATTTCACCATGTTGGCCAGGCTGGTCTCGAACTCCTGACCTCAGGTGATCCGCCCGCCTCGGCCTCCCAAAGTGCTGGGATTACAGGAGTGAGCCACTGCGCCCAGGCCTTGGGATTTTCTATATACAGGATCATGTAACCTGCAAATATAGTTTTGCTTCTTCAGATATCTTTCTTAGGGAGAAAGTTTACAGTTTTAACCACTAAGTATGATGTTAGTTACTGATTTTTTCTAAATGTCCTCTGTAAAGTTGAGGAAGTTCCCAGGTAGTTGAATGTTTTTATCATAAAAGGGCATTACATTTTGTCAGATGCTTTTTCTTCACCTATTGAGATGATCCTGTGCTCCTATGCTGTTTTCTATTAACATAGTGTATTACATTGATTTTCAGGTGTTAAACTAACTTTGCATTCCTAAGATAAATCCCACGTGGTCACATTGTATGATTCTTTTTGTATGTTGGTGGATTTGCTAGTATTTCATTGTGGGTTTTTGTATTTATATACTAAGGGATATTAGTCTATAGTTTTCTCATGCTGTTTTTGTCAGGTTTTGGTATTGGAATAATACTGGCTTCACAGAATGAGTTGGGAAGCGTTTCCTCCTATTGTTTGGAGTTTATAAAAGATTGATATCTTTTAATTATTGATAGAATCATCCAGTGAAGCCATATGGGCCTATGCTTTTCTTTGTGGGATGTTTTGAAATTACTTTTATTTTCTTTACTTTGTATTGGGGTATTCAGATTTTCTATTTCTTCCCGAGTCTTTTTTTTTTTTTTTTTTTTCTTGAGACAGAGTCTCTGTTGCCCAGGCTGGAGTGCAGTGGCACAATCTTGGCTCACTGCAACCTCCGCCTCCCGGGTTCAAGCAATTCTCCTGCCTCACCTTCCTGAGTTGCTGGGATTACAGGCACACACCACCATGCCTGGCTAATTTTTGTATTTTTATTAGAGACAGGGTTTCACCGTGTTGGTCAGGCTGGTCTCAAACTCCTGACCTCGTGATCCACCCGCTTTGGCCTCTAAAATGGTGGGATTACAGGCATGAGCCACTGCGCCCGGCCCCAATCTTTGTTAGTAGTTTGTGTCTTTCTAGGAATTTGTTCATTTCATCTAACTTATTTAATTTGTTGGCATACAGTTTTTCATAGTACTACTTTATAATCATTTTAATTTTGATAGCCTCTGGTGCTGTTTCAGAATGTTTTGGGTTTTTTTTTTTCCCCACATGTATTTGGTTTTTCATCTTCTATGAAGAGTCACAGTTTTGGCTGGCTGACCCTTCCTTATCTTTTATCACTTTCATGTCTTTATTTTTATTATTTTTTTAGGTAGAGTCTTGTTCTGTCACCCACACTGGAGTGCAGTGGCACCATCATAGCTCACTGTAACCCTCAAACTCCTGGGCCCAAGCAATTTTTGCATCTCATCCTCCTGATTAGCTGAGACTACAGGCACACAACACTATGCTTGGCTAATTTTTTTGTTTTTTTTAATAGGGCTGGGACTACAGATGGTGAGTCACTACACCCAGCCTCTTTTAAAAATAGTTTTGCTCTACTTACATGGAATTGGCAATGGGAGGGTAGGTAGATAGTTGTAGGTTTGCAGTCTACTTGTCATTCAGACTCAATTCTCACATCTTTGATTCTTGAAAATTAACATCTATTGTCTAATTTCTTCCTGTGGTTTTGTTTCAACCAATTTTATTACAAAATAATCAAGTCTTTCTTTTTAAACTGTTTAAGTTTTACACAAAACAAGTAAGTGTTTAAATATTTGTAATACTGATTTCCATTTGCTTGGTTTCGTTTCAGAAGCCTTACAGGTGGCAACTACTAGCCCAACTGCCAATACTACTGGTACGGCTACTACTTCCTCCACCACTGTGGGTGCAGTTAAGCAAGAACCTCTCCACTCTACTTCATATGCAGTAAATATTCTGGAAAATATAAGCTCTTCGGAATCCTCAAAGCCCATTGAACTTGATGGTCTTCCTTCAGACCAATTTGCAAAAGGACAGGACACTGTTGCCATAGAAGGTTTTACAGATGAGGAGAACACAGAAAGCGGAGGAGAAGGCCAATACAGAGAGCGTGACGAATTTGTGGTAAAGATAGAAGACATAGAGACTTTTAAGGTGATGTCAGCGTTCACCAGTGTAAAGGTCATAGTTTAGCCGGTGTGCCTGTGATAGCCTTCATTATGACTTTAATAGCATGCATCTACTTTGAATTATAGAAAGTTTTATCCCGTTATAAGTGTTTGATAAAATCAAAATATTAAGAGTAGATGTCAGATATCATTGAAGATAATTTTAACTTTAACTTAGTTGTATGTATTTCTGTACAAATGTAGTCAGTTACATTTCAGTATTAGTAATTACAGTAGTTTAAAAATGTTGACTTTTTTCACGGTTCCCAACTCATTATTAGTAGTTTGGAGAAAATCGTTATTTATATAATTTAAAAGTTTAAACAAAATAACAGAGGACTATCACATAAAAGTAGAATTAAATTTAATTTCATAATTTCAAGTTGTATAACCATGAAGAGAATGTAATAATTTTATGTAAGAAAGTTTTAGCTGTGTTTAAAATAACATATTTTCGGGTTTCTGTTTGCTTGCTTTGCTTTTGCCTTTTTATGTATTTTTTTAAATAGAGATGGGATCTTGCTATGTTGACCAGGCTGGTCTCAAACTTTTGGCCTCAAACAGTCCTCCCATCTTGGCCTCCCAAAGTGCTGGGATTACAGGCATGAGCCACTGCATCCAGTCACTTTTGCCTTTTTAAAAAACATTGGAATGATATTAAAAAGTGCAGTGAAGGCCGGGCATGGTGGCTCACTCCTGTAATCCTAGCACTTTGGGAGGCCAAGGCGGGCGGATCATGAGGTCAGGAGATCGAGACCATCCTGGCTAACATGGTGAAACCCCGTCTCTACTAAAAATACAAAAAATTAGCCAAGTGTGGTGCGGGCGCCTGTAGTCCCAGCTACTCGGGAGGCTGAGGCAGGAGAATGGCGTGAACCCGGGAGGCGGAGCTCGCAGTGAGCTGAGATCACGCCACTGGGCGACACGAGACTCTAGCCTGGGCGACAGAGCGAGACTCCGTCTCCAAAAAAGAAAAAAAGTGCAGTGAAGAATATAACATTCCATATTCTCATTATTCACAATTAACTACTTTTAATATTTTAATGTGTTTGTTTAGGGTCTTTTAAGATATGTATATATACATGGTTATAAAATTGCATATGTAACATAGGACAGTGTCATTAGAAGAAAACTTTCCACTAGTTTTAGCTGCACAAATGGGTAATGGGCTACTTTGTGTGTTAATGAACTCCCTATTTCTGGAATAATTTAAGCAGAGACTGAATAACCTAATCAGCTTATAAGAATTATTGCAGAATATCAGATAGAGAGGTAAGATAAAAGGTTGAGCTAGGGTAGGCCTTTCAGATTCATCTCTAACATTGTAAGATCTAAAATATGTTGCTGTGTTTTATAAAGTATCATTAATTCTGGTTATTACAGGAGGCTTTAAAAACAGGAAAAGAACCTCCAGCTATTTGGAAAGTACAAAAAGCTTTATTACAGAAATTTGTTCCTGAAATTCGAGATGGTCAAAGAGAATTTGCTGCTACAAATAGTGTAAGTAAAATGCATGTTTATATTAGCCTTATTTTGACAGTGGTCCTGAAAAAAACAGAATGATTTAAATTTAGAAGTATTTTATATTGAATAATTTTGATATAAAATAGCATATAATTTGAACTAGAATATTGATGCTCTTTGATAGTCTAATATAAAAATAAAGTCATTTGTTAAATATCAGCTATTTAAAATTAAATGACCTTGTACTATTGTTTAACTTTTTTTTTTAAATAAAGGAAAGGGATTAATGTTAGCCTATGAAGAGTTCAGATGAACTCAGAGGCTCCTTTATATTGATTGTTCTACTAGTCAAATATCCTGATTTACCAGAAGACTGATGGAAGTTATTCTGTCATACTTATGTAACTGGAAGTAAGAATATGCCTAATGATATTGCTTGTACATATGGACTTGTACATATGAAATCAATAATGAGCCTGGGATCAGTTTTTTAGAGGGTAAAATTAGCCTGGCCAGAGCTGCATTTTAAAAACTTGAAGGTTGGCTATGTGATAGTCAATCGAACCAACAAAGTAGCATTTATATATAGATTGAACAATTATGTAACTCAAAAGTGTTTCTTTCCTCAGTATCTTGGATATTTTGGAGATGCAAAGAGTAAATACAAAAGAATATATGTGAAGTTCATTGAAAATGCAAACAAGAAGGAATATGTCAGAGTGTGTTCTAAAAAGCCAAGAAACAAACCTTCACAAGCTATCAGGTATGTGTTTTCTTAGGTGATATATTTGTGCATATATATTGGTGTATTATTAATGATACCAATGTACAAAGGAGCATATCAATTAAAGAGTTTTTTTTTATTATTATTATTATACACAAGTCAAAAAAATTTCAGAGCCTGATGAAATAAGTGATTCTTTAGAAGGCATGAGATGGGCACTGCAAAGCTCACGGCTTTCTGTGGTGGGTGGGTGCCCTTTTCTTTTCCCTGAGTTCTTTTGGTGTCACCCTAGTATTGTGAAAAAAAATTGTAGAGGCAAAAAGTTTGAGTCCAGCTTTATGTGACCTAAAGAAGACAACTTCCCTGATGCTCCCTTTTTCATCTATAAAATGTAAATAACAATTCAATAAATTAAATTTAAAATAATTTTTGAGAAAAAAACTATGAGAACTCTACATTACTGGACAAGTGTACACAGTAGAATTATTATTGTGTATTAATGTGACTCTGGGTTTATATTGTGACTCTGGGTTTATATGTGACTCTGGGTTGTCTGGAGCATGAATCTGGAAGATAACTGACTTGACCCTGTGGTCTGTATGAGAAAGCAGGTATGACCCTAGATATTCTTAATCGAGTGCCAAGTAGGTCCAGTTTCATTAACATTCCCACTTACTGGAAGCAGCTTACCTTATTTTTATGATGGAATTTTATCCACTCAAATCTTCAGATCTGGCAGAGAGCAAATCTTTTTTATTTGAGACAGGGTCTCACCCTGTCACTAAGGCTCCAGTGTAGTGGCGTGATCACAGCACTGCAGCCTCGACCTCCCAGGCTCAGGTGATCCTCCTGCCTCAACCTCCCAAGTAGCTGGGACTACAGGTACACACCACTGTACCCAGCTAATTTTTGTAGGAATGGGATTTTACCATGTTGTTCAGGTTGGTCTTGAACTCTTGGGCTCAAGCACTTTGCCCACCTTAGCCTCCCAAAGTGCTGGAATTACAGATGTGAACCACCATACCCAGATGGCATAGAGCAAATCTTGAGGGACTCTAGGACAGATGCATTTGGGTTTCTTTTCTTTTCTTTTTTTTGAGACGGAGTTTTGCTCTTGTTGCCCAGCTTTGAGTGCCATGGCGTGATCTTGGCTCACTGCAACCCCCACCTCCCAGGTTCAAGCGATTCTCCTGCCTCAGCCTCCCAAGTAGTTGAGACTACAGGCGCATGCCACCACTCCCAGCCGATTTTTGTATTTTTAGTAGAGATGGGGTTTCACTATGTTGGCCAGGCTGGTCTCGAACTCCCGACCTCAGGTGATCCACCCGCCTCGGCCTCCCAAAGTGCTAGGATTACAGGCATGAGCCACCGCACCTGGCCACATTTGGGTTTCTACATCAAAACCTGACACCACCAGAGCCTGTGTGAGAGTTTCTTAGGGTCAGAGCTAGATATGGCAGTTATGGTTATATCATTCATTACCTTCCTAAGGCCACTGATCATCTGTTGTACAGCCTCATAGTCTCTGGGAAATAAGTCCATAAATCAAGGAGGGGAATGAGGAAGTAGAAATAAGGACTGAACTAAAAGTCCCTTAGTAACTGAATATTGAATGCTACTGGTGAAAAGAATGTATTTTAAGAAAATTTTATGGGAATCACCATTGAGAGGTATAGGACTTGGACTGTATATTTTGGAGGTATTGGTGAGGGTAATTAGATAATCTTCTCCTGTGATTCTTTTGTATTTTTCTATTTTATTTTAGTTTAACAAGATTTCAGTATATTAATGAAGTTTGTTTATAACATTGCAGAACTGTTCAAGCTAAGCCAAGTAGTAGTAGTAAAGCTTCTGATCCTCCAGCATCAAAAACTACAACTACAAAAACCCCTTCCGTGAAACCCAAAGTTAAACAGCTAAAAGTAAAGGCTGAGCCACCACCAAAGAAACGGAAAAAATGGAAAGAAGAATTTTCATCATCCCAATCTGACTCATCTCCTGAGATCCATAGTAGTAGTAGTGATGATGAGGGTGAGTTTTCCGTGAAATGGCTATCCTGATAACTTTAGATTATCTACATGAGTGGCGAGGAGCGGTGATGCTGACAATTCAAAATGTATTTATTTTTCAGGGAATTTATCTGCCTAATAAATTCTGTTTAGGTTTTTATGAAAGTAAGTTCACATTCCCTGAACATACCAACTGAAGCAGTTGACCCACACATGCAGCCTTGTAAATAGAAAAGGCAGAACTTACCTTAGTAATGCCAGTCATCTCAACTCTGGATAAGATGGAGGTTAGATCAGATGATTACTAAGAATCATCTAGTTTTTTTGAGACAAGGTTTCCTTCTGTCACCCAGGCTGAAGTGCAATGGCATGATCCTAGCTCACTGCAGTGTCGAACACCTGGGCTCAAGTGACTCTCCTACCTCAGCTTCCAAAGTAGCTGGGACTACAAGTGTGCACCACCAAGCCCAGCTAATGTTTTTTTTAAGCGATGGGCTCTTGCTTTGTCACTCAGGATGTCTCAAACTCCTGGGCTTAAGCAGTCCTTCTGCCTTAACCTCCCAAAGTGCTGGGATTACGGGCATGAGCCTCTGCGCCCCGCCTAGTTCTAAACATTTGAGTCTAAGTTTATGCTAGAAGAAAAGAATAATTAAGCCTAGGAAAGAGGAACTCAAATTATAATATAGTAATATATTTAATAACGTATACCACTACATTATTTAATAAATGCTTACTACTGTATATCTGCCACTAGCTTATCATGTACCTATGACTAAGGTAGGATATCCTCTTAGTTTTTTCTTTTTTTATAAAATGTAAAGGTTGAAATAATCTGTTATCAAACTTCTTGACTTTAGAACCATTTTACATTCTTAAAAATTACTGAAGATCCTAAAATGCATTTATGTAGGTGTATCTATTGATATTTACTATATTAGAAATTAAAATTGAGATAGTTGTAATACATAAGATTATACCAGCACACAAATCATGGTGTGTGATATATGTAAGAAATTTCAAGTGGTTCAGTAGTCTAGTACAGAGGTTGCCAAATGGCTTGCAGACTGAATCTGACCCTCAGCCTGTTTTTATAGTTTTATTGGAACACAGCTGCATACATTCATTTGCATATTTCCATACAGTTGCTTTCCCACTACAGTGGCAGATTTGAGTAGTTCTACAGAGACCATATGACAAAACCTAAAATACCTATAGCCCTTTACAGAAAAAGTTTGCTGGCCCCTATTTTTCTAGAACATAAAGTTGAATATAAGAAAAGAGTAAGGGATGATGAAAGACCTTGTATGCCATAATAAAGCTAAGAAGCTTGGGATCTTGTAAACAAATGAGAGTCCTTAGAGGGATTTATAAAGGGGAAACAATATGGTGAAATTGAATTTGAATTGCAGGACATAATTCAGGCATAAATTGAGTCTGCACCTAAATAGTGGCAGCAGGGATGGAGATGAGGGGACAGTTTTGAGAAATTCAGGATGTAATCTTGGCAGAACTTGAATGATGAATTAGTTGTTGGGGCTATGGTTGAAGTTGATGTCCAAGATGGTTTCTAACATCACAAGTATCATTGCTTGAGAGATTATCTTAGAAATTATCTGATTAGAAATAGAACCATAATAAAAAAAATTCTTCAGTGCTGAAGTCTACTTTAAATTTACTGTTTTTATTTTTTATTTTTTTATTTTTTGAGTCAAGTTCTACTCCATTGTCTAGGCTAGACTGCAGTGGTTCTGTCATGACTCACTGTAGCCTCAACCTCCCAGGCTCAAGTGATCCTCCCACCTCAGCCTCCTGAGTAGCTGGGACTACAGGTGGGTACCACCACACCCAGCTAATTTTTAAATTTTTATCATTGTAGACACAGGGTCTCACTGTGTTGCCCAGGCTGATCTCAAACTCCTGGGCTCAAGCAATCCTCCCACTTTGGCCTCCCAAAGTGCTGGGATTATAGGTATAAGCCACTGTGCCCAGTCTAAATGTACTGTTTTTAAATGCTATTTGTGGGCAAGTGCAGTGGTGCACATCTGTACTCCTAGCTACTTGGGAGGCTCAGGAGAAAGGATTGCTTGATCCCAGGAGTTCAAGACCAACCTAGACAACATAGTGAGACTCCATCTCTTAAATAATAATAATAATAATAAAAGCTATTTGTAAATGGTTGTTTAGAAATATATACATCAGGCTGGGCGCGGTGGCTGATGCCTGTAATCCCAGCACATTGGGAGGCCAAGGAGGGTGGATCGCCTGACGTCAGGAGTTCGAGACCAGACTGGCCAACACGGTGAAACCCTGTCTCTACTAAAAATACAAAAAATTAGCCAGGTGTGGTGGCAGGCACCTGTAATCCCAGCTACTCGGGAGGCTGAGGCAGGAGAATCACTTGAACCCAGGAGGCGGAGGTTGCAGTGAGCCAAGTTTGCGCTATTGCACTCCAGCCTTGGGCAACTAGAGCGAAACTCCATCTCAAAAAAAAAAAAAAGAAAGAAAAATATATATATATACATCAGAATATATAAGGAAATTCAATGCCTTGAATATGCATAGAAGGCATCATATGTAATTTTTGCAGTTAGCAGTCTTGCCTGCTGCTTAGAATCAAAATGTTTGGTTCTGAATTTGCTCTCAATTATAGTTTCTTCAAATAACATTTTCTTCCCTTGGTAATTTGAGTGACCACTAGGTGTCACTAATAGTTAAGCAAACACTTTTAGTGCCTTTTTGTTCCTTGTTTTACATTCTCAGGCTAACGAATGGATTTAGTTCTCTTAAGTCAAATATTGATAATAAACATATATTCATAGGCTGGTGATTTTCAGACTCTTTGTTTCAGGACTCCAATGAAGTCTTTGAACACATTGAGGATTCTAGATACTTTGGTTTATGTGTGCTAAATCTATTGATATTTACTAAATACCAATTCAAAGTTTAAAAATATTTATTTAAAATGAACCCATTACTTATTAATGTGAGGTGTGTTTTTTAAAACAAAATTAACAGTATTTAGTGAGATGAGTACATATCTGCTTCTACATTCAGTTCGTTATTATATGTTGTTTAGGCTAAAGTATCAAGAATATCCATACTTAACTGAGAAAGCAATTGAAATATTCCTTCTGTATGTAGTTAGGAAAAGGAGGAGGATTTCAATTGCCTTCTCAGATATTTATAGATGCTCCTGATACTGAAAAGTAGTAGTTTCTTGAGTTTTCATGCTATTACATTAAAATCTATTGGTTTGTCTTAACTTTTACATATCTCTCATCCATGCATGGATTTATAACATTGTTAATTGGTCATGTGAAAATATTAGTTAGCTTGGTGACATAGATTTTCCAGTATTTTTTTCACACTTTAAAACACTGTGGTTAAATATAAATTTGCCTTTTTAACCATTTTTAAGGGTACAATTTATTAGCATTATTTACATTCAAACTGTTGTATAACCCTCACCTCTATTTCCAAAACTTTTATCATCCCAAACAGAAACTGTAACTATTAAGCAACAACTACTTACCCTCTTTTTCCTCCAGCTACTGGTAACCTCTAATCTATTTTTTGTATATTGATTTTATCCATTCTAAATGTCTCATATAAGTGGAATTATACAATATTTTTCCATTTGTGTCTGGCTTCTTTCACTTAGCAGAATATTTTCAAGGTTCATCCATGTAAAAGCATATATTAGAACTTTATTCCTTTTTATGGCTAAATAATATTCTATTGTATGTTTTATTGATGGACATTTGGGTTATTTCTTCCTTTTGGCTAACTGAATAATTGGTGTAATAAACATTGGCATACAAGTATCTAAATTCCTATTTTCAATTTTGCAGGCATATACCTGAAGCAGAATTGTTACTGTTGTCACATATAATCCTGTGTTTAGCCTTTAGAGGAACCACCAAACTGTTTCCACATGGTTACACCATTTTATATTCCCACCAGGAAAGCATGATGGTTCCAATTTTTCCACATCTTTTGCTAACACTTGTTATTTTCTGTGTGTGTGTGTGCATTTTTTAAAAGTCATCCTAGCAAGTGTGAGTTGGTATCTCATTGTGGTTTCAATTTGAATTTTTCTAGTCATTAATGATGTTGAGCATTTTTTCCATGTCCTTATTGGCCATTTGTGTATCTTCTTTGGAGAAATGTCTGTTCAGATCCATTGCCCATTTTAAACTGGGTTGTCTTTTGTTGTTAAGTTGTAGGAGTTTTAAATATATTTTGGATATTAAACCGTTAATCAGATAGATAATTTGAAAGTGTTTCCTCCCATTTCGTAGGTTGTCTTTTTCACTTTCTTGATAATGTCCTTTGATGCACAAAAGTTTTAAATTTGGATGAAGCCCAATTTACTTTTTTCTTTTGTTGCTCAGCTTTTGTTCACATAGAATCCATTGCCAAATCCAAGGACATAAAGATTTACTCCTACATTTTCTTCTAAGAGTTTTATGGTTCTTGCTCTTAAGGTCAGATATTTCATTTTACACTATCAAAAAATAGTACTCACCAATTCTATGAATGATCTCATCAATGAAGTCTTAATTGGGAAGCTTTCAAACTCACAGTAGGGATAGAAGATGTCCAGAATTCTAATTTTCACTTGAAATCTCAAATTTTATCATTGGCAGCAAATACTGTCAGTTGTTTTCCTTGAATGAACAGATTCTCTTAATTTATTTTTAAGAAAATGTCTGCCAAATACCCAAGTCTGGATAGCCATAGTGTATCTGTCAGTCATTCTTTCAAATAAAAATGGTGTTTTGTTGGGGGAAAGAATAGCTAGTTCATCTTGTAACTCACACAACTGTATGGGTGCTCCTCCTGGTCATACCCATTATACTTACACAGAAGTGCTTTATGTGTACCTGCTATTTCATCACACAGAATATTTAAAAGACATCTATGTAAGAGTAGAAATTTCATAAAAGTAGTAATTTTTACTCCTTCATCAAGGACTATTATTTTTTATTTTATCTTTTTTTGAGACAAGGTCTCACTCTTACCCAGGCTGGAGTGCAGTGGTGCAATCACGGCTCACTGCAACGTCAATCTCCCAGGCTCAGGTGATCCTCCCACCTCAGCCTCCTGGGTATCTGGGACTACAGGCGCATGTGTGCCACCATAGCTGGCTATTTTTTTGTATTTTTTAGTAGAGACGTGGTTTTTCCATGTTGCCCAGGCTCTTTTTGTTTGTGTTTGTATTTTGTTTGTTTTTTTGAGATGGAGTCTCGCACTATCATCCAAGCTGGAGTGCAGGGGTGCTATCTCGGCTCACTGCACCACCTCCCAGGTTCAAGCAATTCTCCTGCCTCAGCCTCCTGAGTAGCTGGGATTACAGGCGCCCGCCATCACGCCTGGCTAATTTTTTGTATTCTTAGTAGAGATAGGGTTTCTCTATGTTGGCCAGGCTGGTCTTGAACGCTTGACCTCGTGATCCACCTGCCTCGGCCCCCCAAAATGCTGGGATTACATGCGTGAGCCACCGCGTCTGGCCTTGCCCAGGCTCTTTTTTAATTTTGTATTTTTAGAGACAGGTCTCACTCTGTCACCCAGGCTGGAGCGCATGGTGCAATCATAATTCACTGTAACCTCAAACTTCTGGCACAAGCAATCTTCTCACCTCAGTCCCCCAAGTAGCTAGGACTACAGGTGTGCACCATCACACCCAGCTAATTTTAAAGTTTTTTTGTAGAGACTGGGTCTCACTCTGTTACCCAGGCTAGTCTTAAACTCCTAGCCTCAAGCCATTGTCCTGCTTCAGCCTTCCAGAGTGCTGGGATTACAGGCATGAGTCACCGCACCTGGCCCTAAGACTATTCTGGTTGTTAATTAAGAGATGGGGTCTTATTCTGTCACCAGCAGGAGAAGAGCGGTACCTTTTTAGCTCACTGCAGCCTCGAACTCCTGGGCTCAAACAATCCTCCTACCTCAGGCTGCCAAGCAGCTAGTACTACAGGTGCATGCCACCACATGTAGCTAACTTAAAAATTTTTTTGTAGAGATGGTATCTCGCTAGATTGCCTGGGCTGGCCTTGAACTCCTGACCTCAAGCAATCTTCCCACTTTGGCCTCCCAAAGTGCTGGTATTATAGGTGTGAGCCACCATGCCCAGCCCCTAGGACTATTCCTAAGTGAAACTGACTTTTTCCTCCTCCGAATACATGGTAGTGACATGACAAAGTCATGCAAAGTATATTACTACTAGTACAGTTTGTTGTCATTGCCTTCATTTGTGGTAAGTAAGGCACCATCAGTTTTACCCAATATTAGTTTTGCAAATGGCAATGCAGTGAAGAAAGTACATAATATCTTAATATTATCATGAAAACAGTTTTGATATCAGAGACCACTGAAAGGGTTTTGGGGTCCCCCCTGGGGTCCATGGACTGTACTTTAAGAGCTGCTGTTTAAAATACATATACCTACTATAGGCCAGGCACGGTGGCTTACAGCTAATCTCAGCACTTTCAGAGGCTGAGACAGAAGGATCACTTGAGGCTGACAGTTCAAGACCAGCCTGGGCAACATAGTGAAACCCCATCTCTAAGAAAAAAAAAATGTGTGTGTGTGTGTGTGTGTGTGTGTGTGTGCGTGTGTGTGTGTGTGTGTGTAAACACATATACACACACACATGCACACTATATACCCACAACATTAAAAACATTTTTAAAACTGCTATTTAAGGGTGTGACTTGATTATATATTTGAATACAAAAAGTCAAAATTGAAAGAAACTTTTTTTTTAGATGGAGTCTTGCTATATTGACCAGGCTGGTCTTGAACTCCCGGGCTCAAACAATCCTCCCACCTCAGCCTCCCAAGTAGCTGGGACTACAGGTGTGCACCAGCGCACCCAACAAGTTAATCTCGTAGTTCTTCCCATTGGATTTGAATGAAATTTCCTCTGTGCACAGGCTATGTTTACATTAAAATGATTTTTTTCTTTTTTTGTTTTTCTTTATGAGACAGGGTCTTTACTCTGTTTCCCAGGCTTGAGTGCAGTGGCGCAATCACGGCACTCTGCAGTCTCAATCTCCTAGACTCAAGCAGTCCTCTTGCCTCAGCCTCTTGAATAGCTGGGAATACTGGTACATGCCACCACACGTGGCTAATTTATTATTTTTTTAATTGAAACGATGTCCCACTATGTTGCCCTAGCTGGTCTTGAACTCCTGGGCTCAAGCAGTCCTCCCACCTTGGCCTCCCAAACTGTTGGGATTACAGGCATGTGCCACTGCACCTGGCATACTTCTAAAAATTTTAATACATCCTAGGCAAGAATTTTATAGCAAATTATGTGTAGGAATAAAATGGAAATCTATGTATTACTCATACATTGGATGTCATACAATTTCTTTACTACTAAACAGAGAGAAACCATCAAGACTAGAGTAGCACCACCTGGCACCAGATATCTGTGGTGGGATCCAGCGGAAGACAAATAGTTTCTTACCCAGTCTACTTTTTCTGGTGTTGGGCTTCAGAATCACTTAGGAAGGGGCCAGGCGTGGTGGCTCACGCGTGTAATCCCAACACTGGGAGGCTGAGGGGGCGGATCACCTGAGGTCAGGAGTTTAAGACCAGCCTGGCCAACATGGTGAAACCCCGTCTTTACTAAAAATATAAAAAAATTAGCCAGGCATGGTGGTGTGTACCTATAATCCCAGCTACTCGGGAGGTTGAGGTGGGAGAATTGCTTGAACCTGGGAGGCAGAGGTTGCAGTGAGCCAAGATCGCGCCATTGCACTCCAGCCTGGGCAACAAGAGCAAAACTCTGTCTTAAAAAAAAACACACACACCACAGAAGAATCACCTAAGAAGCTTTTTAAGAGCATAATACTTAAGCTTCGTCACCACTACCACGACCACCACCACTACCAAAGATTCTGTTTTAGGAAATCCAGCAGTCTGGTTTTTTGTTCTATTGGTAACAAAGCTCTGCAGTCATTGTGATGTGCAAACCAGCTTTGAGAACCTCAGACCTTTTAAAGGTAAGGTGAGAAGTCTTGAATTTGAAGAAATTGTATCTGCAATCTGCTTCTAGGGTCTCGTTATAGAGAAAAGAATTTTTAAAATTGTCAGGAAGGAAAATTTAATATTTAACCCTTTCTCCCTCCCAGAATTTGATCCTCCCGCTCCCTTTGTCACTCGCTTTTTGAACACAAGAGCAATGAAGGAAACCTTTAAGAGCTACATGGAATTGCTTGTTAGCATTGCCTTGGACCCTGACACAATGCAAGCCTTAGAGAAGAGCAATGGTACAGTCTTCTAAGCAGTACTTTCTTCGTAGTAATTCCTGGAATTAAAAAAAGAAATCTTGTCCATTAGTTATATGTTTATATGTAGTTACATGTTTATAGGTGGCTTGTGTAATATATACCTATAAATTGTCAGTTAAATACATAGCATCTTAATTCTATAAAATGGTCATATCTTTTCATACATTCTCTGAATATTTGAACTTTTATTGCTTTCTACTTGTGGGAAAATTGTATAGCTACTAACCAGTTTCTTCCAAATCTATAATCTAATCATCTTCATAAATAGTTTACTAAGTTTTGGTATTACATGGAAGGTCTGTATGTCAGTGTATTTTATTTTCCAATAATTGAAAAGATGAACCAGATAAAAGTGGCATAAAGATTAAAATCATATACTTGTATATTTAGTAAAAGATACATCATAACAATTATTTTCTAATCAATTAGTATTAAACCAGTAAATGCACTGGGTTATACCAATTAATATTATTCCTTTTAGTTATTTGAGAAATCTCCATACTGTTTTCCATAGCGGTTGTACTAATTTACATTCTCACCAGCAGTCCCACTACTGAGTATCTACATAAAGGAAAATAAATCATACCAAAGAGACACCTGCACACGTATGTTTATTGCAGCACAGTTCACAACTGTAAAGATACGGAAAGTGACCATCAGCCGATGAGTGGATAAAGAAAATATAGTGAATTCTATTCAGCCATAAAAAAGAGTGAAATAATGTATTTTGCAGCAACTTGGGTGGAACTGGAGATCATTATTCTAACTGAAGTAACTCAGGAATGGAGAACCAAATATCGCATGTTCTCACTTATAAGTGAGAGCTAAGCTGTGGGTACACAAAGGCAGCATATACAGTATAATGGACATTGGAGACTCAGACGGGGAGAGGGTGAGAAAGGGGTAAGGGATGAAAAACTACCTATGGGGTACAATGTACACTACTTGGGTGATGGATGCACTGAAATCCCAGACTTCACCACTATACAGCTCATCCATGAAACCAAAACCACCTGTACCCCTAAAGCTATTGAAATTTTTAAAAAGTTGTTGTTAAAGAAGAAAATAAAAGGTACAGTAAGAATATGGCACCATTGTATATGTGGTCTGTCATTGCCAAAAATGTCATTATGCAGTGCATGACTATATACTGTTTTATTATGTTCACATACTTAGGCACATATTCTAGTTTAACCTTAAAACAACTTAGCCATTTTGTGGATTAAGACAGGTTCAGAGAGGTTAAGTGACTTGCTTAAGGGCCCACAGACTGGAAAGTGGCAGAGAAAGGATTAAAATAAAAAGTCTTCTAATTTCTGGTCCAGTTCTTCTTACCACATAATCAGAGACAGTAACCTATATATCAGTCATTTTCGAATAATGTGGAGCTGGAAGGGACTTTAGATATTAACTAGTCTAAAACATTTATTTTGTAAACTAAAGTCCAAAAGAGATTAAAGTTAGATAACAAGTTAGAGGTTGAAGAACCATGATTAGAACTCAGTTAATCCCAGGTCAGCATTTTTGCTATTAAATGTTATATTCCTTGCATCATAAAATATGCTTCTCTTTGTGGTAGTCATTTCTGTGTAGTTGTATTTTGAAAGATTTTTAAAAACTGCTTATCAGTGTTTTCTGATTTTCTCTAATACAAAGGGAGAAAATTTTAAGGTTATTATTTTAAATCACAAATGTTTAAAACTTGTTTTGTAGAATGTAAATACAGTATTAGAACAGATTTAATCAGTAATAGAAAGACTATGTAAACAATCATTTTACTTAGCTGTGAAACTTGTGACCTGGATTCTGGGAATTTTTTTTTTTTTTCCCCAGAAAGGTTATTAGAGGCAGTTAGTATTATAAAATATAATAAATTACTATGCTGATAAATTAAGAGTCTAATAATCTAAAATGTTTAATGCTACACCAAAACTAATTATATTCTAAAAGTGCTTTTCTTAATGGAGCTTAAAGTTCACAGTGGTGACATTGAAAGCCAAAAGCTTTGAGTAGGAATCTTGGTCATAATTTTACTCTCCCCTCTTTTTCTAAAATAACTATTTTGATTCATATTTTGGTACTGGGTTTTGATCATTTTCTTCCCCTACTTTTTCTTTGCTTCAAATTAAAGTGACTTAATATCCCTTGGTCATACTCAGTGTTTTGTTAGATCAGTTTGTATTTTGTAATACTACGATTGTTCAGATTGTTCAGAGGGTAAATGAGGTCTGAAGAAATTAGGCAGCTTGCCCATTGGTCACATAGCTGCCACATATCAGTTCTATTCAGTTAAAAGCCAGTTCTAGTTTATCCAGCAGTTCTAGTTCAGCTAAAACTTAGGACTTTGGATCCTCATATAGTGCTCATCCTATCATCATGAGCTGCCTCTTTCTCACTTGCTATTATAAACCTACTTTTCAAGTTAACTTTTGTTCAGAAAGCTTCATGTCCAGTTTTTTGCAATCAATATTTTACATATGCCAATGAATTTAGTGTATGTTAATATGTTTTGAGAAAAGTTGGAATTTTATTGTGTTTATTGATAGTTTATCCTGTTAAATTATAATGTTTCAGATGAGCTACTTTTACCTCATATGAAAAAAATCGATGGCATGCTAAATGATAACCGAAAGAGACTTCTTTTGAATCTTCATTTGGATCAATCATTCAAGGTATTTCCTTCTGATGACTTATTACAAAACTCAATGGCAATCATACTCTTCAGTATAATAGGAAGGAAATTTATGAAAATCATTCACTTACAAATTTTCACCTAACAAAATTTGGTTTTATTCATTGTAAGTCTATTTAGTTTGTCTTTTTTAGTGTTAATCATTTGCTTTTCTCCACTTAAATTTATTTTTTAGGCATTTATAGTTATCTGTTGTATCTTCTATAAAATAGTTTCCAAATGTCTCCAAAAATATTTCCTTTAAACTACTGTATTCTAATTTTTTCTTTTAACATTTCAAAATTTTTACTTTTTGTCTGTAATTAAAATTAGCTTTTCCTTAGCACAGTTATCAAAATTCCCCTTACTTGCCTCATTTATTCAATATCAGAGGAAACATTGATTTTTATAAGGGTAGGAAATGTATATAATTCTATCTGTTAATATATCTTGGCAATATAAGTTGGTTTTGGTGTTATCAGAAATATAGAAAAGAGCTAATCTAAACTCAGATAATTTATCATAGAAGCTACTTAGTAATTTAAAAATTTCTAGCTTTTTTTTTTTTTTTTTTTTGAGACGGAGTCTTGCTCTGGTACCCAGGCTGCATTGCAGTGGCACAACCTTAGCTTGCTGCAACCTCTGCCTCCCGAGTTCAAGCGGTTCTTGTGCCTCAGCCTCCTGAGTAGCTGGGATTACAGGTGCCCACCACTACACCCGACTAATTTTGATATTTTTAGTAGAGACAGGATTTCACCATGCTAGCCAGTCTGGTCTTGAACTCCTGACCTCAGATGATCCGCCCACCTTGGCCTCCCAAAGTGTTGGGATTACAGGCGTAAGCCACTGCACCCGGCCGAGCTTTTTATTTCAATTGGAGAAAAGGCACGCAAATTTATTAACATGCACATGGGAGAGAATCACAGAGTGATTACTCCCTAGCTTTTCTTATTCAAAGTATAATATCACATTGAGAATCATTTGGTTATATCTACTTTGGGGAACATTTTTTAATTGATGGTAACAATATACATTTGAATAACTTGTTCACATCCCTATTTATGTGAACGCCATGTAAAAGTGAACATTGACTTCATTTCAATTAGGTGAAAACTGAGGCTATTAGATTGTGTTCAAAACTAAATGACACTAAACTATCATAGTAGTCATGTATTCTTCACTGCTGTGTACTTGCAGCAGGAAAAAAATGTTAGAAGCTAGTAAGAAATCCAGTACTAAGAATTTGGTCTCCTGACTCATAGTCCAGTTTGTGTTGGTTTGTTTTGTTTTGTTTTGAGATGGAGTCTTGTTCTTTCGCCGAGGCTGGAGTCCAGTGGCGTGATCTCAGCTCACTACCATCACCACCTCCTGAGTTCTAGAGATTCTCCTGCCTCAGCCTCCCAAGTAGCTGGGACCACAAGCATGCCCCACCACATCCAGCTAATTTTTGTGTTTTCAGTAGAGACGGGATTTCACGATGTTGGTCAGGCTGGTCTTGAACTCCTGACTTCAAGTTATCCGCCTGCTTCAGCCTCCCAAAGTGCTGGGATTATTGGCGTGAGCCATGGCACTCGGCTCTAGCCCAGTGTTTTCTACTTAACTGCTGCCTTCAAATAAATGAAATATTCTTTTGTGAAATACTATATTTTGTGGAGACAAGGGAACATTTTTAGATAGGTGTTTTCTAAAGACTTACTAAATTTTAAAAATTACCAGGTTTGGCTAATCACTGTAGAAACGTCAAACCAGTTCTTTAACAAGATTTCTAATTCTGTTATTAGTTATTAATTTCGATAATTGTCATATAAAGCAATTTGCATTTCTTTTTCTTTTTTTGTTTTTTGTTTGTTTTTTTTTTGAGACAGAGTCTCACTCTGTCTCCCAGGCTGGAGTGCAGTGGTGCTATCTCCGCCCACTGTAACCTCCTCCTCTCCTGCCTCAGTCTCCGGAGTGGCTGGGATTATAGGCGCCCACCACCACACCTGGCTAATTTTTGTATTCTTAGTAGAGATGGGGTTTCACCGTGTTGGCCAGGCTGGTCTTGAACTCCTGCCTTCAAGTGATCTGCCCGCCTCCACCTCCTAAAGTGCTGGGATTACAGGTGTAATCCATGCCCAGCCTTAGCAATTTGCATTTCAAAGCCAAATTACATAATATTAAGAGTTATAATGATTTGAAGTAAAATATTATAAATAGTAGATGAAGAAAGATTTTTCTGTTCTTTAGAAATAATTAGTGTGCTTTCCTGTGTTGATCTTGGTGATGTTAGGAGTCCTGAAGCCTTTTCAGGTTAATGATGTTCTGCCTTTTTCTGAAATCTGTGTACTTCGGATCATCTTAGGCATCTTGTGGTCATTGGAAAGATTTAAATTTTCTTCTTTCATCTCCACTGACTTAGTGTGTGTTGTTTCCAAATTTACAATGTTTAGACTTTAAATTCTATTTGTTGCAAATAGTAATTCTGGATCCAAAAATTATCAAGGTGCATGTTTTAAATGGAAAACACCAGAGTACATGATAAGATCACAAATAATCTGAGAAAGGAATGAAGCTAGAACGTGATGGTAGCTCACTCTGGTAGAAAATGCCAAAAGTGTTATTGTTTCTATCAAATGAAATTGAATTCCTTAATACACTTATACTAAGAAAAACTTAGGTTGCCTGTTTTTAAAAAGGTACCATTTTCAGGGCCCCAGTACCAGGTGCTTGGAAACAATAGATGAGTTTGGAGAAGAGTGGCCTTAAAGGTTGTAACTGTTCATAAAACGTGCTTATCAAATGAGGACTGCATTCTGAATCATAAATATTATAGGAGGACTTCAACATTTTTAGTGTCAAAATAAATGATGGTAGGAGCTTGATTTAATTTTTATAAAGTCATAATCGAACTAGTTAAATGTCACTACAAGTATCATTCAGTTATTGTTTGTAGCTTTTCAGTCAGGCAGGATGATTTGCCAAGTAGGTAAGGGCAATAAATAGGCCAGTGGCTTATTTATTTATTTATTTATTCATTTAGAGACAGAGTCTCTCTCTGTCACCCAGACTGGAGTGCAGTGATGTGATATTGGCTCATTGCAACCTCTGCCTCCCAAGTTCAAGCGATTCTCTTACCTCAACCTCCTGAGTAGTTGGGATTACAGGTATGCACCACCACACCCAGCTAATTTTTATACTTTTAGTAGAGACAAGGTTTTGCCATGTTGGTCAGGCTGGTCTCAAACTCTTGGCCTCAAGTAATTTGCCCACCTTGGCCTCCCAAAGTGCTGGGATTACAGACATGAGCCACTTTGCTGGCCACCAATACCTTTTAAAGGATGGAGTGGAATTGGTTTTACCACATGACCACTGTCAAAAAACCCATCATGCTCTGTTTTAGGATCTTATCTTACAGGTACTTGTCTCGCAGTCAAAATAAGCAAGAGAGGAGTGAAGTCAGGGAAGCACTACAGTGCTGCGTCTCCTCTGTCCTCATCTTCACCAGAGGCAGATGACTTCTTTATAGCAAGGTCCAGCCACATTTCACGGGGCGAGCAGTGGTTTAAGTGGTAGGGCTTTACTGAAACGTATATATGTCTCTTTCTGCTGCCTTGAAGCTAGAGACATTACTAGAAATTAGACATTACTAGGGTTCCCAGTGTGGTGTGCTGTTGCTTAAATAAGCAGGTCATAGAGTTGGCTCATATTCAAGGGATGGCGAAATAGATTACATATCCAATAGGAAGAGCTGCAAAGAACTTGTGACCATGTTTAAACCCCAGCCTGTGTATGTATATGTATGCATATGTGTATATATTTACCACATCCCATCAGTACACACACACTTCTCTGCAAATAGGTGTTTGTGTGCACACACACTTCTAAATTTTAGATAGCTAGAAGTAGTTCAGGTTAGTTTTCTTCTGGTGTCAGTTATTTTGCTTCATTGTTTTCCAGAATGCTTTGGAAAGTTTTCCTGAACTAACAATAATTACTCGAGACTCTAAAGCAAAGAGTGGGGGAACTGCTATTTCTAAAATCAAAATGAATGGCAAAGCTTATAATAAGAAAACTCTAAGGACTTCTAAAACAACCACTAAATCTGCACAAGTAAGTGTAATTGATTATTAATGTAACTGTACCTTTTCCAATTGTTAATATAATTCCTACTTAAAACATTGAAACAAGCAAATATTTTACTATGTTGTCATTAAGTGTGAAGGTTTTTCAGGTAGGTATAAACAGCACTGGCCTAAGGAAGAGGGACGCATGGTTGTTTATTTTTTTTCTATAGCACAGTATCAGGCATATAATATGTGCTCACAGATTTCTTAAATTGACTAATATGGAAGAAATTATCTCACGTTTGTGTTGATATATTCGTAGGTAGTTTTTTATTTTTTTAATTGCATATATTATGTACAAAATGTTATGTTTTGAAATTTGTATACATTGTGAGATGGCTAATTTGAACTCATTAACATATGCATTACCTGTAATATAGGTATATTTTTAATTGGGTATGCATGCACATAGATAAGTGAGTGTGCACAACACATTCCATAAAAAGATGAAATGTTTATTTCATATCTGCAAAGTCATTAAAATTGGAATTTGCTCATCTTCAAACATAGTATAAATTGTTACAACCTTTTCAGAAAACAGTTTGGCAACATATCAGCTTCACAGCAAAAATGTATTCAGGGTGAAGCACAATGGCTCAACCTATAATCCCAGCACTTTGGGAGGCTGAGGCAGGAGGATCACTTGAGTCCAGGTGTTCGAGACCAGCCTTGGCAACAAAGCAAGACCCCATGTCTACCCTGCGGGGAGAAAAAAAAATTAGCCAGGCATGGTGCTATGCACCTGTAGTCCTAGCTACTTGAGAAGCTGAGTGGGAAGATCGCTTGAGCCCAGGGAATTGAGACTGCAGTGAGCTGTGATCACATCCCTGCACTCCAGCCTGGGTGACAGAATGAGACACTGTCTCAAAAAAAAAAAAAAAAAAAGTATTCTGTAGAAACAGATTCAGAAATGCATAAAAATACATACCTTTGCTCGTTGTAGGTTTGTAAGAGCAATCCAATTATGTAGCACCGGTGTGAAGTTAGATAAATGAAGAGCCACCTAATGTCATACTATGTGCTTTTTATAAACAAGAGATAGATTTGTTCATTCTTTCAAAAAAATTTTTTTGAGTGCCTATAGCATGCCAAGTACAGTTCTAAGTACTAAAGATACAACAGTGAAAACTGGTTAAAAGTCCTCACCCTCATACAGGGACAGCTATATGTACTAAATGAAAAGATAATCAATTTTTAGTTAGGTCAAAAAACAAGTGGGAAGAAAGAAGAAAAGTTGCTGGACAATATGTATACTGTGATTCCCTTCTCAATACAGAATTAGTGTTATTAACATACATGTTATACCTAGGGGAAAAACATTTAAAAATATATAACATGCCATCAGCATTGTTTAGCTCTGAAGCAGGAGATTATAGGGAGCTTTTATTTTATAAATCATCTCATATGTTTATTATTTAAATTTTCCTATAATGCTTAAGTTTTTTCAATAATGCATATTTATATTCAGGATAAAGAATAAGATTTTAAAATATAATTTAAATTCTTATTTTGAATAAGTCTCTCCATATTAACACAACTGAATACCTACCCATATATGTCATTTTCGACATTGCCATTGAGACTTTTGATCCAGTATTTTCCTCAAAGTGTTCTTAGCTCAGATACTCCATGAAATATATCTGTAAACTTTTTTCTTTTTATAGGAGTTTGCTGTCGATCCAGAGAAAATACAGTTGTATTCTTTGTATCATTCACTCCATCATTATAAATATCATGTTTATCTGATATGTAAGGATGAGGTAATTTCTTCTCATTTATTTAAAAAAGAAATGTTTTTCAGAACGTTAAGGAGACTCTAGCTATAGTATTTTGGAATGTTTTAAAGAGAATTGTGAAACACCTGTGTGTATATATTTTGCCTATGTGTTCTATAAATAACGACTCGATTTATTGTTCTGAGTCTCTCTGCTATGTTTTGTGCTCAGATTTACCCTAGCCTCACCACCTCTTGTAGCTGCTATAATTGGTAATGTTTTAAAGCTGTTGATGCTTGCTTTACATCTCCATAATAAGTGATGTTTTATTGTGTTTTGTTCTCTCACAAGGTATGATGATCTGCTTTAATTCACTTCAGTCACTGCTTTGACATCTCGCTGCTTTACTTATTACTTAGAAAGGCCTTATCCCATTTAATTGCAGAGAAATGGGGTTTTGTGCCTTGGCATGAAAAATTAAAAGTTAAAATTTAATTGTAGCTTCTAAGTTGTTCAGAAATTATACATGACAAAATATTACCTCATGGATGGGATATAAGCATTAATTTCCACAGACAGGTTAAATGGTTGTAGACAATACTACCTATTTAACCAGCAGTATCACTTCTGTTAATTAAAAAGGGTTAAGTTGGTCCAAGGCTATATCTAATGTGTTTGACAGTAGTCTGGTATGGAAAGATGCTCATAAATCTAACCTTTATATAGCAAAAGACAAAGCAAAGATGGTGATGCAAAATAGGTTGACTACTTTTACAATGCTCTAAAATGCAGAATCGACTCCAAAATTTGTCATTTGGCTTTTAACGTAATTGGAAGAAATAGAGGAAGTTTGAAGTACGTCTTCTAGCCTTCCTTTCTGCCCCCTTGGAGCCAAAGATGAGAGGATTAGATCTCACCCAAATTTATCTGAAATAATAATTCTCCATGGATAGAATTAAGAAAAAAATTAAATACCAGTACTTGTAGTTGAACTTAAATATGAAGTGATAAGTATAAGCTAATTTGGCAATTTTCTTTTTTTAGATTTCTTCGGTGCAGAAAAAAAATGAAGATTTAGGACAGGAGGAAATTGTTCAACTTTGTATGAAAAACGTAAAATGGGTGGAGGACCTCTTTGAAAAATTTGGAGAACTTCTAAATCATGTACAGCAGAAATGTTCCTAACTTTTCCACAAAAATCCCATCTTTCTGTAGCACTAATGAAATGGCAGATATGGGGTGGTCAGAGATAATCAGATGTCAAGTAGTGGTCGTCTGCAGGCCAGCCGCTTCCATCACGGAACTGTCATTGCCACCTCTGCTGAAGGACAGTGGAGCACCTTTAGGAAGGAAGTTAGTCCTCTGGAAATGGACCTAAGTCCTACCACATTTTTACCCTAATGAATGATTTTTCTATTTTGTAAACCATTGGGTAACTTCAGTTATATTTTCAGAAACATTTTTTGACAAATGATGAAGCATGCACTAAGTATAATTTTTCTTTATTGCTAGAGAAATAACACTTAAAGTAACGATTTTTTTTTTCTGACTCTGGCTAAACACCAGAATGACAGAGAAGTGGCAGAAACCATACGTTTGTACTCACATCTGGCCACAAAACCAGAAATATTGTACATTATGTAAAGAGGTCTGGTGTGGTGTGACATCCTGTATGAGAATATCATCAATTTAAAATATAAAATTTGGAAACTGTTCTGCTTTACAGACTCCTTTTACTCTTAACATGTTCAGGAAACTGGATGTGGAATTGGTGCAATTCTCTGACTGCTTTTTGTGTCAAATTATATTGTGACAAAAAAACAATGACATACTATTTTCCCTATCACAAAGAAAAGTATTTTCGTTTATACTGTGTTTTTTCCTTTGGAAAATTTTCAATTGTACATTTTATTTCACTAATAGTTGTATTTTTCACAAGGAAAATGTTGTGGTTATAATTATGTTTGATATATCTCTACAACACCTTTTGTTATTTTCAGTAAATCTTATTTAGTTATATGTTGAATTTCTATTGTGAATTCTATCTTGAAGTAACCATTTTTGTTCATACAAATTTGCTTCAGTGTTATCCAGAATATGCATTCAGTACTAGAATTAGTTTAGCTTTATAAATAGGGCTGTGTTAGACACTGCAGTAATTTTCTAATTCATAAAATAAACTTCTTACTAAACTAGCACTTGATTAACTTGTCGAGGTAAAAATCTAACTACATTTACATTTTGAAGAATAAAACTGATAATTAGACTATTTGCAGTGTTAAACACAGCTTCCTTAACTCTTAGAACTGGAAGTTGTAGAGCTCTCCTTTTGGTGCCTTTCCAACCTTTATACACACTATTGTAGCTTTCTTAGGTTTGATAGGTAGTGTTTCAAGTAGTTTAGCTGAGACAGTGAATGTATTAGGTTCAACATGACCTTGTGTTTTATTTGTGTTTGCCAACAGGATGCCTTATTTGTTTGAGAAAAAGATTTACTAGTGTCATTCTAAACTATCTCCTTTTTTAGGATTCTAAAGACGTTAATCATCATCCTTTTGTTTATTTTACCACCATTTAGTGCCTTAAATCCTATCAAGAAAGCAGTGTTACTGCTCAATGCCCAAATAAGACACGTGGATATTGCTATTGTCTTGCTTTTGAGTTAACAGGCCAACTTTTTATACTTAAAACCTCAGTAAACTGGCAAAGAATTGAAGGTAACGTGATTTGATTTGAGAAGAAAACATTGTAGCATTGGGTGAAAAATGAGTATTTCAGTTAAGCTTACATATTTATTTCTGATGGTTATCTTATTAAAAGCAATAATCCTTAATACTGTACTTGCCATTAGACTAGGTACTCAGTAATGGAAGTTTCTCTCAAGGGTTAAATGTTCCATTTTTGAAAGTTTTAAAAAACCTGTTTGGGTGGTTTATTTTGAAAACAAAAGTAACCTATTAGATTCATTTTGCCTAACTCATATGAGAGTCACAGAGTATCAATGGTGAGAGCATCATAAAATGAATTTTCCAAGTGGAGAAGAGTAGGAAGCAGCCATATTTCTTTCTGATATTATTGACTCTGGACAGAATTGATGTCTTTCATTTCCAAAGTGCAGAGTAGGGAACTACATCTCCTAATGTAGCATTATAAATATACATCTTTATATTACTCTTCCAGCTTATGTTCCTAAATCATTGATAATTTAAACATTTTTAAAAGCCACCTTAATTTAGGTGGCTCTTGGAGTCGATGTGTGAATTCACTAGCCACATTTTCTTCATGATATGCGTCGTGGCAAACAAAGATGTTTCCTTAAGATGAATTTTATGTTTCCCATAGAAAATAACTCATTTCCTTTGGCACTGCAGTTGCCCTCAAACTGCTTGCAGTTGTATTCATTTTAGTACAACAAAGGTTTTCATAATACGGGAGGCCAAGTCTATGATACTGCCTCAAAGAGACCCTATTGTTTAGATGCATCATCTTCTCTCATTTGATCCATAGAGCATAGGCAAAGACATCAACCTCAGGCCTTAGAGAAAAGTGGAAATGTTATTATGACAACCATCCATGAGTTACTGCTTTTTATGAAGTTAAATACAGTCATGTGTTGCTTAACAGCAGGGATACATTCTGAGAAATGCATTGTTAGGCAATTCCGTTGTGCGAACAACATAGTGTACTTACACAAACCTAGGTAGCATAGCCCACAACATACCCAGGCTATATGGTAAACCTGTACAGCATGTTGCTGTACTGAATACTGTAGGCAGTTGTAACACAATGGTATTTGTGTATCTAGACATAGAAAAGATACAGTAAGAGTATGGTATTACAATCTTACGGGACCACTGTCAGATATGCGGTCTGTCTTTGAAAAGTTGTTACACGGCGCATGACTATAAATACCTAGCTGGTTAGCATTTACATTCCTTGCCAGGGAGTTTGAAATTTATAATATAGAAATAACTTTAGGTTTTAGGTAGAGTTAAAGAGGTAAAGCACATGTTGCCACAACCCAGGAAAGTATTTTTAAGAAAGACTGGATTTTCCTACCTTTAGAGATCTAAAAAAAATTTAATATAAAAAATCAGTTTGTGCTGGTGTTTATTACTAGTTCAGATGAGTGCCTGCTGAAGGGCCGCCTTGTCATTTTCATTATAACCCAGTTTCCACTTACTTGACCTCTCAGTCATAAATGTGTAATGATTTATGAATTAGCACAGTAAGTTGACACTAGAAACTGCCCATTTCTGTATTACACTATCAAATAGGAAACATTGGAAAGATGGGGAAAAAATCTTATTTTAAAATGGTTTAGAAAGTTTTCAGATTACTTTGAAAATTCTAAATTTCTTTGTTTCTAAAACTTGAAAATATGTAGATGGACTCATGCATTAAGATTATTTTCAAAGCTTTCTTCACATTTTTAAAGTGTAATTTTCCTTTTAATATACATATTTATTTTCTTTAAAGCAGCTATATCCCAACCCATGACTTTGGAGATATACCTGTAAAACCAATATAACAGCAGGGTTATTGAAGCAGCTCTCTCAAATGTTGCTTCAGATGTGCAAGTTGCAAATTTTATTGTATTTGTAGAATACAATTTTTGTTTTAAACTGTATTTCAATCTATTTCTCCAAGATGCTTTTCATATAGAGTAAAATATCCCCGGATAACTGCTTCTGTGTCAGTTGCATTTGACGCATAACTGCACAAATGAACAGTGTATACTCTTGGTTGTGCATTAACTTACATGTATAATTTTTGGCATCTGTGTTCACAAATGCATGTGTTAGCAAATCACCTTTATTTATAAGTGACAATAATTGAAGTTAATGATATAAAGAAACCTGCATTTGTAGTCCAGCATTTTCATTTGGTCCATAACAGAATGTATGGAAATGTGAAAGACAATTTTGTACATTTGTTTGTTACTAACTCAGATCATTAAAATGAAAACAATTTTTTTAAACAAGAAAATCAAAATGTTTGAGGGTGTTTATGTTGTTTGTTTTTTTAAGAATTGAAAACAGGTATCATATAGCCAAAATCATCATCATGTTACAGATTCCTCACACAAACTAAACAGTTATTAGTTACAAATGGTATAGGGCCCACCCATTATTTTCTCAGATTATTTTAAGTTAGTATTTGATGAACTTTGCATCCTTAGCTAACAATAGCAGACCATATTTAAGAGTTTCTGTTTTAAGATGTAACTCTTTTAGTCCTTTTCCACCTATAAAGAGTTACAAATCTGCCAGGCACAGTGGCTCACACCTGTAATCCCAGCACTTGGGGAGGCCAAGGAGATCGAGACTGTCCTGGCCAACATGGTGAAACCCCATCTTTACTAAAAATACAAAAATTAGCTGGGCATGGTGGCGCTGGCCTGTAATCCCAGCTACGCAGGAGGCTGAGGCAGGAGAATCATTTGAACCAGGGAGTCGGAGGTTGCAGTGAGCCAAAATCGCGCCAGTACACTTCTGCCTGGTGACAGAGCAAGATTCCATCAAAAAAAAAAAAAAAAAAGGTATCAATCCATTGACGTATAAATCCGTTAACTTATATCTTTCTAGTTTTATCTGAAAATAGTCCATAACTAGAAGTAATTGATAATATCAAGCTATTTCTGTCATCTCTATTGAGTAAGTTAAAAAAAATAAAAACGTGTCCTGACTGGACTAGTGAGTTGATTTTCTGAATTAGATTCTGCCTTAATCTTCATATAATATTTTTAGCATATTAAGTATTTCAAGTGAAGATACTGTCAATGTGCTTGCTCTCTTGTAGTTTGGATTGTAAATGCAGTGAATCTTCATGCCTTTATACAGTTAGAAAATGAATATTTAATGTAATAGGTGATCTGTATCAAATATTTATCATCTCAGTAAAGTCTGTGAAAAAAATTTTTTTTACTTCTATAACATCTGTTTTATTCTCCATTGGTTGTTGAAATTGCTGTTCATTTTAGTATTTTCCACAAAATATTTTAGAAAATAGTCATTATTTGAGTGATCTATATAAACCTGAATGACAGCACATATACTACACTGCTTGGTTAATGTTTTGTTACTGTCTGTTTTTTTGTTTTGTTTTGTTTTGTTTTGTTTTTGTGACAGAGCCTTGCTCTGTTGCCCAGGCTGGAGTGCAGTGGCACGATCTCAGCTCACTGCAGCCTCAGCCTCCCAAGTAGCTGGGATTATAGGTACGAGCAACCACGCCTGGCTAATTTTTGTATTTTTGGTAGAGACAGGGTTTCACCATGCTGCCCAGGCTGGTCTCAAACTTCTGGCTTCAAGTGATCCCCCCGCCTCAACCTCCCAAAGTGCTGGGATTACAGGTGTGAGTCATTGCGCCCGGCCTGCTGTCTGGTTTTGTTTTACCATACTTTGTCTCAGACATACTCTATAAACTCAACCTGAACCTTCTCTAGGAAGAAGTGAAAGAGGTTACTTCTACTCTTTGGTTTTCCAAATAGAAATTTTTCCAAATAGAAATTTTTTTTACTCGAAAATAGTAAAGCTACTCATGGCTTGTTTTTTAAAACTCAAAACAATATGGAAAAGTGTAAAGAAAGAGATATAAACTACTCTCCACTGAGCCTTTTTTTTTAAGGTGGTGTGGGGTCTCCCTCTCTTGCCCAGGCTGGAGTTCAGTGGTGCGATCACTGCTCACTGCAGCTTCCACCTCCTGGGCTCAAGGGATCCTCCCACCTCAGGCTCAAGTAGCTGGGACTACAGGCATGCACCACCACACGGTGCTAATTTTTGTAGTTTTTGTAGAGATGCGGTTTCACCATGTTGCCTAGGCTGGTCTGAAACTCCTGGACTCCAGTGATCCACGTATCTGGGCCTCCAAAGCGCTGGGATTACAGGCATGAGCCACTGCACCTGGCCCTACTAAGTCTTGATACTGCCCTACATGCTTTCAGTTCAATATGGGATGGGTTACAACATTTGCTACTCTGGGTTGTTCCTTTTCTGTGGTGTAGCTTTAAGTGAATTCCTAAATTTGGCATACCAATGTGTAAATTAAAAAGCGCATTCTGAAGTGAAGTCAAAAATGACCTGGGTTATTGATCATTTTAGGTTATGTATATATCTCTTCTTTAGGTAGGATGAATAATTTAGAGCTGACTGGTTTCAAATTAAAGGAAGATACAATTACCAATTGGTCTATTGTTAAACCTTATCTATTTTATGACGTGAATCAGGAGTCAAGATATTGCTTTACAAAAATAATGTGTCTTGCATATAATTTACCTGTGGGTAAAGTTTACTATTTTCACCTAAAGTATAGATTTTCTTTAATTTTACTCCTTAAAGTATTTAGAATAAGGCAACGACAAAAATAATTTAAGACATAGATTAAAAAATAAAGGGCATAGTAGAAATGCTTTTCTAAACCACATCCAGGAATATCTTTCACCCACCTGCCTTCCCCTCCATGGTGGCCCAGGCCTGAGGGCATCTAAATTCCCTAAAGTATACGGTTTTTTCCTTGCCTCCAGTCCTTCCTATTCCTCCTGTTGAATTAGTCTTCTTCACATCTCAGTCTTCAGATTTTACTTTAACTTCACTTCTACTGAACCAGATTAGGTTTTTTTGTTTGTTTGTTCCCTTGTTTTGAGATAGGGTCTCAGCTCTGTCACCCAGGCTGGAGGGTAGTGGCACCATCACAGCTCACTGCAGCTTTGAACTCCTGGGCTCAAGCAATCCTGCCTTAGCTTCCTGAGTAGCTGGGATTACAAGCACACACCACTGCACCCAGCTAATTTAAAATTTTTTTTTAGAGACGGAGTCTCTCTTTGTTGCCCAGGCTGGTCTCCAACTCCTGGCTTTAAGAGATCTTCCTGCCTTGGCCTCCCAAAGTGCTGGGATTATACTTGTGAACCACTGTTCCCGGCCCAGATTAGGGTTTAATCCAATGGACCAGATTAAGTGCCCTTGGTTCCTCCAGCAAGAGCATGTTTGATGCTTTGTTGTGGTTGTGTGTTTGCTGGACTTTCTTTGCTGCTGGCTCCTATCCTCTGATAATAGGATTTACGAGTTTTGCTCACCACTGCATCCCCATCATCTCATGCACTGTCTGGAACATAGTATATTCTCATTAAACATTTGGCAAATAATTGGACATATGAAAAAAGTCACACGGAATATTAAAAAGGTTAAAAACAGGAAAGTGTTCATTGGATTTTGTAATAAAGACACAACTTTAGGAGAATTGCAACTTCAGAAGAAAATGACTACACCAACAAAAATTGCTGATGTTTTATGAAAGACTGAAATGCAGTAGCTATCATTTTTTACATTTTACCCTCATATGCAGAAAGAGCTCAGGGACCGGGACATACATTCCTCTATCTGGGGCTTGAGATTCTCCAATAGAATAACTGGGGAAGAAAGTACTGTCAAAAAATTTTTTTTTAGCCTGAGGTGGTGTCACACTCAGGAAGCTGGGGCAGGAGGATTTCTTGAGCCCACGTTCAAGGTTGCAGTGAGCTATGATTCACCACTGCACTCAAGCTGGGCAACACTGTCTTAAAGAAATAAAGTTTCTGTGAGATGCACTCATGAACTAAACACTCTGGTAGGGGGAGTTCATCTACTTGAGGAGGGTAAGGGAAGACTTCGTGGAAAAAATAATGATTAGCTGAACCTCAGCGGTTAGGAAGACTTAACAGAGCTGGCTGACGAAGAAGGCATAATGCTTAGTTTGTTTTCAGGAGAATGGTTTCTGCTCCAGTTTTGCCACTAAACTGGATTGATCCTCAGGCATGCCATGCGAAACCTAATCTGAATCCGTTTTCTCATCCTGAAAGTGAAGTAAGAAACAGTCTTTTAAAGCTATTAATATTCTTTGATTCTAGATAGACCAGAATGTTGAGAGAAATGCAAAGAGGCTCAGTTAGCAGCACCAGAAGATCAGAGCAGCAGAATAGTATGAATGGAAAGGTCTTACTACATTTTTCACTATCTTACAAGATTTATTTCAAAACCATTAAAAGCTATTTTATACATACACACACACCTTAGCCATCTAGTTCATCTTGTGACACTACTGTAAAATTAATTAGAAACATAGTGTCGCCAGTCAATTTTGAAATGCTTAGGGTCTGTATGCACATAGTCTTCATTTTTATATCTCCAACAGCACAAAGTATTTCACTCCATAGGTACTTAATAGGTATGCGTAACAGATGGGTGAATATATAAATGAGAGTTTACTTAGAATCAGTTTAAAGTGTTCAAACTGGCCTCTTAAAATAGGTCAAAATACTCTGTTGTCAGTGGTACATTTCCTGCTTTCCCTTTCTTCTTTTTTTTTTTTTTTCCAGAGGGAGTCTCGCTCTGTCGCCAGGCTGGAGTGCAGTGGCACAATCTCGGCTCACTACAATCTCCGCCTCCTGGGTTCAAGCGATTCTCCTATGTCAGCCTCCAGAGTAGCTAGGATTACAGGCGCCTGCCACCACCCCTGGCTAATTTTTGTATTTTTAGTAGAGACAGGGTTTCACCACGTTGGCCAGGATGGTCTCGATCTCTTGACCTCGTGATCTGCCCGCCTTGGCCTCCCAAAGTGCTGGGATTACAGGTATCAGCCACCATGGCCAGCCTCCCTTTCTGTCTTTAAGAGAAAGCACCTCTCTTACAGTACCAATTATTTTCATATCACTCTTTAATTCTCCTCACTCTGCTTACTTCACAACATACCAGAGTCCATTCTCCTAATTCGTATTTTGAATTTCTATTTAATCCATGGAAGTGAATGGGCTATCATCAGAGAGCAGGTATCTTGGAGCAGTGAAGCAACAGAATTCAAAACACCAGCAACAGGCTAACAGAAAGAACCTGGCTTTCGAATGAAGTTTTAAAATTAACCTTGTTTACTTAGACTTTATCAATGACTTAAGAACCGTTTACGGGTCACTCAGTAGAAGATCTTTATAATGTCAGTCCTCCATTGAGTTTATTATAAGATAATATTTGACTTAAGTAGAAGTCAGGAAGTTAGGGTTTTTCATAGTTGACACTAACGTGAATGCATTAACATCATCACAGGAGTTTGCAAACAATCCACTATCAAAAAGATTACACATTAAAGCACCTTTTAAAGGCACTACAAAACAAAAACTTGCTTTAACTGTGCCCGTACTGTTCATGAACAAATATTCTGCCATCCAAATGAGAAATACAAGTCCACCAGCATGGTGGCTCATACCTGTAATCCCGGCACTTTGGGAGGCCAAGGTGGACAGATTGCTTGAGCCCAGGAGTTCAAGACCAGTCTGGTAACAGAGCAAGACCTTGTCTCTACTAAAAATTTTAAAAGCTGGGTGTGATGGTGCTACTTGGGAGGCTAAGGCAAGAGGATCACTTGAGTCCGAGACATTAGGGCTGCAGTGAGCTATGATCATGCCATTGCACTCCAGCCTGAATGAGCAAGACCCTGTCTCAAAAAAAAAAAAAGAAAAAAAAGCCATCGCTGTGACTGCTATAGCTGAGAGCCTCACTGTTTTTGTCTCCTCAGGCTGCCCTAACAAAATGCCATAGACTGGGTGGCTTAAACAACAGAAATTTATTTTCTCATGATTCTGGAGCCTAAAAATCCCAAATCAAGGCTGGCAGAGTCAGTTGCTGGCAAACAGCCCTCACATGGCAGAGAGATGGCAAGCCCTCTGGTGTACCTTCTTATAAGATTATTCCCATAATTAGATCCCCATCCTCATGACCTCAACGAACTCTAATTACCTCTCAAAAGTATCTCTAAATACTATCACATTGGGGCTGCACAGGGTTGCTCACACCTGTAATCCCAGCACTTTGGGAGGCTGAGGCAGGAGGATCACTTGAGGTCAAAAGTTGGAGACCAACCTGACCAACATAGTGAAACCCCATCTCTACTAAAAATACAAAAATTAGCTGGGCATGGTGGCAGGCACCTGTAGTCCCAGCTACTTGAGAGGCTGAGGCAAGAGAATCGCTTGAACCCAAGAGGCAGAGGTTGTAGTCAGCCGAGATGGCACCACCGCACACCAGCCTGGGCGACACAACAAGACTCGGTCTCTAAATAAATAAATAAATAAATAAATAAATAAATAAATAAATAAATAAATACTATCACATTGGGGGTTAGGGCTTCAATATAAGAATAGCAGGAGTACACAAACATGCAGTCCATAACAACCACTGACTGAGGTGTCAGCTCACAGCACCAGAAAAGGTGAAAGCCTTGCAGACAGTTCCCATCACTGATTGGTTAAAATTCTCTCTAGTCCGGCCTGGGCGCGGTGGCCTCAAGCTGTAATCCCAGCACTTTGGGAGGCCGAGACGGGGGATCACGAGGTCAGGAGATCGAGACCATCCTGGTCTAACGGTGAAACCCCGTCTCTACTAAAAATACAAAAAACTAGCCGGGCGAGATGGCGGGCGCCTGTAGTCCCAGTACTCGGGAAGGTCTGAGGCACGGAGAATGGCGTAAACCAGGAGGCGGAGCTTTTAGTGAGCTGAGATCGCGCCACTGCACTCCAGCCTGGGCGACAGAGCTAGACTCCATCTCAAAAAAAAAAAAAAAAAAAAAAAAAAAAAAAAAATTCTCTGTAGTCTATCCAGAAGCAAGAACATCATTTATTTACACTTTTCTCTTCTGCTGTAGGATTTTCAGATGTTCACAGATAACTTTTAGCACAGACAATAAAGACCAGTAGTAGAGACCTTTGCCACTGAGCAATATTCTTTGAACTTCACAAAGGGAATTGTATTCTGTCAATTCCTAAATAAATCTTACCTTTTTCTATCTCTCTCCTCTGTCTTCTTTTTGGTCCAAACCACCATCATCTCATACCAGGACTACTATAGTAATCTCTGAACTATAGTAATCTCTGAACCCCTTCCCAACTGCTTTCCTTCAGTCCATTCTCCACAAAGCAGTCTGACTTTCAAACAACTCTGATCATGTGAGTCCCGTTGGAAATCCATCAGTGCTGCCTATTGTTGTTAGGATAAAGGCCAAAACGCTAATGGAAACCTCTACTTTGAACCATCATGGACTAACAGGGCCAGATATATCTTTCTGCTTCATTTAAAAGTGAGGACAAAAGAAGTGAAAATTGTTTTCAAACATTGAACAATGTGCAGCACAGGACAGTAATCTTGAGAGAAGGGAAACAAATCACTAGTAAGAAAACAACTCAATTCTTAAAAGGACAAAGGACCTAAGTAAACATTTCTCTGAAGACATACAAATGACCAGCAGGTATACAGAAAAATGATCAGCATTGGTCAGGTGTGGTGGCTCATGCCTGTAATCCCAGCACTTTGAGAAGCTGAGGTGGGTGGATCACCCGAGGTCAGGAGTTCAAGACCAGCCTGGCCAACATGGTGAAACCCTGTTTCTACTAAAAATACAGGAGGCGGAGGTGGCAGTAAGCCGAGATCATGCTATTGCACTCCAGCCTGGGCAAAAAAAGCCAAACTCTGTCTTTAAAAAAAAAAAAAAAAAAGGGGGGGAACCCTCATACACTGTTGGTAAGAATATAAATTAGTACAGCAATTGTGGAAAACAATACGGAGGTTTTTCAAAAAATGAAAAATGCAGGCCGGGCGCAGTAGCACACACCTGTAATCCCAGCACTTTGGGAGGCCAAGGCGGGTGGATCACTTGAGGTCAGGAGTTCAAGACTAGCCTGGCCTACATGGTGAAACCCCATCTCTACTAAAAATACAAAAATTAGCCAGGTGTGGCGGTGTGCACCTGTATTCCCAGCTTCTCAGGAGGCTGAGGCATGAGAATTGCTTGAACCTCGATGGCAGAGGTTGCAGTGAACTGAGATCACACCACTGCACTCCAGCCTGGGTGACAGAGCGAGATTTAGTCTCAAAAGAAAAAAAAAAGGAAAAATACAACTATCATATGACCCAGCAATCCCACTGTTGGGTATATATCCAAAGGAAATGAAATCAGTATGTTGAGGAGTTATCTGCATTCCTATGTTCATTGCAGCATTATTCACAATAGTGAAGATATGGAATCAACCTAGGTGTCCATCAACAAAGGAATGGATAAGGAAAATGTGGCATATGCACATGGTGGAATGTTATTTACCCTTAAAAAAGGAAGTCTTGTCATTTTTGACAACACAGACAAACCTGGAGGATATTATGTTAAGTGAAATAAGCCAGGCACAGAAAAACAATTACTCCACGATCTCACTAATAAGTGGAATTGGAAAAAGCTAAACTCTTGGATGCAGAGAGTAAAATGGTGGTTGCTAGAGGTAGGGAGTGAAGGGATTGGGGAGATTTTGGTCAGAGGACATAAAATTTCAGTAAAACAGGAGGAATAACTTCAAGAGATCTATTGTAATCATGGTGACTATAGTTATTAACAATAAATACTTAAAAATAGGCCGGGTACAGTGGCTTAAGCCTGTAATCCCAGCACTTTGAGAGGCTGAGGTGGGCAGATTGCTTGAGTCCAGGGGTTCAAGACCAGCCTGGGCAGCATGATGAAACCCTGTCTCTACCAAAATGCAAAAAATTAGCCAGGCATGGTGGTGTGTGCCTATAGTCCCAGCTACTTGGGAGGCTGAGGTGGGAGAATCACCTGAGCCCAGGAAGTTGAGGCTACAGTGAGCCACGGTTGTGCCACTGCACTCCAGTACTCCAGCATTCCAGCCTGGATAGCCAGAGTGAGACCATGTCTCAAAAAAAAAGAAAAAGAAAGAAAGAAAATTGCTAAGAGTAGATTTTAAGTGTTCTCATCAGGAAAAATGGCACGTATTTGAGACAATGCATATGTTCAACAGCTTGATTTAGCCACAATGTATACATATATCAAAACATCATATTGTATACCTTAAATATACACAATGTTTACTTTTAAATACAAAAAACTAAAGGCAGAGATTGTCAAATTAGACTTTTTTTTTTTTTTTTTTTTTTTTTTTTTTTTGAGACAGAGTCTCACTCTGTCGCCCAGGCTGGAGTGCTGTGGCTCACAGCAAACTCTGCCTCCCAAGTTCAAGCATTTCTCCTGCCTCAGCCTCCTGAGTAGCTGGGATTACAGGCACCTGCCACCACACCTGGCTAACTTTTGTATTTTTAGTAGAGATGGGGTTTCACCATGTTGGCCAGGCTGGTCTCGGGTGATCCACCCGCCTTGGCCTCCCAAAGTTCTGGAATTACAGACATAAGCCCCGTGCCTGGCCTTTGTCAAATTAGATTTTTAAAAAATTTCATGTAGCCTACAAGAAACCTACTTTACTAAGAAGATATAAATACTTCAAAGTAAAGAGATGAAAAAAATACATACTATACATAGTGGGTTGAAGGGTGGCCCCCACAAACATATGTCCACATCCTACTCCCCAGAATTTATAAACGTGACCTTAGTTGGAAATAGGTTTTTTTGCAGATATAATTAAATTAAGAATCCTGAAATGAGATCATCCTCAATTATCCTAGTAAGTGGATCCTAACTCTAATGACAAGTGTCCGCATAAAACAGAGACAAGAAGAAGAAATGCAGAGGAGAAGGTGACGTGAAGACACAGGCAGAGACCAGAGTTGTGCAGCCACAAGCCAAGAAACACCAGGAGCCACCAGAAACTGGGAGAGGCAAGGAAAGATTCTCCCCTAGAGCCTTTGGAGGGAGTGTGACACTGCGGACACCTTGATTTTAGACCTCTAGCCTCCAGAACTGTAAGAGAAGAAATTTCTGTTGTTTAAGCCACCACGTTTGTGATAATGTGTTATATTAGCCCTAGGAAACTAATATACCATGTAAATGCTAACCACAGGAAAATTGGATGGCCTATATTACTATAAAAGTAGACTACAAAGCAAAAGACTACTACCAGGATTAAAGAGAGTCATTTCATAATGATAATGGGGCCAGTGCATCAAGAAAACTTAGTAACAGAGCTCCAAAATTCATGAAGCAAAAACTGATATAAATGAAAGGAGAAAACGGCCAAGCACAGTGGCTCATGCCTGTAATCCCAGCATTTTAGGAGGCTGAGGCGGGCGGATCACCTGAGGTCAGGAGTTTGAGACCAGCCAGACTAACATGGCGAAATCCCATCTCTACTAAAAGTACAAAAATTAGCCAGGCATGGTGGCGCACACCTGTAATCCCAGCTACTTGGGAGGTTGAGGCAGGAGAATCACTTGAACCCGGGAGGCAGAGGTTGCAGTGAGACGAGATCACGTCATTGTCCAGCCTGGGCGATAAGAGCGAAACTCCGTCTCAAAATAAATAAATAAATAAATAGAAAGAGGAAAATAACAAACCTACAACTCTAGATGGGTATTTCAATATCCCTCTCAATAACTGACAGAACAAGTAAGCAGAATATCATTAAGGATATAGATGACTTGAATAACACTATCAACTACCTTGACCTAATTGATATTTATAATACGCTATGCCCAACAACAGCAGAAGACATTCTTTTCAAGTACACACAAAATGTTTTACCAATATGGATCATATTCTGGGTCATAAAACAAAATTTAATAAATTTTAGTGGATTCAAATCATACAAGGGTATGTTCAGTCTCTGACCACAGTAAAATTAAATTATATTATACAATACCAGAAAAATATGCCTGGGTGTGGTGGCTCACTTCTGTAATCAGAGCACTTTGGGAGGCCGAGGTGGGCGGATCACTTGAGATCAGAAGTTTGAGACCAGCCTGGCCAACATAGAGAAACCCCATCTCTACTAAAAATACAAAAACTAGCCGAACATGGTAGCACACGCCTGTAATCCCAGCTACTTGGGGGGCTGAGGCATGAAAATCGCTTGAACTCGGGAGGTGGAGGTTGCAGTGAGCTGAGATCATGTCACTGCACTGCCGCCTGGACCACAGAGTGAGATTGTTTCAAAAACCAAAAAGAGACAAATAGCTGGAAAATCCCCCAAATACTAGTAATTAAACAAATTAACCTCTGATCAAAGAAGAAAATAATAAAAGAAAGTAGAAAACATTTCAACTGTATTTAAATGAAAAGATAACATCAAATTGTGTCAAATGTAGCTAGAGCAGCGCATATGGGGAAATTTATACTATTTAAACCACATTAGAAAGTATAAATTTTATGCCAGTAAATTTGACAATTTGAATGAAATTGATAAATCCCTTGAACAGAAATTATCAAAGCTCATTCAAGAGAAATAAACCATGTGATCTTTTACCCTGCAATCTCCCTGAAATTTCTTCTTAGTTGTCATAGTTTTTTAAGGGTTTGTTTTGTTCTGTTTGAGATAGAGTCTTGCTCTGTTGCCCAGGCTGGAGTACAGTGGTGTGATCTTGGCTCACTGCAACATCCGCCCCCTGGGTTCAAGCAATTCTCCTGCCTCAGCCTCCCGAGCAGCTGGGACTACAAGTGCGCACCATCATGCCCAGCTAATTTTTGTATTTTTAGTAGAGAGGGGGCTTCATCATGTTGGCCAGGCTGGTCTCAAACTCCTGACCTCAAGTGATCCACCTGCCTCAGCCTCCCAAAGTGCTGGGATTACAGGCATGAGCCACCGCTCCTGGCCAAGATTTCTTAGGATTATGTCATTGGAAATACAAATAGGTTTACTTCTTCCTTTCCAATCTGTGTGCCTTTTACTTTATCTTCTTGTCTAATCACCCTAGCTAGAACATCCAGGACAGAGGTGAAGTGGTGAAGGCCGATACCCTTGCCTTGTTTCTGATCTTAGGTGGAAAGCATCCAGTCTTTCACCATTAGGTATGACATTATGTTTTGGGCTTTTTGAAGATGCCCTTTATCAGGTTGAGGAAGTTCCCTTCTTTTTCTTTTTTCTTTTTTTTTCCTGAGACAGTGTCTCACTTTGTCACCCAGGTGGAGTGCAGGTGTTTGATCACAGCTGACCGTAACCTCAACCTCCCTGGCTCAAGCAGTTCTCCCACCTCAGCCCCATGAGTAGGTGGAACCACAAGTGTATGTCACTACACCCAGAGAATTTTTTTTTTTGTTAGATTTTTATTAGATATATTAACTGGCTTTTTGCATTTTGTCAAATGCAAAAACCTCAATTACTTTTGTACCAGCCTAATACTTGTAGAGACAGGGATCTCCCTGTGTTGCCCAGTCTGGCTTCAAACTCCTGAGATCAAGTGATCCTCCCACCTCAGTCTCCCAAAGTGTTGGGATTACAGGCATGAGCTACTGTACTACCTGTCCCCTTTCTATTTCTAATTTGTTGAGTGTTTTTTTATTACCAAAGTATTGGATTTTGTCAAATGCTTTTTCTGCATCTATTGGGATAATAGTGTGATTTTTGTTTTTCATCTTATTGATATATTAATTGGCTTTTGCTTTTGTTTTTGTTTAGAGACAGGGTCTTGCTCTGTCACCCAGGCTGGAGTGCAGTGGTGCAGTCATAGCTCACTGCAGCCTCCAACTCCTGGGCTCAAGTGATCCTCTCGTCTTGCCCTCCCAAAGTGTTGGGATTATAGGCATGAGCCACCACACCTGGCCTATTAATTGTTTTTTTAATGTTAAATCAACCTTGCATTTTCTGGGATATCATAACATATAATTTTTTTCATGTTGTTGGATTCAGTTTGCTATTATGTTTTTAGAATTTTTGCATTCATATTCCTAAGAGATATTAGTCTATATATTTTTTTTCTTGTGACATCTTCGTCTATTTTTGCTATCAGAGTAAACTGCCTTCATAAAAAAAGAGTTTGGAAGTATTCCTTTGTCTTCCATCTTTTGGAAGAAATTTGTGAGGAACTGGTATTAATTTTCCTTTAAATGTCTGGTATAATTCAGCAGTGAAGCCCTCTGGGCCTGGACTTGTCTTTGTAAGTAGTCTTTTGATTACTAATTCAATATATTTGCTTGTTGTAGGTCCATTCAGATTTATTGAATATTTATGTATATTCAGTTTATTCTTCTTAAGTCAGTTTCCATAATTTGTGACTTTCTAAAAATTTGTCCATTTCATCTGCATTGTTTGCTAGGGCTGCCATAACAAAATATCTCAGACTGGGTATTCCAAGGAACTAGCTTTTGGATTCACTGATTTTCTCCATTGCTTTTCTATTCTGTTATGTTTCATTTATTTCCAATCTATTACTTCCTTCTCTTTGCTTGTTATTGATTTAATTTCCCGTTCTTTTTTTTTTTTTTTTTTTTTTTTTTTTTTTTTGAGACAGGGTCTGGCTTTGTTACCCAGGCTAGAGTGCAGTGGCACGATCTCAGCTAACTGCAACCTCCCACCTCAGCCTCCTAAGTACCTGAGACTACAGGCATATGCCACCACACTTGGCTTATTTTTGTATTTTTTATATAGATGGGGTTTTGCCATGCTGCCCAGGCTGGTCTCAAACTGGAGCTCAAGAGATCTGTCCACATTGACCTCCCAAAGTGCTAGAATTGTGTGAGCCACCACACCTAGTCTTTGCTGTTCTTTTTCATGTGTCTTAGGGTAGAAGATTTGGATTTTGTTTTGTTTTTTTTTAAGAGATAAGGTTTTCCTCTGTCTTCCAGGCTGGGTTACAGTGGTTCGATCATAGCTCACTGCAGCCTCAAAATCCCTGGCTCGAGTGATACTTCCACCTCAGCCTCCCAAGTAGCTGACTACAGGTGTGTGCCACCACATCCAGGGACTTGTTTTTGTTTTTGTTTTTTGAGACAGAGTCTCACTCTATTGCCCAGGCTGGAGTGCAGTGCTACAATCTTGGCTCACTGCAACTTCCACATCCCAGGTTCAAGTGATTCTTGTGCCTCAGCCTCCCAAGTAGCTGGAATTACAGGTTTGTGCCACCATGAGCAGCTAATTTTTGTATTTTTAGTAGAGACAAGGTTTTGCCATGTTGGCCAGATTGGTCTTGAGATCCCAGCCTCAACAGATCTGCCTACCTTGGCATCCCAAATTGCTGGGATTATAGTCGTGAGCCACAGCGCCTGGCCCCAGTGACTTTTTTCTATAGAGACAGGGTCTTGCTATGTTGCCCAGGTTGGTCTTGAATTCTTGGCCTCAAGTGATCCTCTTGCCTTGGCTTCCCAGAGTGCTGGGATTACAAGTGTGAGCCACTGTGCCTGACCTGAGATCTGTTTTAGTATAGGTATTTAATACTATAACTTTTCCTCTAAGCACTGCTTTACCAACATCCCAAAAGTTTGGGTGTGTTCATTTTTCCTTTTCATTTTCTCAAAGTATTTTCTGACTTTCCTTTTCATTTCCTCTTGGATCCATAGGTTATTTAGGAGTTTGCTGTTTAACTTTCACATATTTATGAGCGTACCAAGTATTTTCCTGCTATAGATTTCTAATTGTATTCCATTTTGGTCACAGAACATGCTTTAAATTACTTCTCTCCATTTAAATGCATTCAGGTTTCTTTTATGGCCTAGAATATCCTGAAGAACCACGTGGACTTGATAAGACATATATTCTGTTGTTGGACAGAGTGTTCTATAAACATCTATTAGGATAGTTGGATACAGTATTGTCCAACTCTATGTACTTATAGATATTCTGTGTAGTTGTTCTATCCATTATTGAAAGTGGGTGTAATGAGCTATGATCATGCCACTGCACTCCAGCCTGGGCAATGCAGCAAGACCCTGTCTCTTAAAAAAAAAAAAAAGAAAGTGGGTATTGAAGTTTCCAACTAATGTTGTTGAACTGTCTATTTTTTCTTTTATTTTGTCAGGTTTTTTTTTTTTTTCTTTTGAGACAGAGTTTTGCTCTTTTTGCCCAGGCTGGAATGCAATGGCGCAATCTCAGCTCACTGCAACCTCCACCTCCCAGGTGCAAGTGATTCTCCTACCTCAGCCTCCCGAGTAGCTGGGATTACAGGCACATACCACTACACCTGGCCAATTTTTTTTTTTTTTTTTTTTTTTTAGAGAGACACGATTTCACTATGTTGCCCAGTCTGGTCTGGAACTCCTGACATCAAACAATCCTCCTGCCTTGGCCTCCCAAAGCACTGGGATTACAGCCATGAGCCACCATGCCCAGCTGACATTTTTTGGATTTAAAGTCTATTTTTTCTTATAGCAGTATAGCTACTCCAGCTTTCTTGTAGTTGCTGTTTCTACATTTGTCCATCTTTTTACTTTTAATACATTTATATTTTTAATCTGTCTCTAGTAGACAGAATATAGTTTGATCATATTTTTTATTCAGTTTGACCACCTCTATCTTTTTTTGGAATGTTGAATCCATTCACATTTAATGGTATTATTGATATATTTGCTTCTTCCTTTTTTTTGTTTTCCCTAAATCTCATGTCTTTTTTCCTTTATTCCTTGTTATTTTCTTTTACCTTAAGTAAATATTTTCTAATGTAGCATTGAAATTTCTTTCATTATTTTTTCACTATAGTTTTTGTGTTTAGTGATTCCACTAGAGTTTGCCATATACATCTTATTAGAATCAGTTTCAGATTTATACAAGCTTTATTCTGGTGATATGCAGAAATGTTACTGTTACATAGCTCTATTCATTTTCCCCACTTTTGTAATACTACTGTCACATATATGTTACATCTCAATGTAACAAACCAACAATACATTATTATAATTATTACTTTACCATCTGTAGTCATTTCCTTAGCCCAGTGCAGCTTTGTTCACACATATCTCCTTTTGCTATTAATGGCAAATATAATTCATATATATTACATTTCTGTATGTTATAGGCCCAAGAATACATTATATACATATTACACAATTGCTGTTTAAATCATTTAACAGAAGAAAGGGAAATATGCATTTATACTGTGTTTTAAAATTATATAATTACTTTTACTGGTACTGTTTATTTTTGGGTGTGAATTTGAATTATCATCCGGGATCATTTGATGTCAGCCTGAAAAACTTCCTTTAGTATTTCTTATAAGGCAAGTCTGCCAGCAACAATTTTCTCAGTTTTGTTTATGTGAGAAAGTACTTCACCTTCATTTTTGAAAGATGGCTTTTCTAGATACAGAATTCTCAGCTAACTTTTTTTTCTTGAGTACTTTGAATATATTATTGTCTCACTGCTTTCTGGCCTCATTGTTTCTGTTGAGCATTCAGCTGTTAATCTTACTGATTTTTTCTTGGAAGTAACAAGTCATTTTCTCTTGCTGCTTTCAAGATTTTCTCCTCGTCTAAGACTTTCAGCGTATTTAATATGATGCATCTGTGGATCTCTTTTTATTTATCCTACTTGGAGTTAATTGAGCTTCCTAGTTGTGTAAGATTTTTATTTTGGGAAATAAAATTGATTTCATTTTATTAATTATCAATTAATTTTGGAAGTTTTCTCCCTTATTTTTTCAAATATGTCTTCTGTTCCTTTCTATTACATGTATGTTGCTGTGTTTAATAGTATCTGATATTTCTCTAAGGCTTTCTTCATTTTTTAAAATTCTTTTTTCTCTGTTTTTCTTCATGCTGCATAATCACTATTAATCTATCTTCAAGTTCACTTATTCATTCTTCTATCAGCTCAAATGTCTTGGTGAGCCCCTCTTGTGAGGTTTTTTTCCTTTCAATTATTGTATTTTTCAATTTCAGAATTTCATTTGGTTCTTTTAAAATAATTTCTATCTCCTTATTAATATTCTTTATTTGAAGAAACACTGTCATTATACCTTCCTTTGCTTCTTTAATCATGGCTTCCTTTAGTTTGATGACTATATTTGAAGTCTTCTTCTGATAAATCTGACATTGAGTCATTCTCATAGACAACTTCTGTTGCCGGCTTTTCCTCAAGGCATGAGTCATACTATTCTTTTTGTTGTTGTTGTTGTTTCTGCATTCTTCAAAAGTTTTCATTAGAAATGACATGTTTTAGATATTATTGTAACTATATGTATAGTAGCTATATATATATTACTGTAGCCATATATACGTGTTGTACACATATATATGTTAGATATATGTATCTACGTGTGTGTGTGTGTATGCATATATATGTTATAACTCTGGGTACTGTCATTCCTACTGGATTATTTGTTTATCACTGGCTGGGTTATTTCAGTGCAGTCCTCTCTGCCCTTCCCTCCAGTATTGAGCCTCTGGAGCGGCTCCTCAGGGAAGTGCAGTTTTGGGTATGTCCACAGTCACTGCAGGATGACAGCTGCTTCGGCAGGTCTCTCTGCCTCTCTTCCACTGACTATATCTGGATGTTAACTCCACTAATTACTGTCTAATTGCTCCATCAATTTCAACAATGGGTTGGGGCATAAACTGTTCTATAAATTAATCCAATCAAGGCTCATTTGAAGAAATAGTTTCTGAGGAATACCTTCAATGTTTGATATTTGTTCTGACCCCAAGAGGGCGTCTCCCAGCTTTCTTCTTGTTCTCATCTAAAAACTAGGCAGTCCACAGTTTAGCCTGTATCTTAAATCTCTTTCCAATTGCCTTTCACCACAACCTGCACTGTTCTCATGAATGCCCTAGCCTTGATCTTCTCCATGCTCTGTTGCAAATGAAGACAGTTCCATTCTGAAAAGATTGGTAGTCATCATTCTTATGAGCTGCCTGAGCCCAGGCTCTGGAATCAGGTGTGGGGATCATAGCAAACTTCTCACTGAGTGACATCCCTCTTCTAGGGTCTAGGTGCTAGTTGAAGGGAGGAGGAAGTAGCAAGGGTCCTCTAAGTTTTCCTCTCCTGTCATGGAACCACTGCTTTACAAGCCAGAGCAAAGAGGATCAGGGAACCCAATATTCGCAATATGTTACACTCAAGAGTAGAGCCTCTGTTACATGAGTGGGAGCTGAGCAGAAGAAGGGAGCGCCTACCTCTCAACCCTGCTTACCTAGGACTTTGCCTCACGACGGGTAGTTGGAGGCTGAATGAGAAATGTTGATAATCTGCTCTTCCCAGGAATAAAGTTATCCCAGTAGGAGCTTGCGGGGCAATGAGTCCTGTGTTCTTGGATGCAGCAGTCTGCCTTGTAGAGTAGAGTAGAATAGAGTAGAATCCCTGCCTTGCTGAGTTGGGTGGAGGGGGAAAGGAGTTGTCTAGTTCAATACAAACTCTCACCTTTCTCACCCAATTTTCGGACATTTTCTTTTCTTTTTCTTTGCAAGACAGGGTCTCACTCTGCTGCCCAGCCTGGAGTGCAGTGGTGTGATCACAGCTCACTGCAGCCTCAACTTCCTGGCCTTAAGTGATCTTCCCAACTCAGTCCCACAAACAGCTGGGACTACAGGCATACACCACCACGCCTGGCTAACTTTTTATTTTTTTATTTTTTGTAGAGACAAGGTCTCCTTGTCTTGCCCAGGCTGGTGTTGAACTCCTGGGCTCAAGCGATTCTCAGCCTCCCAAAGTCCTGGGATTATAGGCATGAGCCACCATGCCTGGCCCAGACATTTTCTTGAATAGATGTTTCTTTACTTGTTGTTTGTCCTTAGGACTATTTCCAGAAGCTTTAAGTAGTTGTCATTTAGAAATAATTTTTGGAGCACAGTAGCACATTCCTGAGGTCGCAGCTATTCAGGAGGCTGAGGCAGAAGGATCACGTGAACCCATGAGGTCGAGGCTGCAGTGAGCCACAATTGTGTCACTGCACTCCAGGTTGGGCAACAGAGGAAGACCCTATCTCAAATAAATAAATAATAAAAATAATTTTTGCCAGTTCCACCGAAGAGTGGGCCAGTGGAGCTCCACTCAGTGTCATGATGAAACTCAATCTCCAGCTGCTATGGTTTTAAAATGTATGTTATTATGTAAAAAATGAAATGGTCTATATTTTATATAACGGTAAGGGTCTTTGCACCATGTCTGTATGTGATAAAAATAATATCTAATACATATATAAATAATTAAATTAATATAAATAATATAGTTTCTATACGTAATGAAAATAATAATTAAAATTTATATTATGTTTTTGGTGGCATTATATATAAAATAGCAGAAAATACATTTTTTCTTTTACTTTTTATTGTCCCTTGGTCCTTCTTTTCAGTTCTATTTTTTTCTTGTTACATGTAGTATTTATAAATATTAAACTTAATAGAAACAAAGTCTGTTTTTATTTTATTTTATTTTATTTTATTTTATTTATTTATTTTTTTTTTTTTGAGGCGGAGTCTCGCTCTGTTGCCCAGGCTGGAGTGCAGTGGCCGGATCTTGGCTCACTGCAAGCTCCACCTCCTGGGTTCACGCCATTCTCCTGCCTCAGCCTCCCGAGTAGCTGGGACTACAGGCGCCCGCCACCTCGCCCGGCTAGTTTTTTGTATTTTTTAGTAGAGACGGGGTTTCACTGTGTTAGCCAGGATGGTCTCGATCTCCTGACCTCGTGATCCGCCCGTCTCGGCCTCCCAAAGTGCTGGGATTACAGGCTTGAGCCACCCCACCCGGCCCGGTTTTTTTTTTAATTGGAAAACAGCTGGGGCCAGGGGCTCATGCCTGTAATGCCAACACTTTGGGAGGCCGAGGCAGGTGGATCACCTTTGGTCAGGAGTTCAAGATCAGTCTGGAAAACATGGAGAAACCCTGTCTCTATTAAAAATACAAAACTTAGCCGGGCATGGTGGTGCGCACACTGGTAATCCCAGCTACTTGGAAGCTGAGACATGAGGATCACTTTGACCCAGGAGGCGGAGGTTGCAGTGAGCTGAGATCAAACCACTGCACTCCAGCCTGGGCAACAGAGCAAGACTCTGCCTCAAAAAAAAAAAAAAAA
>NW_016814096.1:734271-744978 GCF_001698545.2 Rhinopithecus bieti
ATATATACATTATATAAACATTATATGATATATAATTATATATAAATATAATCTTAACAAAATAAAGAGGATCAAAATTTTGCAAAAAATAATTACGTCCCAAAGTCATCTCTCATCACCATACTAAGCACGTATTTCAAAGTTTTCACTATACATTGTTATGATACGCTTTTAAGACGAGAGTGTCATAAATTACTGTTTTTATTAAGACATAATTCATATATCATAAAATTCACCTTTAAAGTATACAATTCAGGCCCAGCATGGTGACTCAAGCCTGTAATCTCAGCACTTTGGGAGGCTGAGGCAGGCAGATGGCCTGAGGCCAGGAGTTCCAGATCAGCCTGGGCAACATGGTAAAACTCTGCCTCTACAAAAAATACAAAAATTCGCTGGGCATGGTGGACTGTGCCCATAGTCCTGTTACTTGGGAAGCTAAGCTAATCACTTGACTTCGGGAGGTTGAGGCTGCAATGAGCCGTGATCGTGCCACTGCACCCCAGCCTGGGTGACAAAGCGAGATCCTATCTCAAAAAATAAAATAAAATAAAGCATACAGTTCAGTTGTTTTTAGCAAGATTATGCAACCATCACCACTATCTAATTCCAGAACATTTGCATGATCCCCAAAAGAAATCCCATATCCATTAGTAGTTATTACTCATTTCCCTCTCCCTCCAGTCTACTTTCTATCTTTATGGATTTGTCTATTGCAGACATTTCATATAAATGGAATCACATAATACGTATTGTCTTTTAAGTCTGGTTTCTTTTACTTAACATAATATTTTCAGAATTCACCTATGTTATAGCTGTATCAGTACTTCATTTCTTTCTCTGGCTAAATAGTATTCCATTGTATAGATATATCACATTTTGTTTATCCATTCATCAGTTCATGAACATCTGGGTTGCTTCTACCTTTTAGCTGTTATAAATAATGCTGCTAAGAACAATTGTGTATCATCAGGTTCTGGTCGACCCACTAGTTCAATTCTCTTGAATATATACCTTGGCCTAGAATTGCTGAGTCATATACTAACTGTGTTTAACTTTTTGAGGAACTGCCAAACTGTTTTCCAAAGCGACTACGCTATTTTACATTCCCACCATCAATGTATGAGGGTTCTTATTTCTCCACATTTGCCCAACCAAGTATTATTTCAAAATATATTTTAAGTTAGCTTTTTTTTTTTGGCCATGCGTGGTGGCTCATGCCTGTAATCCCAGCGCTTTGGGAGGTTGAGGTAGGTGGATCACCTGAGATCAGGAGTTCGAGATCAGCCTGACCAACATGGTGAAACCCTGTCTCTACTAAAAATACAAAAATTGGCTGGGTATGGTGGTGTGTGCCTGTAATTGCAGCTACTTGGGAGGCTGAGGCAGGAACCTGGTAAGCAGAGGTTGCAGTGAGCTGAGATTGTGCCATTGGACTCCAGCCTGAGTGACACAGTGAGACTCCATCTTAAAAAAAAAAAAAAAAAAAGTTAGGGTTTTTTTTGTTTGTTTGTTTGTTTGTTTTTGAGACGAAGTCTCTCTCTCTGTCCCCCAGGCTGGAGTGCAGTGGCATGATCCTGGCTCACTGCAACCTCCACCTCCCAGGTTCAAGTGATTCTCCTGCCTCAGCCTCCTGAGTAGCTGGGATTACAGGCATCAGCCACCAAGTCTGGCTAAATTTTGTATTTTTAGTAGTGACAGCATTTCACCATGTTGGCCAGACTGGTCTCAAACTCCTGACCTCAAGTGATCCACCCACCTTAGCCTCCCAAAGTGCTGGGATTACAAGCACCAGCAACTGCACCCAGACATTAGCTTATTTTTCTAAACACGAGGAGAAATATTAGTTCAATATCCTGTAAATCAGGGGTCCCCAATCCCCAGGCCGTGAACTGGTACCAGTCTATGGCCTGTTAGCAACCAGGCCACACAGCACAAGGTGAGCAGCTGGCAAGCAAGTGAAACTTCGTCTATATTTACAGCCACTCCCCATTGCTCACATTACTGCCTGAGCTCCACCTCCTGTCAGATCTCATAGGAGTCTCATAGGAGCAGAACCCTGTTGTGAACTGCACATACAAGGGATCTAGAATCTTATGCTCCTTATGAGAATCTAATGCCTGATGATCTGAGGTGGAATAGTTTCATGCCAAAACCATCACCCCTTCTCCTGGTCCGTGGAAAGACTGTCTTCCATGAAACTGGTCCCTGTTGCCAAAAAGGCTGGGGACTGCTGCTGTAAATGATAGCAGGACCCCCGATGAGTTTCTATTAAATCATCTGCTACATACCAGAAGTAATGACCCTATCAAAATTGCAGTCTGTTCAAAATGTAGCAGGACGAGCTGCAGACGAAACCCCTCAGACACCAAGTTAAAGAAGGAAGGGCTTTATTTGGCCAGGAGCGTCAGCAAGACTCACGCCTCAAAAACCGAGCTCCCAGAGTGAGCAATTCCTGTCCCTTTTAAGGGCTTACAACTCTAAGGGGGTCTGCATGAGAGGGTCGTGACTGATTGAGCAAGCAGTGGGTACGTGACTGGGGGCTGCATGCACCGGTAATCAGAACGGAACAGAACAGGACAGGGATTTTCACAATGATTTTCCATACAATGTCTGAAATCTGTAGATAACACAAGCAGTTAGGTCAGGGATTGATTTTTAATTACCAGGCTCAGGGTGTGGTGCTGCGCTATCTGTCTGTGGATTCCATTTCTGCCTTTTAGTTTTTACTTCTTCTTTCTTTGGAGGAAGAAATTGGGCATAAGACAATGTGAGGGGTGGTCTCCTCCCTTAAAAACACATTACAATGCCATAGTAATTAAAACAGTGTGGTGCTGACATAAAGACAAATGCATAGACCAATGGAACAGGATAGAATGCCCAGAAATAATCCTTCATGTATATGGTCAACTGGTTTTTCTTCTGTTCTTCTGCACAAATGATTTTTGACAAGAGTGCCACAACCACACTATATGGAAAGGACAGTGTCTTCAGCAAATGGTGCTGATAGAACAATATCCACCCATGAAAGTTTGAAGCTGGAACCTCACCTTACACTATATAAGATATTTTATCTCAAAATGGATTAAATACCTAAATATAAGACCTAAAACTATAAAACTCTTAGAAGAAGAAAATATAGGAGGAAAGTTTCATGACACTGTACTTGGCAATGATTTCTTGGATATGACACCGAAGGCACAGGCAATGAAAGTGAAAGGAGATACATGGGACAACATCAAACTTAAAAACTTCTGCATACCAAAGGAAAGAACAAAATGCAAGGCAACCTACAGAATTAAAGAAAATAATTACAAATTATATATCTAATAAAAGGTTAATATCCAGAATACATAAAGAACTCCTGCAACTCAAAAACAAAAAAACAAGTAGCCCATTTAAAAAATGAGCAAAGCACCTGAACACATATTTCTCTGAAAAAGATATATAAATACAAAAAGCATATGGATTAATGCTCATCATCACCAACCATTAAAGAAATGCAATTCAAAATCACAAGATATCACCTCACACCCATTAGGATAGCCACAGGAAGGGAAGGGATGGGACAGGGAGGAGAGGGGAGGGGAGGGGAGGGAGTGGTGGCTGATGTCTGTAATTCCAGCATTTTGGGAGGCTGACGTGGGAGGATCACTTGAGCCCAAGAATTTGAGACCAGCCTGGGAAACACAGTGAGACTCTATATATTTTTAAAATATTGTATACAGAAAAGAAAATAAGTGTTGGTGAGTATGGAAAAACTGGAACACTTGTGCATTGCTGGTGGCAATGTAAAATGATTCAGTCACCATGAAAAACAGTAAGAATATTCCTCAAAAAACTAAATATAGAATTACCTTATGATCCAGCAATCTCACTTCTGGGTATATATCCAAAAGATATGAAAACAGGGTCTAGAGACATTTGCATACCCATATTAATTACATTATTCACAATTACAAAAATGCCTAAATGCCCATTGACAGATGAACAAAGAAAATACAGTGTATCTATACAATGGAATATTATTCAGACTTATAAATACAAGGAAATCTCACCATGTATTACAACCTGGATGAACCCTGAGGACATTATGCTAAGTGAAATAAGCCAGTAACATAAAGATAAATACTGTATGATTCTACTTAAAGGAGATATATAGAATAGTCAAAATCATGGAAACAGAACTGATTCCTAGAGGTTGGGAGAGGGGAAAAAAGGAGCTGTGGGATAGATACAGACTTTCAGTTTTGCAAGATAAAAAGGTTCTAGAGATCTGCTACACAAGAAAATGAAAAATAGTTAACACCACTGAACTGTATACTTAAAATAGTTAAACAGCCAGCCTGGGCAACATAGGGAGACCCCCGTCTCTACAGAAAAAAATAAAAAAAAACTAGCCCAGCATGTTGGTACATGCCTGTGGTCTACGCTACTTCAGAGGCTGAGGAGGGAGAATCGCTTGGGCCCAGGAGTTTGAGGCTGCGGTGAGTCATGATCATGCAGTTTCTCTCCAGCCTGGTGGGACAGAGCGAGCCCCTGTCTTCAAAAAAAAAAAAAAAAAAAAAAAAAAAAAAGATTAAGAGGGTAAAAGTCTGGTTACTATGTGTTTTTTACCAAAATTAATGGCCATCAGTTATAAAAGTTCTTGAGTTTGATATATTGATAAATCAAATTATTTGGAAATTTCCTCTAATTCTTTGACCTTGATTTTAAAAGTGAGGATACCCTCCCTATCCACAGTCGACTGAGCTGGAAATAATAGAAATCATTTTTGATACTTTCCTTCTCTGACCACATCTAATCATCCACCCAGTTCTATACATTCACTGAGCACCATACACATCAATTAATAGGTGCAGAAGAAATATGCATAGAAGAAAGGAAGAAATCTGTTCAACTTCCCCTTCCCCACCCCCATCTGATTTCCCTTCAGTACAAATTAATAGTACTTTTTAGACCAAGTCCTCATCACCTGTCTCTTTCATGCTTCGCTGATGTCCTTGCCCCCAGATTCTTCTTTTTTTTTTGTTTAAGACAGGGTCTCACTCTGTCACCCAGGCTGGAGTGCAATGGCATGATCTCGGCTCACTGCAACCTCCACCTCCTGGGTTCAAGCAATTCTCCTGCCTCAGCCTCCTGAGCAGCTGAGACTACAGGCACGCGCCACCACGCCCAGCTAATTTTTGTATTTTTAGAAGAGACGGGGTTTCACCATATTGGCCAGGCTGGTCTCAAACTCCTGACCTTGTGATCTGCCCGCCTCGGCATCCCAAAATGCTGGGATTACAGGCATGAGCCACTGCACCTGGCTTGCTCCCAGATTCTTAATCCTCCAAACTAATCTGCACACTGTCACCAAAATTTGTCTCCTTGATTACCAGACCAGTCATGATGTGGCCTATCTTATATTTCTCACCTAGTTTCCCAATAGATCTCCCATCTCTATAATTATAGACACAACTCTGAAGCTACACAAATTTTTTTCTTTGTTTTTGCTGAGCACACCATTTTAAGCATGCTTTCATGCTTTTATTGACCATATTTCTTCTGCCTACCAAGAAGTCTTCCTCCTCCCCTTCCTCTTCTATCCAGTAAACATCCTTTAACACTCGAGTTTAACATAGCTCCATAGAGAAGACTACTATTTTCCCTCAGACAGTCTGAGAAACTCCTCCCGTGATCCCAAAGAATTCTGAGTGTCCTGTATTATATCACTTCTCGCATAACCATGGAATTGTTTTTAGACATCTAAGCTGTTCCCACCAGATGGAAATTGAAAACAGATAATAGTGTCCTATTTCTCTTTTTACACCTCAATCCTAGCACACTGTTAAGTACATGTTAGTTGCCTGATGTTTATTTATTTTTAACCTATCCATGTCTTTGAATCTAACCTGTATCTTTTGCAGACAGTGTATTGTTGGATCATGCTTTTTTTTAAGTCATTCTGCCAATCTCTGTCTTTTGAGTAGAGTTTTTAATCCATTCATGTTTAATGTCATTATAATAAAGTGGGGTTTCTTTCTGACATTTTGCTATTTGTTTTCTAAAGGTTTATGTCTTTTTTTTTTTTCCATTTTCCATTATTGCTTTTTTTGTGCTAAATAGATTTTCTAGTGTACCATCTTAATTCCCTGAGTTTTATGTTTGTTTTTGAGACAGGGTCTCAATCTGTCACCCAGGGTGGAGTGCAGTGGCCCAATCATAGCTGACTGCAGCCTCAAACTCTTGGGCTCAGACAATTCTGCTCCCTCAGCAGCCTCCCAAGTAGCTAGGACTACAGGCACATGTTAACATGTCCAGCCATTTTTTTTTTTTATTTTTATTTTGTAGAGATAAGGTCTCAACTGTTGCTTAGACTGGTCACAAACACCTGGTCTCAAGCAATCCTCCTGCCTTAGCCTCCCAAAGCATTGAAATAACAGGTGTGAGTCACTATGCCTGACTCCCTGGGGCTTTTAACTATGTATTTATTAGAATTATTTTCTTAGTGGTTTCTCTGTAAATGATAATTAACATCTTAACTTAAAACAGCCTAGTTCAGATTAATGCCAATTTCATTTAAGTAATATATAAAAACATTTATCCAACATAGTTCCACTTTGTTCCCTTCCCCTTCCTTTGTGCTATTGTTATATAAAATCTATTTTTATATATTGAAAGCCCATCAACTCAGATCAGCACAGTTTTAAAACTACTGACTATTGCTTTATGCAACAAGATCAACACAGTTTTATAATTACTGACTATTGCTTTATGCAATTGTTCTTGTTTTTAGAGACGGGATCTTGCTATGTTCCCCAGGCTGGTCTTAAACTCTGGGGCTCAAGCAATTCTCCCACCTCAGTATCCTGAGGAGTTAGGACTGTAGACACACACCACCAAAACCAGCTTAGTATTGAGTTTTTAAAAATGTGTTGATTCATATTTTTCATCAAATTGCAGTGAATTTTGTCTTTGTTTTGTGCTGCTATAATAAAATACCACAGACTGGGTAGCTTATAAACAACAGAAATTTATTTCTCATAGTTCTGGAGACTGGGAAGTCCAAGATCAAGGTACCTGTATTAGGTGGCTGTTGAGAGCCTTCTTGCTATGCCTCAGCATGAAAGAAGGTGGAGGGCAAGCTGATATGAACAATATGTCTTTACATGGCAAAAGAATGAAAGAAAGTAAACCTATTCCCACAAACCCTTTTTATAGTGGCATTAACCCATTCATGAGGCCAGAGACCTCATGATCTAAATACCTCCCATTAAGCTCCCACTCCCAACATTGTTGCATTGGGAATTAAGTTTCCAACACATACATTTTGAGGAAAATATTCAGACCATAGCATGCTAGTCATTATTTCTTCAAATATTCTTTTAACTCCTTTCGCTCTCTACTCTCTCTCTGGCCACCCCATTAAGGGCATCTTCATACACCTGATGATGTCCCACTGGTCTCTCAGCCTCTGCTCATTTTCTTCTTTCTTTTTCTTTCTATTCCTCATACTGGATAATTTCAATCAATCTATCTTCAAGTATGCTGATTTTTACTTCTTCCAGCTCAAATATGCTGTTGAGTCCTTCTCGTGAATTTTTCACTTGAGTTATTATGCTTTTAAACTCTCTCTCTCTCTTTTTTTTTTTTTTCGAGACAGAGTCTTGCTCTGTTGCCTAGGCTGGAGTACAGTGGCGTGGTCTCGGCTCACTGCAGCCTCTGCCCCCTGGGTTCACCTGATTCTCATGCCACAGCCTCCTGAGTGGCTGGGATTACAGGCATGCGTCACCACGCCTGGCTACTTTTTGTATTTTCAGTAGAGACAGGGTTTTGCCATGTTGGCCAGGCTGGTCTCAAACTCCTGACCTCAAGTGATCCGCCCGCCTTGGCCTCCCAAAGTGCTGGGACTACAGGCGTGAGCCACAGCGCCCGGCCCCAACTCTATTTTATAATTTCTGTTTCTTGATATCCCGTATTATGTAAGACATTATTCTCATACATTCCTTTAATTCTTTAAACATCTTTTTGTCTAATTCCATGAATATATTTCTAATGGGTGAATTGAAGTCTTTGGGCTTCCTCAGGGTCAGTTTCTACCAATTTTTATCCTGTACACTTGTTTTCCTTTCTTATTTCTTTGCATGTCTTAATTTTTTGTTGATAATTAAATATTTTAAGCACTATAATGTGGTAAATCTGGATATATACTCACCCCAAGCCAGGTTTTGCTGTAGTTTGTGTTTGTTCTGGTTGCTGCTGCTATTTGTTTAGTAACTTTCCTGGTATAATTCTATAAAGTTTATAGTATTTACCATGTGTGGCCACTGAAGGCTCTGCTCATTTAGCTTAGTGACCAGCTAATGATTGCACAGACATTTCTTTAAATGCTTTGAACCAATGAGTCTTCTGCCCTTTACCAAGGATCTCTATGTGTGTTTGGGCACGCTATCAATGCTTTGCAATTTATAACTCTGCCTTCATCTTCACTTCCTGCTTGTGCAGCACCTACAAGTCAGCCAGAGGTAAGAGATTAGAACTTTCTCAGGTTTTTTCTGGACATATGTACAGTGTGCAAATGCACATGGCCTTCTATATCTCTAGAATATTCCAGTTTTTCCTGTTGTTGTTATTCTCGTTGTTGAGACAGGGTCTCACTCCTATTGCCCAGGCTAGAGTGCAGTAGGTGCAACTTCGGCTCACTGCAGCCTCAATCTCCAGGGTTCAAGTGATTCTCCCCTCTCACCTTCCCGGGTAGCTGGGACTACAGGTGTGTACTACTACAGCTATTTTTTTGTATTTTTAGTACAGATGGAGTTCCGCCATGTTACTCAGGCTGTCTCAAATTCCTGGGTTCAAGCGATCCTCCCACTTGATCCCCCAAAGTGCTGTGATTACAGGTGTGAGCCACAGAGGTTTTTTGTTTTTTTTTTTTAATGTCCAACTTCTATTTTAAGTTCAGGGGTACATGTACAGTATGTACAGGTTTGTTAGGTAAACGTGTGCTGTGCTGGTTTGTGCAAAGATCATCCCATCACCTGGGTATTAAGCCCAGCAACCAGTAGCTAGTCTTCCTGATGCTCTCCCTCCTTTCACCACCCAACCTCCAACAAGCCCCAGTGAGTGTTGTTTGCCCCCCATGTGTCCGTGTGTCCTCATCATTCAGCTCCCACTTATAAGTGAAAATGTGGTATTTGGTTTTGTGTTCCTGTGTTCATTTGCTGAGGATAAAGGCTTCCAGCTCCATCCATGTCACTTCAAAGGACGTGATCTTGTTCCTTCATTTGGTTGCAAAGTATTCCATGGTGTATATGTACCACGTTTTCTTTATTCAGTCTCATTGATGGGCATTTAGGTTGATTTCATGTCTTTGCCATTGTGAATAGTACTGCAATGAACATACACATCCACGTATCTTTATATTAGAATGATTCATAGTCCTTTGGGTATATACCCAGTAATGAATTGCTGGGTCAAATGGTATCTCTACCTGCAGGTCTTTGAGGAATCACCACACTGTCTTCCATAATGGTTGAATCGATTTATGCTCCCACCAACAGTGTAAAAGTGTTCCTTTTCTCCACAACCTCACCAGCATCTGTTGTTTTTTCTTTTTACTTTCTAATAGTAGCCATTCTGACTGGTGTGAGATGGTATCTCATTATGGCTTTGATGAACATTTCCCTAATAAGTAGTGATATTCAGCTTTTTTTCATATGTTTGTTGGATACATGTATGTCCTCTTTTGAGAAGTGTCTGTTCATGTCTTTTCCAACTTTTAATGGGGTTGTTTGTTTTCCTTGTAAATTTGTTTAAGTTCCTTATAGATGCTGGATATTAGACCTTTGTCAGATGGATAGATTGCAAAAACTTTCTCCCATCCTGCAGGCTGTCTACTCTGTTGGTGGTTTCTTTTGCTGTGCAGAAGCTCTTTAGTTTAATTAGATTTCATTTGTCAATTTTTGCTTTTGTTGCAATTGCTTTTGGCATCTTCATCATGAAATCTTTGCCCATGCCATCTCCTGAATGGCACATTGCCTAGGTTTTCTTCTAAGGTTTTTATAGTTTTTGATTTTTCATTTAAGTCCTTAATCCATCTGGAGCTGATTTTTGTAATGTGGTGTAAGGAAGGGGTCAAGTTTCAGTTTTCTGCATATGGCTAGCCAGTTCTCCCAGCACCATTTATTAAGTAGGGAATCTTCTCCTCATTGCTTGTTTTTGTCAGGTTTGTCGAAGATCAGGTGGTTGTAGGGGCATGGTCTTATTTCTGGGTTCTCTATTCTGCTCCATTGGTCTATGTATCTGTTCTTGTACCAGTACCATGTTGTTTTGGCTACTGTAGCCCTGTAGTATAGTTTGAAGTTGGGTAATGTGATGCCTCTAGCTTTGTTCTTCTTGCTCAGGATTTCCTTGGCTATTTGGGCTCTTTTTTGGTTCCATATAAATTTTATTTATTTATTATTTTTTTTTTGAGACGGAGTCTCGCTCTGCCGCCCAGGCTGGAGTGCTGTGGCCGGATCTCAGCTCACTGCAAGCTCCACCTCCCGGGTTCACGCCATTCTCCTGCCTCAGCCTCCCGAGTAGCTGGGACTACAGGCACCCACCACCTCGTCCGGCTAATTTTTTTGTATTTTTTAGTAGAGACGGGGTTTCACCGTGTTAGCCAGGATGGTCTCGATCTCCTGACCTCGTGATCCGCCCGTCTCGGCCTCCCAAAGTGCTGGG
>NW_016814096.1:747380-750840 GCF_001698545.2 Rhinopithecus bieti
TCGTTAGCCAGGATGGTCTCGATCTCCTGACCTCGTGATCCGCCCGTCTCGGCCTCCCAAAGTGCTGGGATTACAGGCTTGAGCCACCGCGCCGGCCCCATATAAATTTTAAAATAGTTTTTTTCTTATTCTGTGAACAATGTTAATGGTAGTTTAATGGGAATAGCATTGAATCTATAAATTGCTTTCAGCAGTATGGCCATATTCATGTTATTAATTCTTCCTATCCATGAGTGTGGAACGTTTTTCCATTTGTTTGTGTCATCTCTGATTTATTTGAGCAGTGGTTTGTAGCTCTCCTTGAAGAGGTCCTTCACTTCTCTTGTTAGCTGTATTCCTAGGTATCTTTTTTTTCTTTTTGTGACAATTGTGAATGGCAGTTCATTTGTGATTTGGCTCTCGGCTTACCTGTTGTTACTGTATAGGAATGCCAGCAATTTTTGCATATCGATTTTGTATCCCGAGACTCTGCTTTAGTTGCTTATCAGCTTAAAAAGCTTTTGGGATGAGATGATGGGGTTTTCTAGACATAGGATCACATCATCTGCAAACAAATTAGTTTGACTTCCTCTCTTCCTATTTGAATATCCTTTACTTCTTTCTCTTGCCTGATTGCTCTGACCAGAACTTCCAACACTACATTGAAGGGAGTGGTGAGAGAGGGCATCCTTATCTTGTACCAGTTTTCATCAGCACAATATTGACTGTGGGTTTGTCATATATGGCTTTTATTATTTTGAGGCCTGTTTCTTCAATACCTAGTTTATTGAGAGTTTTTAACAAGAAGGGATGTTGTTGAGAGTTTTTAACAAGAAGGGATGTTGAATTTTATCGAAGGCCTTTTCTGCATCTATTAAGATAATCTTGTGGGTTTTGTCTTTAGTTCTGCTTATGTGATCAATCACATTTATTGATTTGCGTATGTTAAACCAACCTTGCATCCCGGGGATGAAGCCTACTTGATCATGGTGGATAAGTTTTTTGATATGCTGATGGATTCAGTTTGCCAGTATTTTGTTGAGAATTTCTGCTTCGATGTTCATCAAGGATATTGGCCTGGAGTTTTCCTTTTTTGTTGCAACTCTGCCAGGTTTTGGGATCAGGATGATGCTGGTCCCATAGAATGAGTTAGGGAGGAGTCCCTCCTTTTCAATTTTTTGGAATAGTTTCAGTAGAAATAGTACCAGCTCTTCTTTGTGCCTCTGGTAGAATTCAGCTGTGAATCCATCTGGTCCTGGGCTTTTTTGGTTGGTAGATTACTTATTCACTGCCTCAATTTCAGAACTCGTTATTGGTCTATTCAATGATTGAATTTCTTTGTGGTTCAGCCTTGGGAGGGTGTGTCTAGGAATTTATCCATTTCTTTTAGATTTCCTAGTTTATGTGCACGGAGGTGTTTATAGTGTTCTCTGATGGTTGTTCATATTTCTGTGGGGTCAGTGATGATATTCCCCTCATCATTTCTGATTGTGTTTATTTGAATCTTCTCTCTTTTCTTTTTCTTTTTTTTTTTTTTCTGAGACGGAGTCTCACTCTGTTGCCAGGCTGGAGTGCAGTGGCACAACCTTGGCTCACTGCAACCTCCGCCTCCTGGGTTCAAGCAATTCTCCTGCCTCAGCCTCCCAAGTAGCTGGGACTACAGGCGAGCACAACCATCCATGCCCAGCTAATTTTTGTACTTTTAAGTATTAGAGACGGGGTTTCACCATGCTGGCCAGAATGGTCTCGATCTTGACCTTGTGATCTGCCCACCTCAGCCTCCCAAAGTGCCAGGAGTCACCGCGCCCTGTGAGTCACCGTGCCTGGCCCTCTCTTTTCTTCTTTATTAGCCTAGCTAGCCGTCTATCTATTTTATTACTTTCTTCAGAAAAACAGCTCCTGGATTATTTTTATTATTCAAAGGGTTTTTCATGTCTCTATCTCCTTCAGTTCAGCTCTCATCTTGGTTATTTCTTGTCTTCTGCTAGCTCTGAGGTTTGTTTGCTCTTGGTCCTCTAGTTCTTTTAGTTGTGATGTTGTGTTGTTCACCTGAGATCTTTCTAGCTTTTTGATGTGGGCATTTAGTGCTATATATTTTCTTCTTAACACTGTTCCAGAGATTCTGGTTCATTGTTTCTTTGTTCTTATTAGTTTCAAAGAACTTCTTAATTTCTGCCTTAATTTCATTATTTACCCCAAAGTTATTCATGAGCAGGTTGTTCAATTTCCATGTACTTGTGTAGTTTTGAGTGAATTTCTCAATCGTGAGTTCCAATTTGATTGAGTGGTGGTCTGAGAGACTATTATGATTTCAGTTATTTTGCATTTGCTGAGGGTTGTTTTGCTTCCAATTATGTGATCAATTTTAGAGTAAGTGCCATGTACCAATAAGAAGAATGTATATTCTGCTGTTTTTGGGTGGAGAGTTCTGTAGATATCTATCAGGTCCACTTGATCCAGAGCTGAGTTCAGGTCCTGAATATCTCTGTTAGTTTTCTGTCTTGATAATCTGTTTAATATTGTCAGGCAGCTTTGTTAAAGTCTCCCTCTATTATTGTGTATGAGTCTAATCTTTGAAGGTTTCTAAGAACTTGTTTTATGAATCTGGGTGCTCCTATATCAAGTGCACATATATTTAGGATAGTTACTCTTTTGTTGAATTGAACCCTTTTCCATTATGTAATGCCCTTCTTTGTCTTTTTGTTACCTTTGTTGATTCAGAGTCTGTTTTGTCAGAAACTAGGATTGTACTTCCACTTTTTCTGTTTTCCATTTGCTTGGTAAATTTTCCTCCATCCCTCGATTTTGAGCCTATGTATGTCTTTGCATGTAAGATGGGTGTCTTGAAGATAGCATACTGACGGGTCTTGGTTCTTTTTTTTTTTTTCTGTGTTGCCAGGGCTGGAGTGCAATGGTGCTATTTCAGCTCACTGCAAGCTCTGCCTCCCGGGTTCATGCCATTCTCTGGCCTCAGCCTCCCAGGTAGCTGGGACTACAGGTGCCTGCTACCACGCCCAGTTAACTTTTTTTTGGGATTTTTAGTAGAGACAGGTTTTCACCATGTTAGCCAGGATGGTCTCAATTTCCTGACCTCGTGAATCACCCATCTTAGTGTCCCAAAGTGCTGGGATTACAGGCATGAGCCACCATGCCCGGCCAGGTGTTGGTTCTTTATCTAGCTTGCCACTCTGTGTCTCTTTTTTTTTTTTTGATATGGAGTCTCGCTCTGTCACCCAGGCTGGAGTGCAGTGGTGTGATCTCAGCTCACTGCAACCTCTGCCTCCTGGGTTCAAGTGATTCCCCTGCTGCAGCCTCCCGAGTAGCTGAGACTACAGGCGCACACCACCATGCCCAGCTAACCACTCTGTGTCTTTTGATTGGAACATTTAGCACATTTTCTCCTTTGCCTGTGAAGCTTAGTTTGGCCAGATATGAAATTCTGGGTTGGAAATTCTTTTTTTTTTTTTTTTTTTTTTTTTTT
>NW_016814096.1:751070-769919 GCF_001698545.2 Rhinopithecus bieti
TTTTTTTTTTTTTTGAGACGGAGTGTCGCTCTGTCGCCCAGGCTGGAGTGCAGTGGCCAGATCTCGGCTCACTGCAAGCTCCGCCTCTCGGGTTTATGCCATTCTCCTGCCTCAGCCTCCCAAGTAGCTGGGACTGCAGGTGCCCGGCAACACGCCTGGCTAGTTTTTTGTATTTTTTTAGTAGAGACGGGGTTTCGCCGTGTTAGCTAGGTTGGTCTCGATCTCCTGACCTCGCGATCCACCCGTCTCGGCCTCCCAAAGTGCTGGGATTACAGGCTTGAGCCACCGCGCCCGGCCGGAAATTCTTTTCTTTAAGAATATTGAATATTGGCCCCCAATCTCTTTTCACTGAGAGATCTGCTGTTCATCTGATAGGCTTCCCTTTGTAGGTGACCTGGCCTTTCTCTCTGGCTGCCCTTAAGAGTTTTTCTTTCATTTAGATCTTGGAGAATCTGATGATTATATGTCTTGAAGATGATCTTCTTGTGGAGTATCTTATCTTACTGGGGTTCTCTGCATTTCCTGGATTTGAATGTTGGTTTGTCTTGCTAGGTTGGGGAAGTTCTCCTGGATGATATCCTGAAGCATGTTTTCCAAATTGGTTCCATTCTTCCTGTCTCTTTCAAGTACCCCAATCCATCATAGACCCATCGATCTCCTTACATAATGCCATATTTCTTGGAGGTTTTGTTCATTCCTTTTCATTCTTTTTTCTCTATTCTTGTCTGCCTGTCTTATTTCAGAAAGATAGTCTTCAAGCTCTCAGATTCTTTCCTCTGCTTGGTCTATTCTGCTGTTAATACTTGTGATTGCATTGTAAAGTTCTTGTAGTGGTTTTTTCAGCTCTGTCAGGTCAGTTATGTTCCTCTTTAAACTGGCTATTTGGCTGTCAGCTTCTGCATTGTTTCATCATGAGTCTTAGCTTCCTGGCATTGGGTTACAACATGCTCATTTAGCTCAGTGAAGTTCATTTTTATCCATATTCTGAAGCCTCTTTTGTCATTTCAGTCATCTCAGCCTCAGCCTAGTTCTTAGCGCTTGCTGGAGAGGCGTTGTGGTCATTTGGAGGAAAAGGGACACTCTGTCTTTTTGAATTTTCAGAGTATTTGCATTGATTCTTTCTAATCTTTGTGGACTTATCTACCTTCAGTCTTTGAGGCTGCTGACCTTTGCATGGGGTTTTTGTGGGTACTGTTGTTGTTATTTTCTGTTTGTTTGTTTTTCTTTTAACAGTCTGGCCACTCTTCCATAGGGCTGCTGTGGTTTGCTGGGGTTCTGCCCCAGACCCTAGTTGCCTCCGTTTTTCCCATACCCGGAGGTATCACCAGTGAAGACCGCAAAACAGCAAAGATGGCAGCCTACCCCTTCCTCTGGAAGCTTCGTCCTGGGGGTGCTGACCTGTTGCCAGCCTGAAGGTGCCTATAGGAGGTGGCTGGAGACCCCAGTTGGGAGGTCTTACCCAGTCAGGATAAATGGGATAAGGGACCCTCTTAAAGAAGCAGTCTGGCTGCTTTTTGGTAGAGCAACTGTGCTGTGTTGCAGATCCCTTCCGTCCCCAATTGATTTGGGCTCTCCAAGGCCCATAGGCTGGACTAGCTGATAAGCCTAAACAGCCAAGGTGGCAGCCTGCCCTGCTCCCCAGGGACTCTGTCCCAGGGAGAAATTAGAGCTTGGTTGGCAGCAGAACATGGGCAGAGGTGGCTGGAGGCCCTGGCTGGGAGGACCTGCCCATAAGGAGGAGTGGATCAGGGTCCCACTTAAATAAGCATTCTGGCCATACTTCAACAGGATAGCCTTGTCGTGCTGGGAACCACCTCTGCTCCATCATCTTGGACTCTTCAAACCCCTGACTGGAGTGGCTGAGTCGTCCGGACAACCCAGGTGGTGGCCCTCTCCTCCTCCAGGCACTCTGTCCCAGGGAGAGATCAGATCTCTGTCCATAGAAAATGTGTGGGGCTGGTTGGAGGGCCCTATTGGGAGGTCTCACCCAGTAAAGAGAAATGGACTGGAGTCCGGCTGAAAGAAACAGTCTGGTCACAATCTGACAAAGCAGCTGTGCTGAGCTGAGCTTATCTGGACTGTTTGGACTCTACAAAGCCCGCAGGCTGGAATGGTTGAGTCAACCAAACAGCAGAGATGGCAGCTGCCCCTCCTCCTGGGGGGCTCTGTTCCATCTCAGGCAGGCTCTACCCTATTGCCAGTGGCTGGCTGGATGGAATTCAAGCCAGTGGGTCTTATCTTGTGAGGTGTTGTGGAAGTGGGGCTCGCAGAACTACATTGCTTGGCTCCATGGATTCAGCTCCCTTCCTAGGGATATGTACAGGCCTCCACCTTGCCAGGGATCCTGGGACCAGAGTATGTAAAACTCCTGGGTCTCTGTGTGTGCCTGAGTGGCTGCTCTGCTGAGGTGCCACACAGTTCTGTGTATCAGACCCAAGTCCCTGGTGGTGTGGGCTCACGAAGGGATCTCCTGATCCACAGGTTGCAAAGATTTGTGGGAGAAGTGTGATTTCCCAGGGCCACACAATCACTCCCACTTCCCTCAGCTGAGGGTGAGGGTTCCCTTGGCTTTGTGTCACTCCCAGGTGGGCCGTCGCCCCACCCTGCTTGAGTTGTTTCCCTGATCAGTCCCAGTGAGAGTACCTGAATATTTCAGTTGAAAGGTGCTGGATTCACTTGCCCCTTTCATTCATCTCCATGAGTGCCGTGGGCTGCAGCTACTTCCATCTTGGCCACCAGGCCTACAGAGGTTTTCAAAGCTCCTATGGACATCTCATTCCCTAGATTTTCCTTTTAAGTATTTTTTTTTTTAGCCAGCTTCTTGTTTGCCCCAACTGATATAACCGTTTCAGGCCACGGCTGCTAGGCTGCTGTTTTTCACAGATATTATGGTTTCAAGATTGCTGGTCTTCAAGACTACCATGGAGCTGGGAGCGGGGAGTGGATTGAAATAGGGCAAGTTAAACACTACAAATCTCACTGTCTGAGATTTTGCCATTTTTCTTCAATAAGCACTCCTCAGATTGTTAAATGTCTTTGGTTTTTTCTAGAATTCCAAAAAACTAGAGAATGTTTGCCAGTGACCTCATTGCTTTTATGGAGAAATAAGTTTTTGGAAGTCCTTACACTGTCATTCTGGAAGTGCTTCCCAATAAATGTTTATTTAATTATGAGGAATCACATTACATGGAGGTTTCACTTACAGTCTCATAGCACACACACACACACACACACACACGCCAGAAAACAAGATTTACAAAGGAAGCAAAATTGCAGTTCCAATCCAAAATTGTCCAAGTCCTAATTTATAAGTTTCCTTTTAATATTTACTTAATTTACTTCTATTAGGCTGTCGTATTTATGCCATTTATTAAAATCCCACCACTACAGATAGTTAGTTACAGACCTTAGTTAAAAACATAGAAAGAATGCCTGATTTCACACATCCAAATGACCCTTTTAATTTCCAAAGGCCTTGTCAAATATTTTGGTCAATGACCCAAAGAAATGTAAACTAAAAGTATCAGGCATTTAAACACCACAAAAATGCTAATATGAGTTACTTTGAAAAAAACATCTATATATATATTTATTTAAATGGTTAAGTGAATTTCAGTATATTCATGTGATAAAAGAATGCCTAGCCTATAAAAATGTTTTATTAAAAAGTCTGTAATATGTTCTAGCATTAAGCAAAAAAAGTAAATGCAAAATTTTATATACAGTATGACCTCAATTGCATAACACATCATTAAAATTTTTTTTCAATGCCTTAAATGTTAATAATGTTTGTCTCTAAATATTCTAAATAGTGAAATTTTTTTTTTTTTTTTTTTTTTTTTTTTTTGCGATGGAGTCTTGCTTTGTCACCAGGCTGGAATGCAGTGGCACAACCTCGACTCACTGCAACCTCCGCCTCCTGGGTTTAAGCGATTCCCCTGCCTCAGCCTCCTGAGTATCTGGGGTTACAGGTGCACATCACCACCACACCCAGCTAATTTTTGTATTTTTAGTAGAGACAGGGTTTCACCATATTGGCCAGTCTGGTTTTGATCTCTTGATCTCGTGATCCACCCGCCTCGGCCTCCCAAAGTGCTGGCATTACAGGTGTGAGCCACCATGCCCAGCCCTGAAATTTTTCATTATACATTTCTTTCAAATGTTCTACAATATGCAATTACTTCTATGTTAAGCAATAAAAAGTAAACTCTTAAACTTTGCTTAAAACACAACTCCTTTCCTTTCCCAACTTTCAATCATAATGCTGGCTGACCACGGAGATGTGGAGAAAGAGTTATTTACCAAGTTACCATTTGTTAATGGCAGAGCCAGGACTAGAAACAATCCTCTTACCTTCAAGTCCTCATACTTCTCTGGCTAGAGCGAGCAGGTTCTTCTGTCTGTACCCATTGGTGTTTTCAGGTTGCTGGCTTCTTCAGCTTTGTCTGGGCTATATAAGGTAAAAAGAAAACTCATCACAATGTCATTCTCAGGTCCCAAGGCCCCTAGTCGGTCTGTCTTCTCTTCTCCAACCTTCAGAGTCCAGGTATGTTTGTTTTATAGATAGTAGTTAGGGTTTTTAGTTGTACTTAGCAGAAGGAATGAGGAAATGTATTTCTATTACATCTTCCTAGAAACAGAAGTCTGCACCTAATTTTCAATCTGTACTTTTATCACCAGTGCTACCACTGTCATTGTCATTGTTGTCATAGTCCCCTCTTGCCCCTCCCCCTCTTCCCGTCTTTTTTTTTCTCCCTTCCCTTCCTTATTTTTGCTTAATTTTTTAATTTTTTAAAAGCCAGTCAAATTTATAAGTGGGGGACTGTAAACCAACTTTAGTAACACTAATGTTAATAAGTTCTGATAACCCACTCCAATCAGACCAACCTTTCTTCTTTTTTCAAATATGACCCACAAATCTGTAGTAAGTTTCAGGCTCCACAGAACCTGAATCCACCTCTGGTATCTGGCACATTATAAGACCTCAATAAATATTTTTTGAATGCATAAATGATTAGACCCCATATAAAGATCTCATGAAATTACAGTAATAAACAGTGAATCCTAGAAAAAATGGTTCCCTTGAAACATTAAAAAATTACAAGGAACAAAAGTCTAATCTGAAACATCTCACAAGCAGTGAAGATAACCAGGTGTCTTCAGTATCTTGATATTTTGGGTAATGCCTTTAGGCTTTGGGGAAAAAAATAAAATCAAAAAGAATTTCCAGGAAAACAAACAAACAAAAAAAAAACAGCTAAAGGGTGACTCATTGAGGATGCTGCTTAAGGGTTCTCAGGTGTAGTTATTACCACTGCAAGACGTCACCTTTCCTCTAAACCCTCATGTAAGTCTCACTGATTATCTATTCCAGCAGCCCCCAATCTACCTACATACTGAAATCACTTAGAGAGCTCATTTCTAAGTGCAGAAGAGATGGAAAACTTTCGAACACATCCTACCAGGAATTACTGAAGTATATACCTCAGGATTTCCAAGCACCATTTTATAACTGGCCCCTGTCAAACTACAACTGAAAAGGCCAAAGGAGCTTATAAACCACGGGGGAAAATCTGCATCAATAAAGAGGATGTGAACCAAATGCTCCAAATTTTTAAATGTCTGCTAAGCAGAGTATTGAATCACACCAGAGTGAAGAAAGACACCAGATCTGATGTTTAACTTCTCTTCCAAAGAAAGCAGGATATTTGTACGGTAAGTAAATAGAGGAGATTTGACAGAATCTAACTATCAACTCCTAACTTAGAGGAATAATGAGAGGCAGACAGGATAGGTCACACGACTTTAGGGAGCAGTCCAACTGAAACACCCTCTCCAAACTCAAAAGGCCTTTGAAAGTCACAGGAGTTGGAAGGCCTGAGTCTAAGCATGTCCACATTAAACACTAGCCAACAGGTGAGAGGGTGTTTCCCCACCCAGGAGGAAATTACAACAGGAAAGACACTGAAAACACCATATATATGAGTGAAAACTGGACCACATGAAAAGCTGGAAAGCTGATCCTGATATAGAGATTTTACCAAACATAAGAAAGAAACTCTGAGGACGTTAGACTGTAGACCTGGTCATGTTAACTTATGCCAATGTGCTCTCTGGCCAAAGATCTGAGAGAAGGTACTCAACAACACAACAATATATAATGTGGGCACCCAAGGAGGATCTCTTTCTCCTGTTTTTAAGCAAAATTGCATGGACCTCTCCTCTTTCAAGAAAGAAAGAAAAATCTCAAAATGGAACTTGTGGGACAATTCTGCAATGTAAGAAATCCTGGTAGCAAAGGGAAAATCATCTGCATTCCTTATTGCATCAAAGATTCATTGCATGCCTACTGTATGCCAGGCACTATTCTAGGTGCTTGGGATATGTCAATGAGTCTTGACCACGTGGAGATTATACTGGGAGAGGGAGAGGACAGACAATAAAAAATAGGTATGATACTTTTTTTAAGTCAGTATATGTATTGAAAGGGATAAGAAATGTGGAAAAGAGAAAAAGACCAGGATATGGAGTATCTGGAGTGCTGAGGGATAGCTGTGTGAGGTGGGATCACGGTTGCAATATTTACATAGGATTCTTAAGGAAGTCCTCATTGATAAGGCGACATTTGAGCCAGGATTTGAAGAATATGAGTTAGCCACGGTTATTGGGGGAAAGAGCATTTAAGGCAGAATGAACAGATGTCTGGAGGCCTTAAAGGTAGGAATGTATGCCTGATGTGTTAACAGATAGCAAGGAAGCTAATGTGGTTGGAATGGAATGAGGGAAGGGTAGAGTTAGGCAGTCTTTGCTGGGTTTTGAGCCAAAAAGATAATAATCTGACTTATGTTGTTTTTTTGTTTTGTTTTGCTTTTTTGAGACAAGTTCTCACTCTGTTGCCCAGGCTGGCAATTATGGCTGACTCCAGCCTCCACCTCCAGGGCGCAAGTGACCCTCTCACCTCGGTCTCCTGAGTTCTCGGTCTCCGGAACTACAGGCATACACCAACATGCCCAGCTAATTTTTGTCTTTCTTGTAGAGATGGGGCTTCGCCATGTGGCCCAGGATGGTCTCTGTGACTTATGTTTTAAGGACTACTCTTGCTGTTTTGTTAGGAAACTAAAAAGGATGGCACAAAGACGAAAAAAAGCAAGAAGACCAATTAGAAAGGTACTGTAGTAATCCAGGTAAGATGTGACTGTTACTCAGGCCAGGGTGGTAGGATTACAGGTTGTGGGCCATGGTCAGATTCTCATGAACTTGGTGGACGGTATGAGAGAAAGGGAGGAGTCAAGAATATCTCCAAGTTTTTTTTTTGCTTGAACTACTAGAGTGGAAGCTGCCTTTAACGGAGCTGGAGAAAGTTTCCTGTGGAGCAGACCTAGAAGGGAAAGATAAGTAGTTCAGTGTGGGACCATGTTAAGTTTGGGATGCCTACTGGCCATCCAAGTGGAGATGTAGTGGAGTTGGCAGTAGATAAATGAGGGTGAAGTTCAAAGAAAGGTTTAGAGTACAGATATAATTTTGGAAGTCTTCAAATATTTTGGTTGATTGGTTGAGACTGGGTCTCACTCTGTTACCCAGGCTGGAGTGCAGTGGCACAATCATGGCTCATTGCAACCTCTGTCTCCTGGGCTCAAGCAATCCTCTTACCTCAGCCTCCCAAGTAGCTGGGACTACAGGTGCATGCAACCATGCTCAGCTAACTTTTTATTTTTAGTAGAGATGGGTTTTGACATGTTCCCCAGGCTGGATGGCTAATTTTTTATTTTTTGTAGAGACATGGTCATACTTTGTCTCTCAGGCTGATCTCAAACTTCCAGCCTCAAGTGATCCTTCTGTCTCAGCCTCCAAAGTGTTGCGATTAGAGTCATTGGGCCACCACATCCAGCTGGTTTTAAAAACTATAAGACTGAACAAGATCACTGAGGCAGTGAACAGAGGACAAAAGACTGAGCCCTGGGACACTTCAACATTACTAGGCAGGGAGAAGAGGAGATGTCAAAGGAAAGGAGACCAAGAAATAACAACCAGCAAGATAAAAGAAATACTCAGAATCATGTTCTGGAAGCCAAGTACTCAGCTCTGAGTTTGTGGTTATGGCTCTCAACTATAGTTATTCTGTTTTTTGTTTGTTTTTGAAACAGGGTCTTGCTCTTCGCCCAGGCTAGAGTACAATGGTATGATCATGGCTTACTGTAGAACTATGGCTGTTCTTGACTGGATATTGACTCTTGGGCAATATATTAGCAGTAGCTCAAATTCTTCTTCTTTTTTTTTTTTTTTTTTTGAGACAAGATCTTGCTGTGTTGCCCAGGCTTTAGTGCAGTGGCATGATCTTGGATCACTGCCACCTCCACCTCCTCGGTTCAAGTGATTCTCATGCCTCATCCTCCCGAGTTGCTTGGATTATGGGCATGCACCACCACACCCAGGGAATTTTTGAATTTTTAGTAGAGAAGGGGTTTCACTATGTCGGCCAGGTTGGCCTAAAACTTCCGGCTTAAGTGATCCGCCCACCTCACCCTCCCAAAGTGCCAGATTTACAGATGTGAGCCACTGTGCCTGGTTTCTTTTTTTTTTTTTAAGGGAAATCAAATACCTATGGGCCAGGCATGGTGGTTCACACTTGTCATCCCAGCACTCTGGGACACCAAGGTAGGAGGATCACTTGGGCTCAGGAGTTCAAGACCAGCCTGGCCAACAGAGTGAGGCCCTGTCTCTACAAACATTTTTTTTTTTAAAGTTAGCTGAGTGTGGTGGTGCATGCCCGTAGTCCTAGCTACTTGGGAGGCACCATTGGGAGGACTGCTTGAGCCCAGGCATTCAAGGCTGCAGCAAGCTATTATCCTGCCACATACTCCAACCTGGGTGACAGAGGGAGACCCTGTCTCAAATAAATAAATCAATATCTGAAATTTTAAAAAATTTTTGTAGCTTTAAATATTCAGTAGTAATTTTTCAGACTTTACATGTTAGCTCAAAAGAAAAAATAAAGCTGTATCTATTTTATAAGGGGAAAAGCAGAAACTCCATTTGTAAAAGAGAAAATAGTTGATCTAAGCCAAATTCTGGGGTCCTCAATAAAATTACAATTGTCATAGTTTATTTATTAGTTTACCAGCTCAAAATGTCACAGAACTTTACTATAGACATTATGTTGTAAATATTGGTCATCATATCTATTACTTGGTAATTAATTGAAGCTTGTATAGAACAAAAGAGTAAAACAGTCCTTTAATGTACCCCATGAGAAGGGTCATTGTTGATTTATGATTTATACAAAGGTCAAAGGGGGTGGACCATGGATAACTGGAATACCGGTGCAAAATACCTATAGTGAATATGATTTATTCTAATTCTTCCACAGATCCATAGCGTCAAACAAATAAGAAAACTTTTAAAGTCGTGTATTCAAAATTATATGAGGAGTAATTCATTATTAAGACTAATTTATTCTTCAGTCTTCTATGATTTAAATATCCAAGTAAATGTTTACAGAAATTAACACTAAAGATTGTATGCTTCTTTCTGAAGAAAACTTAGGATATACCATTATATCAAGTAAATATACAGTATACAGAAAACTGTATATTTGGAATTTTTTAATTGAAACTTACTGTATCTAAAATAAATATTTATTCAGGCATTCACAAAAATTATTGTGAGCCAATTATGAACCAGATTCTGAACTAATAACTACTAAGGATATAGCAGTGAAAAGATAAAAATCCCTCCTGTCTTGGAATTTACATTCTGTGAAAGAAATCCCTTATTAGGTAAAAGGAAACTTGATGAGGTGTAAAAGAGGAATATCCCTCAAAATGTGCTTCTTTTAAATTCTCTATTTTAATCATCTGCAGTGTATGTTAAAATGATGCGGGGGGTGGCAGGGCCGGGCGTGGTGGCTCACACCTGTAATCCCAGCACTTTGGGAAGCCAAGGCGGGCGAGTTCAAGACCAGACTGGCCAATATGGTGAAACTCCGTCTCCACTAAAAATACAAAAATTAGCTGGGCGTGGTGGCGCACGCCTGGAATTCCAGCTACTCGGGAGGCTGAAGCAGGAGAATCGCTTAAACCCGGGAGGTGGAGGTTACAGGGAGCTGAGATTGTGCCACTGCACTCCAGCCTGGGCAACAGAGCAAGACTCCGTCTCAGGGGAAAAAAAAATGATGCAGGGGCCAGGCGCCATGGCTCATGCCTATAATCCCAGCACTTTGGGAGGCCAAGGTGATTACCCCTCATACAATTGCTTGAGTTCAGGAGTTCAAGACCAGCAGGGGCAACAAAGTGAGACCCTGTCTCTATAAAAAATACAAAAATTAGTCAGGCTACTTTTACTCAGGAGGCTGAGGTGGGAGGATGACTTGAGCCTAGGAGGCAGAGGTGTGGCAGTGAGCCGAGATCACACCACTGCACTCTAGCCTGGGCAACAGAACCACACCCTGTCTAAAAAAAAAAAAAAAAGATGCAGACCAGGCACACTGGCTCATGCACTTTGGGAGGCCAAGGGGTAAGATCTCTTGAGCCTAGGAGTTCAACACCAGCCTAGGCAACGGAGCTAGAACCCATCTCTACAAAAGAAGACAAAAAAAAATTGCCAGGCAAGGTGGTACGTGACTGTGGTCTCAGCTATTTGGGAGGCGAAGGTGGGAAGATCACTTGAGTCTGGGAGGTTGAGGCTGCAGTGAACTGTGATCACGCCACTGCACTCCGGCCTGGAAAATAGAATGAAACCCTGTCTCAAAAAAAGAAAAAAAAAGATGTAAATGTGTGTATTTTATCACAGTGGAAGAGAAAACAACAGAGATTCTCAGGGTTTCCACCCCAGAAGTAGTAAATCAGAACATAGTGTGGGGGACAGAAATCTACGTTTTTAATGGCTTCTATACACACGATCATTAGAAAACTTTCTTTTTGAATGTGTTTTTTAGAGTATTTCTAAAGTCTTCGTAGACCCAGGGTCTTTGAGCGCCTCTAAAAGGCCATTATAAGGACATCCAAATCTAAATTATATCTTCCAAATTATGAGCAGATGGATTTAAATCTGTTGAAATGCAGTCATTTGAACAAATGTGTACCAAATAATGCAAACTATCTCTGAGAAAAATCTTCTTTCTTAAGGGACAGAAGAGAATATTTTCAGTGTGGTGTATATTTAATATTGAAAGCCTGGACAACAAAGTGAGATCTCTTTTCTGCAAAAAAATTTTAAAAATTTAGCGGGGCATGGTGGCGCACTACTACAGGCGCGACTACAGCTACTCGGGTGGCTGAGGTGGGAGGATCACTTGAGCCAGAACCGGGGAGGTTGAGGCTGCAGTGAGCCATGTTCACACCACTGCACTGCAACCTGAGTGACAGAGCAAGATCCTGTCTCAATAAAAATAAATAAATATATAAAAATAAAAAAGTCAGCAAGGCTAGTATCAAGGCTTCCTTCGCCCTTCCAAATACATCCACCATGTAATGTACTATTGCTCAAAATTTATTTGATGGTGGAAAATCTTACTATGTATCATCCTTTCTAGAAAACAGGCTTTATCCCTTCTGTTTTCAGTGCCCACTTGCCCCACCACTTGGAACCAAAATTGGGGGTGTATATATGAGGGGTAAGTTTCCTAAACGCAAATAGTATACTACTATGGCAATTTTTGGTAGGGTGAGCCTTGATTAGGGTATGAACCTAAATTATGTTTGTTTGTTTTGAGACACAGTCTTGCCCTGTCACCCAGGCTGGAGTGCAGTGGCACAATCTCGATTCACTGCAACCTCTGCCTTCTGGGTTCAAGCAATTCTCCCTGCCTCGGCCTCCTGAACAGCTGGGATTACAGGCGCCCACCACCACACTCAGCTAATTTTTAATTTTTGTTTAGTAGAGATGAGGTTTTGCCATGTTAGCCAGGCTGGTCTTGAACTCCTGACCTCAGGTGACCCCGCCTCGGCCTCCCAAAGTGCTGGGATTACAGGCATGAGTCACTGCGCCTGGCCTGAGCCTAAAATTTGAGTTAGCAAAAATTTGAGATGGCAATTTAAAGATTATACTTCTGATGTTTTAATAGTGAAAGGATGATATTATATTGCCATCTTAAGAACAAAGTTATAAAACTATGGAAGAGTTTCTACTCATCATTGTTTTACAGTGCCACAGAAACAGGAAGTGGGTTGGTGGTTTTTTTTTGTTTTTTTTTTTTTTTTTTTGGGGAATTTTGGGTTGCATTAGGACTAGGGAAACAAAAACTTTCTGCTCTGCTTCCTACCTCTTGATAGGTTTAGACAAGTTTGATCATAGACAAGCTTAGATCAAGTGAAGTTTTTCCCATATGCTAAACATATACTGACGTGACATACTTGTTGGCGAAATAATAAAAGTGGTTTTAAAACATTCTGTAAGTGAAAATAAAAAATACTATGCAAAGATTACAGCTCGGGTGTATGCTGCTGGTAGTTTTATACCACTGAAAACAAAAAAGGCCAAAGTCTTTGCAGCTGTGCACTGATTAATGAGAAAGGGATGAAAGAAATTTCCTTTCACGTTATAAACTGTGTGATTGTGATACTTGTTAGTTATGAAAGGGTTTTTTGTTTTGTTTGTTTGTTTGTTTTTGAGACAGGGTCTCATTCTGTCACGCAGGCTGGAGTGCAGTGGCGCGATCTTTGCTTACTGCAACCTCCACCTCCCTGGGCTCAAGCGATCCTCCCACCTCAGCCTCCCAAGTAGTTGGAACTACAGGTGCACACCACCATGCCCGGCTAATTTTTTGTATTTTTTTGTAGAGATGGGGTTTCACCATGTTACCCAGGCTGGTGTCAAACTCCCGGATTCAAGCGATCCACCTGCTTCAGCTTCGCAAAGTGCTGGGATTATAGGCATGAGCTACTGCATCCAGTTGGGCTTTTAAAAGAACTTTTCTTTTAGAAGTTCCTAAGCTTTAAACTTTAAAAGTTGGAAACTGATATTTTAAAGCTCTGTATTTTGATGGGGACAATCAGAGCATCTACTATTTGCCCAACAATGCACAGATGCTAAAAGAAGTCCGAGAGGTTAAAATATGCTCCATGCCCTGGACAATTTTCCAATTTATTTATTTATTTTTTTTGAGATGGGGTTTCGCTCCTGTTGCCCAGGCTGGAGTGCAATGGCGTGATCTCAGCTCACTGCAATCTCCATTGCCCAGGTTCAAGCGATTCTCCTGCCTCAGCCTCCCGAGTAGCTGGGATTGCAGGCATGCGCCACCCTGCCCGGCTAATTTTGTATTTTTAGTAGAGATGAGGTTTCTCCATGTTGGTCAGGCTGGTCTTGAACTCCTGACCTCAGGTGATCTGCCCACATCTGCCTCCCAAAGTGCTGGGATTACAGGTGTGAGCCACCGCGCCTGGCAATTTTCCAATTTTATTAGGCAATTATGTGTGTGCTGTAATAATTAGAGAGTATCAATATAAGTAGGGGCTGAACAGTAATGCATTTGATAAGTGCTACAGGTGCTCAGAGGAAAAAAAAATACATCAGAGGCCGGGCGCAGTGGCTCAAGCCTGTAATCCCAGCACCTTGGGAGGCCAAGATGGGCGGATCACGAGGTCAGGAGATCGAGACCATCCTGGCTAACACGGTGAAACCCCGTCTCTACTAAAAAATACAAAACTAGCCAGGCAAGGTGGCGGGCGCCTGTAGTCCCAGCTACTCAGGAGGCTGAGGCAGGAGAATGGCGTGAACCTGGGAGGCGGAGCTTGCAGTGAGCTGAGATCCGGCCACTGCACTCCAGCCTGGGCGACAGAGCGAGACTCCGTCTCAAAAAAAAAAAAAAAAAAAAAAAAAAAATCAGGGTAACCTGGAAAAATCTGTCCAGGGAAGAAAGTAGGAAAAGGGGTAGGCATTTCCTATCCCATGGTTTCTAGAAATTACCTGAGTAGAGAAGAACATCCCAGCATTCCAGAAGTGCTAAACAATTATCACAGAAGTTGGTGAAAAACTCTTTGAAATGTTATATAAAGTATCAAAATGGTCACTAAGGTCACCAGGCTTTTTCAAATATTAGTGTTTCTCAAGATTTGTCTCCTGAGACAGATGAGCTTTTTCCCCCTCCTATGCCATGAAGGTGGACTTGTGCGTTCATTCAGTTATACAGCAGGGGATACAGTTAATTGGTATATTGGGTGCCTGAAACCAGCCCTGAATGCATCCTCTTTCTGTGAGTAGTAGCCAATTGAGAGACTACAAAGAAAATCCTTAAACAGAAGTAAAGCAGGCTTTTACTACCATCAGGGGAAGAGGTCACATTAAAAAAAAGGTTGCCAAACGGTTGCCAACTTTTTTTTTCTTTTTTGAGATGAAGTCTCACTCTGTCACCCAGGCTGAAGTGCAGTGGCACAATCTTGGCTTATGCAACCTCCGCCTCCTGGATTCAAGCGATTCTCCTGCCTCAGCCTCCCGAGTAGCTGGGATTACAGGTGCCTGCCACCATGCCCAGCCAGTGTTTGTATTTTTACTAGGGGTTTCGCCATCTTGGCCAGGCCGGTCTCGAACTCCTGACCTCAAGGATCCCCCTGCCTCGGCTCCCACAAAGTGCTGGGACTACAGGCGTGAGCCACTGTGCCTGGCCAGCTTTTTCTAACACTTAGCAGCAGCAACTGGCCCCCACCTCCCACCCACAAACCCAGGTCCCTAGGGGCACAGCTTCTTAGTATGTATTCTCTGAAACAACCCCATGTAGAAGCTCTTTCCAATAAGCTAAATAATGACCTCCTACTTACACAATATTCTAATTTACACCTAAATCACACAAGCATCCTCCTTCTAAGAAGACATCATACTCGTTTTGAAAATGTTTGCAAAATTCCCAAACTCGAAAAAAAACAAAAACAAAAATGGGCAAGTATCTGGCAATTGGATTATTGTCTCTAAGACCACTCATCCTTTCAGAGGTATCCAGCATTGGATCTCTGGCCTGGCTTCAACTTCCGAGTAAATAAGACGTGTCCCATTAACAGCCCTTCCTCCTTTTCTCTCCCCACCTTCACTCCAACCGCAGCAAACTGTCCCTACCCGCCCGACCCACAGTTCCTTTGGAGGCAGCACAGATTTCCTGGCAGCCAGTCCCAGGGTCATTCGCTGCTGCTCTCCTGTGACCTCTAGACATTACTCTCCTGGGCCACATAGGATTTCTTTGTTCTGTACGGGTAGGGATGTATGAAAAACTCGGTTATTATTGTTACTATTATTATTACTACTACTATAACATAATTATAAGCACTTACGTTCTGGACGCAGTTACTAAATACTGAACCTGAATTGGTTCCTATAAACCTCCTTAAAAAACAAACAAACATCTCAGTGAAGCAGGTACTAAACCTACCCCCACATCAAGGTGAGGACACCGAGGCACAGAGCAGTTAGGCAGCTTGCCAGGTCCCCGACTTTTTTTTTTTTTTTTTTTTTTTTTTTTTTGAGCCGGAGTCTGGCTCTGTCACCCAGGCTGGAGTGCAGTGGTGGATCTCGGCTCACTGCAACCTCCGCCTCCTGGGTTCAAGTGATTCTTGTGCCTCGGCCTCCCGAGTAGCTGGGATTACAGGCGCCCGCCACCAAGCCCGGCTAATTTTTGTATTTTTAGTAGAGACGGGGTTTCGCCCCGTAGGCCAGGCTGCTCTCGAATTCCTGACCTCAGGTGATCTACCTGCCTTGACCTCCCAAAGTGCTGGGAGCCACCGCGCCCGGCCTGGTCCCCGAGTTAATCTACGGCAGGCCGCGGTTCGAACGCCGCTAGTGTGAGCCGCGGGTCGCGTGGTGCCGGCCCAGAGAACCGCTCTCTCCCCGGACACCCCTCGCGTGGCTTCGCGCCCGAGGAAACTTGGATCGCTGGCGCCGCGGGCTACGTTCAGTGGGTGCCAGAGAGACACGTGACCGGCAGCGGGGGCGGGGCCTGCAGTGAGCCCCGCCCCGCCCAGTTAACAGACGGGCGCTCAGTGAGCTGTGAAGCTGTTGGAGGAGTTGGCGTCTGGGGAGCAAGGGCTATGGCCACCGTGCGGGAGAAGGCTGCTGCGCTGAACCTCTCGGCTCTTCACAGCCCTGCGCACAGGCCTCCCGGTAGGTGCCGAGGACTGCCGCCCGGAATGGCGTGGGGCGGGCTGGGGTGCGCGGGCTGGGTCCCGGCGCGGGGCGGGCGGCGTAGGGCGTTCGGCCGCCTGAGCCTGGCAACCGCCGGCTGGGCGAGTCCCGCACAGCTGCGACCACTTGGCCAAAGCCCCCGGCGAGCGGGCGGATCGGGTTCCTCTCTGGCTGGTGGGCTGCAGGCTGCCGACCCCGCCCGCACAACCCAGCTTTTTTCTGTCTACTCAAACTCTCAACTTCACCGCGCATCCGTCTGTGCGCCCGCTAACGTGCCAGGCACGCGCCGTGGAGCCCCGGGATATGCTCCGCGGTGCTACCGGTGACAAGTGTGATATCTGGAATTTGTGTAGTTCTTTGCCCCCCGTCTCAACCACAAACCTTGACTGCACAGTATGGCCAGGGGCCGAGCGCCTCCCTTTCCCACTTTGTTCTCCAGACTGCTAGGAGTCAAGAGTCAGCTTGTCTCCTCAGACTCTTCCTGGGAGGGATGAGAGGTTTATGTGAGTTCTACTGGCAGGAATTTGGCATAAAAGGTATTTATTAACACTCTATGTATAAGCCGTACTTTAGTGAATAGAAGTTTTTGGCTAAAAAAATAGTTACACGAAATTAGGAGAGAAGTTGGCAAATTCTGCCACCGGCTTAATCGTGTCTTTTGGGGGCAGTTGATTTAGGATCCTGGTTTCTTTAAATGTTCAAACACATGAACAGAATCGGATATCACTTCTAAAATGCTGGTTATAGCATATCTACAACTCAGTTAATAGGGGTGAGTCAGATAACTGTTAAGATATTCAGATAACACTTGGCTTTTTTTTCTTTTGGTTAAGTTACAACTTACCCCCTTTCTGGAGCTCCAGTCTGGGATGTTGTAGGAATTGCTTCCCTTTCTGACAAAAGCCTTTCATTTGTAAAAACAACCAGTGAAACTGTGATTCCTTCCTGTGGGTCAAATGGGTGCTTCTCAGTGGCCCCACTCTTGTGTTTGACTTACTAATGCTCCTTTTAATCTTCAAAATGCTAACGACAGATTATGATAGAGAACCATTTTTCACTTGTCCTTTTCTAAGAAACTTCATGATATTGACCTTAGTCTGCTCTCATGTAAAGGATCCAGATAAGCACAGGTGGCCACGTTGAGAATGTCTCCTTGATTTACGTTGTGAAGAGAAGACAAATGCTAAGACATTTGGGAATTTAAAACCAAATGATATTGAGAACAGTCTTGAGAAATCTTTTGGGCCCACTTACTCAGTGAAGGAAATTCCCAGATGTCACCTGCTTAAAATAAAAACGTGGTACCCTGTTTTCTCTAATAGCTGAAATACCAATTCTGGAGCTTTGGGCATTTGTAAACAGGTTCTTAGATGGTGTAAGGAAGTATGTATTCAGAAATTAAGTAGATAGCTATCAAAGGGAAGAGTTGAAGTGCTGGTTATCAGGAGTCAAAGGAAAAAAACCACTGTCCTCGGCACACCAGCTGCAGTGGACAGAGAGGGACCCGCTGCTCTTCTCACTCGTTTTGCTTGCTACCGCTGGAATCCCGACCTGGTAACATTCGTTAGCCTTTCTTTCACCCTTTAGTTGCCTTATCATAGTCCCAGTGAGCAAGGTAATGGGAGCACACGGTTCTTGGTTCTTTGCCATTCTCTTTCTGTGTGTTCTGGCAGGCAGCTTCGTACTTTTGTTTCTCCACCGATTAGTAACTCTCCCTTACCTTAAAGGGGCTGTAATGACCAGTGACCTGATTTACGTACAAGAAATGAGATCTATATGCCAGTCTTAAGCGAGTACGTCAAAAACACTTGTCTTTTAATATGACAAACAAGAAAGTAGTCTGTTATCCTGTTATCCCTTTATACTGTAACCTAATTCTTTGAGTTTGCCTGGTATCACTTTTCCGGGGAGCTCAAAGTACTTCCCATATGCTGTCTCATTAATCTGTGTGAATTAAAGCAGGGACCAATGTCTGCTTTTGCTGATAATTCTCGTAGATACTTTAAATTTTTTGTGTTGGTAGACACTTCTTTTACCTACCTGCACCCTTTTTTTCAGAGGCAATCACAGTCTTCAGCATGACACCTCTAATGCCAACTAGCAGGAAAATAAACTTTGGACTACCAGAACCAATATCCAGTAAAAGTGTTGTAATGTTGGGATCATAGTATAGAAAATTTTTCCACTCAGTCACAACTGTCCAGTTTTAACACCATAAGCACAATTCTCTTTACATTTATTAATAGTTTCATGAGGTTTTGGTTACTATCCAACAAATGTCCTTTTTCTTTGTTGTCTTGACAATTCTTTGAGTAATATTTTAAAACCTCGTTTGAAAAAATCTGTCTTAAAATTCTCTTAAATCCTACATGGTTTAGGATTTATAGATGTGTTATTTTCTGATGAAAAGTTAAATCTTCTGGTATGTGTCACATTTGGTCTTCTCATCTCCTGGTGGCCTTTATGTGGTTGAATACTATTCAGAGCTTGACATCATCCAGGTAGTAGGAGTAAATAAAAGGTAAACTCCTAAGGTTGGGGACTGTGTCCTCTGAGTTCAGAGGAAGGAAGAGGAAGAAAGATACCTCCCTTTTCTTTCTACTTTTAAAATAAACTTAAAATTTTAGAATAGGCCGGGCGCGGTGGCTCAAGCCTGTAATCCCAGCACTTTGGGAGGCCGAGACGGGCGGATCACAAGGTCAGGAGATCGAGACCATCCTGGCTAACCCGGTGAAACCCCGTCTCTAC
>NW_016814096.1:770383-789385 GCF_001698545.2 Rhinopithecus bieti
AAAAAAAAAAAAAAAAAAAAAAAAAAAAAAAATTTTAGAATAGATTCACTAAATAGTATAGTCCATTTGTCATAATTAATGTCATAATTAATGAACCAATATTGATACATATAATTATTAACTGAAGGTTCCACACTTAGATTCCCTTGGTGTTTGCCTAATGTTCTCTTCTAGGATCCCATCCAAGATACTGTATTACATTGAGTTGTCATGCAATGAGTCTTCTAGACTGTGACAGTTTCCTCCTTTTGTTTTTAGTGATATAATTTCTGGGCATTTTGTGAGACACATTAACATATTGTCTCATGATCCTCGCAATGAGTAGAGAAGTGGAGTTAGCTCTGTTTTGCAACAGAAAAGTTAGGCAGTTTGCTCAGGATTGTGTTATTAGTAAATGAGGGACCCAACAATGGAACTCAGGTCCCTGGGACTGCAGAGTCCATACTGGTCTAACTCTTTGTAGTCACAGCACCTAGCACTGTGTCTGCTGCGTTAGCACAAGTTTCCATGTCTGAACAGTATTCAGTCAACCCAAGGTTTCTTAACCTTGGCACTACTGATGTTTTCTTTGTTGTGGGGGCTGTCTGTGCATTGTAGGATGTTTAGTAGCATCCCTCTATCCACTAGATACCAGCAATACCCACACTCATTGTGATAATCAAAAATGTCTCCAGACATGTCCTGTGGGGGGTATAATCACCCACTGAGAACCACTGGGTTAACCTTTCTTTAAAAATTTTTTTTATGAATGGGGTGTAGTGGCTCACACCTGTAATGCTAGCACTTTGGGAGGTTGAGGCAGGTGGATCATTCGAGGCCAAGAGTTTGAGACCAGCCTGGCCAATGCGACGAAACCCTATTTCTGCTAAAAAAAAAAAAAAAATCCAAAAATTATCTGGGTGTAGTGGCGCACACCTGTAATCCCAGCTACTTGGGAGGTTGAGGCAGGAGAATCACTTGAACCCAGGAGGCAGAGGTTGTGGTGAGCCAAGATCACACCACTGCACTCCAGCCTGGATGACAAAGTAATCCTCTGTCTCAAAAAAAAAAAAAAAGGAAAAAAAATTAAGTTTTTTTAGTAGTTAGTAATAATTAGCAACTAACAAATATTGATAACCAATTGTATTATATTGAGGCAATCTGTAAGGCAATTAAATAATTAAAACCTCTGTAAACTGTTAGGAAATCTGAAAGAAATCGGGCACTAGCTCACCATCTCTTAAAAGTTTTATGGAGAAACATCAGCTGTCTGGATTCAGTTCCTTTTTTTTTTTTTTTTTTAAGTCCAGTCTAAAGACCAAGAATGAAAACAAAATTGTTGTATGTTCATTAAGAGGTAGTGTGTTTTAGTAATTCTGTGTGTATGTTTACCTTACACTGAGATCCAATTTTATAATGTGTATATTGATCTACTTCTAAAGACTTAATATAATCTTACTATTAGAAGTGATTATACAATTGTTTTCCCTTTAAATAGGTTTTCACAGTAGGCTGGGGTTGTTGACAAGGTGGATTATGGTTGATGCTGATTATCCCTAATTTTGGGTAAATGTAATTTCTTGACATTTTAGGGAATTATTGTAACTTGATTATTTAGTGTGAATTCTTAGAAGCGAGGATGATTATTACTGAAGTTTTACTGTTGGTAAATTTTTTTATGGTAGAGTTCAAATACATGTGAAGGGCAGCTTTTGAAAAATAGTTATTGTTTTCAAGCAAATAAGGATGAGTCTGCTTGAAAAATGAAGGTTAACTGGCCTAGGTTTATATAGTGCTTAAGACTATGTGTTGTAGGCTAGATAATTAAATTATTTCTGAACCTCATTAGGCAACCTTCCAAAAGGGTTTGTATCTGGTGCGGTCACATTTGTCCGAATGCTTCCTTTCTTGCCTATAGATCTGCCATATTTGGTGTTCAGTGTCCTTATCTAAATGGAGGAGATATAGTTTCAGTCTTTACATTCCTATAATCAGTTTATTTAAAGACAGGATCTCACTTTGTCACCCAGGCTGGAGTACAATGGTGCAATCATAGTCCATTGTAATCTTGAACTCCTGGCCTCAAGCAATCTTCCCGCGGTGGCCTTCCAAAGTCCTGGGATCAGAGGCATGAACCACTGTGCCTGGCCTGGCAGCTTAGACCTGAAACTAACCTAAAATACTGTGTTCAACTATTTTATCCATAGATGAAGAAACCTACTTACAGAGATTGTCTCTTATCCAGAGTTTTTACAGCTGATCTCTAAACTCTTTGATTCCATTTGTCCCATGATGCTTTTAGAAAATGTTTGACCAGGCTGGGCATGGTGGCTCACACCTGTAATCCCAGCACTTTGGGAGGCTGAGGTGGGTCGATCACGAGGTCAGGAGTTCGAGACCATCCTAGCCAACATGGTGAAACCCTGTCGCTACTAAAAATACAAAAAAAAATTAGCTGGACGTGGTGGTAGGTGCCTGTAATCCTAGCTACTCAGGAGGCTGAGGCAGGAAAATCACTTGAACCAGGGAGTTGAAGGTTGCAGTGAGCCGAGATCTTGCCACTGCACTCCAGTCTGGTGACAGAGTGAGACACCATCTCAAAAGAAAAAGAAAAAAAAGAAAATGCTTGACAAAATGTAAGGAAGCATCAAGATGTAGATAGTGGTGGATTTCAAAAGGTTGTTTAGCTCATATGAAAGTGAGGTTTGAGGACAAACTGAACCCTTACTTCTGATTGCAAGACTTAAAAAACTTTCATTGTCTATTTCTGGTCTCTTAAATCCTGTTTAGAAATCACAGTAAGTCATCTTACTGGGCCATGATCTGCTATACCAATATTCATTTCAGCTTTTAGATGATGATAAATAAGTTTCAAACCAGTATGTGGGGGATATGTGTTCAACTGGTGAAGTAAGCATTTAAAAAAGCCGGTTATCCTGGTATGAGTTTTGGCACATTTACTTGTCAAGTCCAGGGTACGTTGTGTATGAAAGCATCTGTATGAACATGAGCTAGTCTGGGTCTGTAGGTGGTGGTGCTTGAAGGGAAATTCCCCAGGATGCAATGGTTGGGAATTGATGGTCAGTGAGAACAGAGGGGACCTGTGAGGGCTGTATTGTATCATGCCTGGAGCACTCTGGAAGCCTCTGTGGTTCACAGGTGCCTACTATCCTGCTCTAACCCGTTCTTTAATCTTTTATACAGTGTTATTTAACCTGCAAAACCTCCTGATTTCCCACAAGTTAATATGGAGAAATTTATTCTTTACCTCTTAATTCTTCTGTGAAGATTAGCCATTTCTACTCATTGAGGCCAACTACATTGCCCTCTTCAGCTGTCTTATTGATCTGTAATTAATAAGTGACTCAGCCTTATCATTTAGGATTTGTATACTAACCTACTTGTAGCTCAAGTGTTATGACTTATGTGTTTCATCTTTTTATTATAACTAGTCCAAAAGTCTGTCTCATTGGTTCTTAAAAGGCAGTCTGATCGAAGAATGAATCTTGCATGTCTTCCTTTTCCTGTCTTACCCTGTGTACTATGGTAGTATTTATTACAGAATTTATGATATCCTGCCTTATTTTAAGAGTAGTGACTACTGTTTTTAAATAGCTTGATTAAGGGTTCTTAGAGTTTGTTTTATCTCTTGGCTCTCTTAAAGCTGTTTCACTTAATCCAAGTTTCCAGCGAAAGGTCAATGCTTAAACGACTTATCTGGTGGCTGACTTTTCATATATTTATATTTAAGTACTAGGAAAAACTAGTATGTATTTATTAGCTGTGTAACTGAGGGCAGGTTTAACTCATGGAGCCTCAATTTCCTCAAAATAGGATTATTTATAATCATTTCGCAGAGAAGCTTATCAGAATTAAATGCGAGAAGACAGAGCCTGTCATAGTGTAAATACTCAAATGTTAGCTATTAATAATAAAGATTTGAAAAGTTAAGCAGAGATTGCTTATTTAAATCTTACTTATAATCTCTGGTATTTTAGGAAGTTAAGAATATTAGTCGCTCACAATGTTTAGGCATTGTGGCTGGAAACAGTACAACTACTCCTGAGTTCTGGATACCAGGAATGACCTGGACTTACTTTGAGATTCCATCAGATGCCTCATTCTTGTTCTGTTCAACAGACTAAATACTGTACTAAGAGTAAGTCTGATTACAGCTTGGTTTATTTAGTCAGTTCTCGATAATTCAGTTCCTGAAACAGCTCACATTATATTTGGAAGACTGGCAACAATTACTTCCATCTTTGTTTAGTACTGGCTTGTGAAATATCTTCAAATTTAAAATACAATTTTGACAATTAAAAACAATCTTGCTCACTTTGTGAGGCCGAGGCGGGAGGTTCACGAGGTCAGGAGATTGAGACTATCCTGGCTAATATGGTGAAACCCCGTCTCTACTGAAAAAAATACAAAAAATTAGCCGGGCATGGTGGTGGGCACCTGTAGTCCCAGCTACTCGGGAGGCTGAGGCAGGAGAATGGCGTGAGCCCAGGAGGCGGAGCTTGCAGTGAGCCAAGATCACGCCACTGCACTCCAGCCTGGGCGACGAGCAAGTAGGTGGTAAATTACCCATCTACTTTTGGTATTAGAAATATACAAATAAACAATAAAGGGCTGTGTGTTTGTGTATATGCTATTAATTTTCACTATAAAGATGTTTAGGCCGGGCGCGGTGGCTCAAGCCTGTAATCCCAGCACTTTGGGAGGCTGAGACGGGCGGATCACGAGGTCAGGAGATCGAGACCATCCTGGCTAACACGGTGAAACCCCGTCTCTACTAAAAAATACAAAAAACTAGCCGGGCGAGGTGGCGGGCGCCTGTAGTCCCAGCTACTCAGGAGGCTGAGGCAGGAGAATGGCGTGAACCCGGGAGGCGGAGGTTGCAGTGAGCTGAGATCGCGCCACTGCACTCCAGCCTGGGCGACAGAGCAAGACTCCGTCTCAAAAAAAAAAAAAAAAAAGATGTTTAAATCGCTAGTAGCTACAGAATTATGCTACGAGTGAAATCAGTGTAGTGGTTCAGTGTACTCCTTGTATTTATTGCAACATAAGGGATGAATTTCAAATGACCCACTTATAATTTATGGCTCTAGTGCACTAAGAGGAGTTGTTTGTTTGTTTGTTTATTAGAGGGAGTCTTCCTTTGTTGTCCAGGCTGAAGTGCAGTGGCACTGTCTCAGCTCACTGCAACCTCTGTCTCCCAGCTTCAAGCAATTCTCTGTCTCAGCCTCCTGAGTAGCTGGAATTACAGGTGCCTGACACCATGCCTGGCCAATTTTTGTATTTTTAGTAGAGAGGACGTTTCACTATCTTCGGCAGGCTGTAAAGGAGTTTTAATAATGTCCTTCAGGAGCTTATCTTATGCTTTCATCATCTTACACATTCTATTTTGCCTAAAAAAGTAGGAAGATAATTTCAAGTAGCAATTTCTTTAATTATAATTTCCTTTTTTCCTTACCATTGTACTCATGCATATGCTTTTCCTTTTTAGAGTATCTTAAAGGAAGTAATAACTTCAACCTCTCCGCCAAAATATCGTAAAAATAAAGGAAGTAACATACTTAACATAAATGGGGCTTAAATTAGGACTGCTGAGTTTTCAGAGAATCACTAAAAAGTGTAACATGTTAAAGGGGAGGGAGAGAAGAACTCTTATGAAAGGAAAAAAGGGAGAGAGCCAGCCAGCCACCAAGTGGGTGATTCGCTACAATCCATTCCATCAGTTTTCAAAAGCCCAAGACCTGATTTCTTTCCTATTGATTTCCAAATATCTGCTAATTACAATGAGGAAAATATAGGATATTTTGAAAGTTTGTTTTCTCCTTTTGTGTTTGGCAAAAATCTTGCTTTACTTCTGTGCATACTGTCTTTGCAATAGGTCATAAGCTCCTATAGGGTAGGAACCAAATTGTTATTTTACCCTGCATACAAAGTGTTTAACTCATAAGCCTGCATCATAGGAGGCTTTAAAAATATTAGTTTATTCCTGCAATGATTGTGTGTGTGTGTGTGTGTGTGTGTACACAGTCATGCATAGTGTAATGACGGGGATATGTACTGAGAAATGTATTGTCAGGTGATTTCATTGTTGTGCAAACATCATAGAGTGTAGTTCCACAAACCTTGATGGTATAGCCTGCTACACACCTAGGCTATGTGGGATAGCCTGTTGCTCCTAGGCCACAAACATGCAGAGCTGTACTGAATGCTGTAAGCAATTGTAACACAATGATAAGTACTTGTGTATCTAAACATAGAAAAGGTACAGCAAGAGCTAGGAATAGGGATTTTTAAGTTCCATTGTAATTGTATAGGACTACTGTTATATGTGGTCCATTGTTGACAGAAATGTTGTTTTGTGGTGCATGACTGTGTGTGTGTGTGTGTGTGTGTGTGTGTGTATGACTCATAAGTACTTCAAAGTCATATAAAACATGAGCCAAGTCCCAGTACTACCTCTTTCAATATAATATCTGGAAGTGCTACGTAACCTCTGTGACTCTGTTTTCCATCTCTCAAATGGAAACGATACCTACCTCATAGGTTGCTATTGAAGATTAGATAATTTACATAAGGCATGTAATAGAATTCTTGTACATAACTGGTAACTGCCACAAGGTCCTACTTGATGTGTCCTCCTAACTCCCAGTCTCAAACGCCAGCCCCTCTCCCTTCTTGATCTAACTTCCTGTTCTTCTCTCCCTCCCCACACCACTCTGGCTGTACTGACCTCCCTCCTATCCTCCCAGAGCACACTCCCACCTCAGGTATGTGCTCTTTCCCCAGATGTCTGCACAGCTTGCTTCTTGGTTTTACTTGAGTTTCTGCTCAGGTATAACCTTATCACACAGGTCTTTCCTGACATCCCATTTAAAGTAGCATTCCTTATCTTATCCAGCTTTATTTTTCTTCTCAGCACTGATCTAACACGTATGGATTGTCTTCCTACAAAGTCTTAAGTTCCTGGGAACAGGGATCTTATTTTGCTTACTGTTGTATCTTAGCATATAGAACAGTATTTGGCATATAATAAGTACCATATTTTTTAATGAATTGCTATTAAAGCAGTATTTCAATAAGCTACCCTCATAGTTGCTCCTTATCAATAACTTTGGAAATTACCACATTTTTGCCTAAGGATTGCTTAGACCTTATTACAAATGAACAAGGTACCAAATCCCAGTTTCTCTATGATTTTTCTCCTAGGTTTCAGTGTAGCTCAGCAGCCATTTGGAGCCACGTATGTATGGAGCAGCATCATAAACACTCTTCAAACACAAGTGGAAGTGAAAAAACGAAGGCACCGTTTAAAACGGCACAATGACTGCTTTGTTGGTTCAGAAGCTGTGGATGTCATTTTTTCTCACCTAATTCAGAATAAGTATTTTGGTGATGTAGATATTCCTCGGGCCAAAGTGGTGAGAGTGTGTCAAGCACTTATGGACTACAAAGTATTTGAAGCAATTCCAACCAAAGTCTTTGGAAAAGACAAAAAACCTACATTTGAAGATAGTAGTTGCAGCCTTTATAGATTCACCACAATACCTAACCAAGACAGTCAGTTAGGCAAAGAGAACAAACTATGTTCACCTTCCAGGTTGGTATACAATATTAGATTATCACGGGGATATTCACAGGATTTTGTCTACCTTTTTATGAGATGCCAACTGGCTTTATGTTACCTTTTTGGCAGTAAATGTGGCTAAAATATGGGTCTGTGGGTAAATTTGATAAAGTGCGATGAAATTTTGTTAACTTTATTGGGTATCTCCTAGTCATATTTTATATTTAGCAGAAGCAGTCAACAACACTTTGATTTTCCTGCTTCAGGTTATAGTTACAGTGTAAAAAATGTTTTCATACCACTTGGTATGAGAACATAGCGAAGGCAGGCAGAGAAACCCAGATTGAGGTGGGAGAGAAGAAGGAATCATTTAAAGGGAAACTGGGGAGACAGAATTGTGGAATCCAGTGATTGAAATGGATGTGGGTGATAATGCATAATAAACTTATAGCTATTTGTCATGAAGTAAGCCAACTTTACCTTTTCCACTTTGTTACCCTCAGCTAAACTGTGCAGTGGTGACACAGAGGTATAATTGAAGCTCTTATAATTCAGATCTGACGAGGCAGGGTCTTACTCTCTCACCTAGACTGGAGTGCAGTGGTGTGATCTCAGCTCACTGCATCGTCTGCCTCTTGGGCTCAAGCAACCCTCCCACCCTGGCCTCCCAGTAGCTGGGACTACAGGCATACACCACCATGCCCAGCTAATTCTTTTTCTTTTCTTTTTCTGTGGAGACAGAATCCCATTATGGTTCGAGACCAGGCTAGTCTGAAACTCCTGGGCTCAAGTGATCCTCCCATCTTGGCCTCCTAAAATGTTGGAATAATTAGAAGCATAAGCCACTGCGCCTGGCCCATTTTTACATGTTTTAACCCAATCTAAAACATGATAAAATGTACCTCTTTGTGTAGAAAGGAAACATGAGGATAAAGTAAGGCACAGTCAACACTTTCAGATGCAGGTCCACACACTTTATGTGAAATCTTTGGGACTGGATGCATTTAGGAATTTGGAACTTTGGAGCATTCAGAAAAGTTATGTTGTACATATATATGGTTCAACATCCCTAGAGGCATCTGGAACAGCATCTGGTAATCAAGCATTATGATATTTCTGTGGTAAACAAAAGAATATACTACCGGGATAAATTAAAGCTATTATAGTCTCGGGACAGGTTTTGTCACTATATGAGCTCTAAATAAACCTTTGATTTTCAAAGCTTTTTGGGTTTTAGAATTGCAGGTAAAGGGCTGTGGATCTGTATTTAGAAATTCTTTGCTGGAGAGTGTAAGCACTCTCCACCAAAGAATGCCCCACAAAGAGATAACTGATAAAACCAGTACGCATAATGAAGTTCAGTTATGTTTGATTGCATTATTAAACTGGCGACTAAGATTTTATTCATTGAATCACTTAAATCTAAGAAAATGTTCAAAGGAGAACAGAATATGCTTGAGAAAGAAGGTGGGTGTTTTTATAATTTATTCTACTCTTAGAATTTGGAGTTGTGTTTTTGCTCTGAAATGCATAACTCTGTAGAAAACTCTTAGCTCTCAAATACTAAAATATTTCTGTGGGCTTAGTAAATGTTCATTTCTGAAATAAATTCATTTTAGGTATGCAGATGCATTATTTAAGTCATCCGATATCAAATCAGCCAGTTTAGAGGACCTGTGGGAAAATCTGAGTTTAAAGCCTGCCAACTCCCCTCATGTAAATATCTCTGCAACCTTGTCTCCACAAGGTAAGCTAAAGATGAAGCAAAGTAAGAAGTAGAAGACTAACTTCAAAGTTATTTAAAATTTTTAGATCTTAACCTTTATTAGATTTTACATATTCAAAGTACAGAGAAAGAGTGCACTATGTATTAAAGCTGTTTATGTTAAATTTTAACAGAAGTCTATTATCTTTAACAAATAGATCAGTGTTAGAACTCTTGAACACTGACTTTTGTCCGATCAGCTGGCAAAGGTTCAGTTCTGAGATGTTTTGCATGCAGATTTGTATTGAAAATATGCTCTCAGATATTTCTTTTCCTAAGATTTTATTAGGCCAAATAAAATTTGAAAATTACATTAAAACGTTAACAGAATTCTTCGGTTCTTCTGTGTCTGTGGCAATGGAATATAGTTTAATGACTTTAATTTCCACCTTTCCCCCATTCCAGTCGTGGAAACCCTGAGTGGAATAATCTGCAGCCAATAGTTTCAAACAAGTTTTTAGCTTGAATGAATCATTCTTTCTTCCAAAGTCCTTATTAACATGTTACATGACTTGATCTCTTATCTCTGACAGATTGGTTTTTACAGTACAAAGAATGAAAAGAATTCCTGTTGTCCAAAGCCTATTCTCCTACACTCTAAACAAATCTTGGATTGTTTTACTTTGTTATAAGAAAGCACTTCGTAAGGTTGACTTTTTCTTTCTTTTGGCCACAAATTTACTAGCTTAGACCTGCTTAGAAAAATATTATCGTGAGCATATAGAAACTGTTAATTGTTACTTTTCACCTTGTCGTTTTTCCTGTGTAGTTATTAATGAAGTGTGGCAAGAAGAAACAATTGGGCGTCTACTACAACTTGTAGATCTTCCACTTCTTGACTCCTTATTGAAACAGCAAGAGGCTACTGTACCTAAAGTTCCTCAATCTAAGAGGCAGTCAGACATGATCAACAGCAGTAACTATCTGGATCGAGGGATTCTCAAGGCTTATAGTGACTCTCAGTATGTGGAAATACATATAATAATTTGAGTGTGTTTGTAGGTAGATTGAGATAATGGTTTTAAGATAATCTGTTCTATTCTTTTTTCTGTAGGATTAGATATGCATTGTTAGTTAATATTATCAGTATTTGAGAATGTGAAGAACAAAATGACATTAGTCAAAATTAGAAAAGATTTGTTTTATTTTCATATTCATTTTGTTTCACATGTAACTTGTACATTAAGTGAAAAAAATGATTATGCTTTAGCTTCTTATCTTTGTTAAAATGTAGAGCTGTCTGAACTCTTAAGATTCCTCAAAGGGACCTGGTAAAAACAGATTTGACAGATTCTTGAGATCCTTTGATCACGTATCTAGAATGTCTGTTACATATGTATTTAGTTAACTAGTTGTATTAAAGAAATACAATAAGGTGGGGTGTGGTGGCCCACGCCTGTAATCCCAGCACTTTGGGAGGCCGAGGTGGTTGGATCACTTGAGGTCAAGAGTTCGAGACCAGCCTGGCCAACATGGTAAAACCCTGACTCTACTAAAAATACAAAAATTAGCCAGGCATGGTGGCACATAATCCCAGCTACTTGGGAGGCTGAGGCAGGAAAATAACTTGAACTTGGGAGGCGGAGGTTGCAGTGAGCCGAGATCATGCTGCTGCATTCCAGCCTGGGTGACAGATTGAGACTCTGTCTCAGAAAAAACAAAACAATGAAAGTAACTCTCTCATTCCAGTTACTACTCTCTTGAATGTAAATCCTAAGGTTTGAAGGCTTAACTTTAGATGCTGAGGGAATTAAGACTTTTTTTCCTTAAGGAAGAGTTCTGCATTACTCATAACTTTGAGGCTCTTCTATAAAAATTATTGAAGGTTAAAATAAGTTACTGGATTTTCTAGCTTAATTTTTTATTATTTTGCCTTAGCAGATAGTGTTCCAGTCTAGTTAAGGGGATGAAAATGTTTGAAAGGAATACAATTACATTTTCAGTACTTCACTAATTCTACCTTCCAAAGAACTATTAATACTATAAACAGTTGAATGCCAAAAGGCAGCTTAAAGCCTTATATGAAAAAGTTAATCCCAACATATGTGTTACTGAATTCTGCAGATAGAACACATTTCTATAACCTAAAGGAACATGTGAAACTTTTTTTTTTTTTTTTTTGAGACTGAGTCTCGCTCTGTCGCTCGGGTGGGAGTGCAGTGGCCGGATCTCAGCTCACTGCAAGCTCCGCCTCCCGGGTTTACGCCATTCTCCTGCCTCAGCCTCCCCAGTAGCTGGGACTACAGGCGCCTGCCACCTCGCCCGGCTAGATTTTTGTATTTTTTTAGTAGAGACGGGGTTTCACCGTGTTAGCCAGGATGGTCTCGATCTCCTGACCTCGTGATCTGCCCATCTCGGCCTCCCAAAGTGCTGGGATTACAGGCTTGAGCCACCGCGCCCGGCCGAAACATTTTGTAATTACTAAATTCTTTTTTTTTTTTTGAGATAGAGTCTCTCTCTGTCACCCAGGCTGGAGTGCAGTGGCATGATCTCAGCTCACTGCAACCTCCGCCTCCCGGGTTCAAGCAATTCTTCTGCCTCAGCCTCCCAAATAGCTGGAACTACAGGTGTGCACCACCACGCCTGGCTGATTTTTGTATTTTTAGTAGAGATGGGGGTTTTACCATATTGGCCAGGCTGGTCTTGAACTCCCGACCTTGTGATCTGCCCACGTTGGCCTCCCAAAGTGCTGGGATTATAGGCATGAGCCACTGCATCCGGCCTTGTAATTACTAATTTTTATATGCAAAATCAGAATTTGTGCTAGAAGTGACCTTAAAGATCATCTTATATAAAGTTGAAGCTGATGTCAAGAGAGGTGAAATGACCTGCCTGAGATACCTCACCTGGCTGAATTAGTTGTCCTGAGTCCATGGCAGTATGGCAGTAGAGGACATGATTGATTGCTTTTTAACAATAGATAGATAGATAGATAGATAGATAGATAGATAGATAGATAGATATAAAAAATGGAATATTAAAAGTTTGCTACTTTATTTCTTCAAATTAACATTTTTCTGAAGTTACCCAGCAGGATTTTACTGTAGATGATAATTGATATTTAATTATTTGTTGGTTTGTTTTTTGAGATGAGGTCTCGCTCTGTTGCCCAGGCTGGAGTGCAGTGGCACAATCTTGGCTCACTGCAGCCTCTGCCTTCTGGGTTCAAACAATTCTCCCACCTCAGCCTCCCGAGTGTCTTGGATGACAGGGGCACACCACCACGCCCAGCTAATTTTTGCATTTTTAGTAGAGACAGGATTTCATCATGTTGGCCTGGCTCGTCTCGAACTCCTGACCTCATGTGATCCACCTGGCTCAGCCTCCCAAAGTGCTGGGATTACAGGCGTGAGCCACCGCGCCAGGCCTGATGTGTAATCATTTTGAAACGTTTCTTCCTCTTTTCTGTCCTAGCTAAAGGGAGAGCTAATAGATCATAGACAGAGCTCTGAAGTAAACAACACTGTGTTGGAGAAATACTGGCCCAGAACTCAGATCTGGGATCTAGTCCTGCCTGAGGCCTGAGCAAGTAACTTGGAGTTTCTGGGTCTCCATTGTAAATGTGAAGAGCAAGAGCAGAGTTTGAATTTGTATGCTCTTTTCACCTCTGTATTGTGGTGGAGAGTTTGTTTTCGTGAAAAAGGAAAAAATAAAGGGAAAACATTAAACTGAACTTGTAAATGTGATACATGATCTAGCTATATATTAAAAAGAGCTATACATATCTTTTAAGCTCATGTAGAAATTTATCCTGATGGCATGAAATAGCTAGTGAATCAGGTACCATGTGTATATTTGTTATTCTTTGCCTTTTAAATAATCTTCCCCTCTCCCGTATAGGGAAGATGAGTGGCTCTCTGCAGCAATTGACTGTTTGGAATACCTTCCAGACCAGATGGTGGTGGAAATAAGCAGAAGCTTTCCTGAGCAACCAGACCGAACAGACTTAGTGAAAGAACTTCTGTTTGATGCCATTGGCAGATATTACAGTAGTAGGGAACCTCTGTTAAATCACTTATCTGATGTTCATAATGGAATTGCAGAACTCTTAGGTAAGTAAGATCTAATTGGATACTAGCATTTATCTTTTGGAGGAAACAAGAAAAAGTTAGTTCTCAAACTGAACCAAAATAGTACTACTACAAGCTGGGAGTGGATCTGGATTAATTCATGGAAAGTATGTTTGTTCAAAAACTTCTAGGGGTCATTTGGAAAGAGGCTTTAACAAGCTCTAAAGTTATGCAGAAACTTCTGGCTACCCAGGAGCATAATGCTGCTCTCATTCACCGGAAGCTTAAGCATAAAGCAGCAATTCTCTTCTTTTAGAAGAGTTACCAGCACCACCATTACTCCCCGTTCAGTCTCTTCAAAATGGCAGACTCTCTGCTTTGTCTCTCTACCAATGAGCCGCATAATTTGTTGGAAACAAATTGGAGGTTTCAGAAAATTCCCCCTATTTTTCTCAAGTAAAGTTGGATACATGAGTTTTGTACACATGGTATACTCCCAAATGTACTGAATTAATGAAAATCAGAATGGGATTTTATCCACAAAGCTAAGAGTTAGATTTAATGCCCGAAGATATTATATGACAGGGACTTAGGGTGTGTGTTGCCAATTTGAGAACAAGCTGCCTTTATGGTATCCACCATTCATTGTTAATTCCTACTCTTGCTTTTGCTTTTGGAAATAATTTTGAATAAGTGCACTTTTTAACTCAAACTATAACTTGAGTTTTGTTCCCTTTAATATACTCATATTTGGTCAATTAAAAGCAGTTTTTTCTTTTGGCTAAAGTGAATGGGAAGACGGAAATAGCTTTAGAAGCTACCCAGCTCCTTCTAAAGCTTTTAGATTTCCAAAATAGAGAAGAATTTAGAAGACTGCTGTATTTCATGGCTGTTGCAGCAAATCCTTCTGAGTTTAAATTACAGAAAGAAGTAAGTCTTTCGTTTAACTGTTAGTTGTATTTAATATCCTTAATACTTATAGATTAAGTATTAGATTATTCCATCTTCAGCATCAAGTATGCTGAAATGGATAATAGCTATTAATATTTGATATTCCCTTTTATATTAAACTTGTCTCTTAAATATATACAATTGGATATATTTGTTTTATTTTTATAGAGTGACAACCGAATGGTTGTGAAAAGGATATTCTCGAAAGCTATTGTTGACAATAAAAATTTATCCAAAGGCAAAACAGATCTTCTGGTACTCTTTTAATGGATCATCAGAAAGATGTTTTAAGGTAAAATTGTGAAAGTAGTTAAATTGAGCTTATGTAATAGATTACTAGATTAAAATGCATTTGGATAATGTCCCATGTCCCTTCTTTTTCTTAAGATTCCTGGAACTCTACATAAAATTGTAAGTGTTAAGCTTATGGCCATACAGAACGGAAGAGATCCAAATAGAGATGCAGGTAATCTGAGAAATATTGTTTTCATGATCTTCCAAAGACAAATTTCAGGTGTTTTTTGAAAATGTTTTGCTATAAATAGTTGGACTTTAATTTCAACCAAATTTAAAACATTCTCCTCAGAGTAATTCAGACTAAGCAACTTGACAAGGGTTAGAAAGTCAGCAGTGCTTACCATCTTCAGTGCATATTACAAAATGGGGAAGAAAAACATAAAGACAAGAATATCTTGATTTTTTTTGGTTAAATATGAGGAATTGAGTCATTAACTGAACTTTTTACTTTTAAACTTTAAGGATATATTTACTGCCAGAGAATTGATCAACGTGACTATTCCAACAATACGCAGAAGACAACCAGAGATGAGCTGTTGAATTTACTAAAAACTATTGATGAGGATTCAAAACTTTCTGCCAAAGAGAAGAAAAAATTGCTAGGTCAATTCTATAAGTGTCACCCAGACATCTTTATTGAGCATTTTGGAGACTGAGTTTTTAATGTCTGTATATAAGTTGTGTATTTTAAGAATAAATTATGTATCCTAAATATCCAATCACATTTGTAATCTTGGAAGCTCTAAATATGAAACTGTACTTAATAAAAATTTTTTTGTATAACTTTGTGTGTCAGAAGCTGAGTATTAATCATATGGTGTATCGCTGTTAAGTACTTAAGTGAGTTGATTTATAATTACTGTGCTCAGTGCTTTATAGAACATAATATTTAGATGTTATGACATTGCAGTGTTTGTATAAGAAAGCATTAAACAGTAAAGAAAACGATAATTACATGTTAATAGGAATGGGGTTTGTGTTTTGAAAGGTACTCCCTAAAGATGCAAGATAGAAACTTAGGCTATGATAAAAAGAATTTGCTAATTACCTTAAGTTGTAGACAAATCAGAAATCAGACTATCCTAATGCTTCAAAAACAAAATTTTTAAAGCTTATTGTGGAAAATTTCAAACATATAAAAGTGGAGAAAATAAGAGTAATGAACTCTTGCTTGTACCCATTAACTAATAGTGACAACTGTCAACTCATGGACAGTCTTGTTTAATCTATACCCTGACTCATTCCTCACTCACCCCAGCAAATTTCAGATATCATATTTCAGCTATAAAATGTTAGTGTGTATGACAAAAAGGACATTAAAAAAACAACCATGATACCATTGTCATTCACATAAACCTACAACTCCTTAATATCAGGTTTGCAGTTAGTGTTGAAATCTTATGATGATCTCAAATGATTTTGACAGTTTATTCAAATGGAGATTCAAATGTCCATAAATTGCACCGGGTTGATGTGTTTAAGTTTCTCTTCAAAAATCTGTAAGTTCTGGGCCGGGCACAGTGGCTTAAGCCTGTAATCCCAGCACGTTGGGAGTCCGAGGCAGGCGAGTCACGAGGTCAGGAGATCGAGACCATCCTGGCTAACATGGTGAAACCCCATCTCTACTAAAAAAAAAAAATACAAAAAATTAGCCAAGCATGGTGGCGGGCGCCTGTAGTCCCAGCTACCTGGAAGCCTGAGACAGGAGAGTGGCGTGAACCCGGGAGGCAGAGCTTGTAGTGAGCCGAGATCATGCCACTGCACTCCAGCCTGGGCGATAGAGCGAGACTCTGTTTCAAAAAACAAACAATCTGTAAATTCTGTAATCCCAGCACTTTGGGAGGCTGAGTCGGGTGGATCTGGATCACGAGGGTCAGGAGATCGAGACCCATCCTGGCTAACATGGTGAACCCCGTCTTTTACTAAAAAAAAAAAAAATACAAAAAAAAAATTAGCTGGGGGCGGGCGCGGTGGCCTCAAGCCTGTATCCGCACTTTGGGAGGCCGAGACGGGCCGAATCACGAGGTCCCATGAGTTCGAGACATCCTGGCTAACACGGTGAAACCAAACCCGTCTCTATTTAAAAAATAAACAAAAGCTAGCCGGGCGAGGTGGCTGGCGCCTGTAGTCCCAGCTACTCAGGGGAGGCTGAGGCAGGAGAATGGCGTAAACCCGGGAGGCGGAGCTTGCAGTGAGCTGAGACCGGACCACTGCACTCCAGGCCGGGCGACAGAGCGAGACTCCGTCTCAAAAAAAAAAAAAAAAAAAAAAAAAAAAATTAGCTGGGTATGGGTGGCAGGCACCTGAGTCCCCAGCTACTTGGGAGGCTGAGGCAGGAGAATGTTGTAAACCTGGGAAGTGGAGCTTGCAGTGAGCTGAGATGCAGCACTGCACTCCATCCTGGGTGATAGAGTCAGACTCCGTCTCAAAAAAAAAAAAAAAAAAAAAAACCTGTAAGTTCGGCCACTCACAGTGGCTCACGCCTGTAATCCTAGCACTTTGGGAGGCTGAGATGGATGGATCACGAGGTCAAGAGATGGAAACCATCCTCGCCAACATGGTGAAAGACCGTCTCTCCTAAAAATACAAAATTAGTTGGGTGTGGGGCACGCACCTGTAGTCCCAGCTACTCGGGAGGCTGAGGCAAGAGAATCCCTTGAACCCAGGAGACAGAGGTTGCAGGGAGCCGAGACTGCACCACTGCACTCCAGCCTGGTGACAGAGCAAGACTCTGTCTCAAAAAGTAAGTTCTCCTTTCTCCTTCCACCCTTCTCATCTCTTTGTCTTTTTGTCTGTCTGTGTGTCTGTCTCTGTTGTTAAATAAACTTGGTCAGTTGTTCTTGTGTTTTCCTCAGTCTGAATTTTTCTGATGACAAGTCTGGGCTGTCCTTTATCATGTTCCTTTGTATCCTATAGTTCTCGTAAATTGGGCATTAGAGCTAAAGTTTTTAATACCTTTTTAACCAAGTTAATGATTATGTGGCATGAGTGCACTGTGAAGATATGCAGGTGACCTTTCAACACTAGAAGTTTGACCTGTGCAGGTCCACTTATACTTGGAATTTTTTTTTTTTTTTTTTTTTTTTTTTTTTTTTTTTTTTTTTTTTTTTTTTTTTTTTTTTTTTTTTTTTTTTTTGAGGCGTAGTCTCTCTCTGTCGCCCAGGCTGGAGTGCAGTGGCGCAATCTCGGCTCACTGCAAGCTCTGCCTCCCGGGTTCACGCCATTCTCCTGCCTCAGCCTCCCGAGTAGCTGGGACTACAGGCGCCTGCCACCACGCCCGGCTACTTTTTTGTATTCTTAGTAGAGATGGGATTTCACCGTGTTAGCCAGGATGGTCTCGATCTCCTGACCTCGTGATCTGCCCGCTTCAGCCTCCCAAAGTGCTGGGATTACAAGCGTGAGCCACCGCGACCGGCCTAACTTGGATTTTTAAAAACAAAAGTTATACAAAGTGTGCCTGCCTCTCCTGCCTCCCCTTCCACCTCCTCCACCTCTGTGATCCCTCAGACAGCAAGACCAGCCTTCCTCCTCCTCTACCTATTCCATGCGAAGATGACAAGGATGAAGACCTTTAGGGTGATACACTTTCACTTTGAATAGTATATATTCTCTTCTTTGTGATTTTCTTACTAACATTTTCTTTTCTCTAGCTTACTTTATGGTAGGAATACAGTATTTAGAATGGACACGGTGGCTCATGACTGTAATCCCAGCACTTTGAGAAGCCGAGAGGATTGCTTGAGACCAGCCTGGGCAATGTAGAGAGAACCTGTCTCTTAACACCCCACCCAAAAAAAGAAATTAGCCAGGCATGGTAGCATGCACCTGTGGTACAGCTACTTGGGAGGTTGAGGTGGGAGGATCCATTTGAGTCCAGGAAGTTGAGACTGTATTGAACCATGATTACGCCATTGCACTTCAGCCTGGGTGAAAGAGCGAGACCCTGTCTCAAAAACCAGAAAACAAAAACAAAAAAACCACGCTATATAATGTAACATACAAAATGTATGTTAATTGACTGTTATTGGTAAGACTTTTGGCCAAGAGTAGGCTAATAAGTTTTAGGGGAGTCAAAACTTATACATAGAATTTTGATTGTGCAGGGGTATTGATGCCCATAACCCCCACATTGTTCAAGGGTCAACTGTATTTGATAAATAGACAAGTAATATACAGTTTGAAATTGTTCATCCTTACAATAATAAAACCAAAAGATTAAATACTGAATTTTGTCTATTTTAACTGACTTTTAATGAGAGGTGGGGAGAACTTAAATGATGCACCAATAGGTTAGCGTGTCAGTAATGGTTTTTCCCCCCCTTAGGTATAACTGATAGTGGCTAGTCGAAGTGGATAAAGGTTGAGGACTAACATCTATAAAGTACCTATGATACCAGTTCTTTTTTTTTTTTTTTTTT
>NW_016814096.1:789794-795645 GCF_001698545.2 Rhinopithecus bieti
CGCCATTCTCCTGCCTCAGCCTCCCGAGTAGCTGGGACTACAGGCGCCCGCCATCTCGCCCGGCTAATTTTTTGTATTTTTTTTTTTTAAGTGGAGACGGGGTTTCACTGTGTTAGCCAGGATGGTCTCGACCTCCTGACCTTGTGATCCACCCGCCTCGGCCTCCCAAAGTGCTGGGATTACAGGCTTGAGCCACCGCGCCCGGCCTATGATACCAGTTCTAATAACGCAGGGAATAACTCAGTTTTTTTGGATAGGTAAGAAGGGAAGGGCTGGGCATGGTGGCTCACGCCTGTAATCCCAGCACTTTCGGAGGCCGAGGCGGGTGGATCATCCGAGGTCAGGAGTTTGAGACCAGCCTGACCAACATGGTGAAACCCCGCCTCTACTAAAAATACAAAAATTAGCTGGGTGTGGTAGCAGGTGCCTGTAATCCCAGCTGCTTGGGAGGCTGAGGCAGGAGAATAGCTTGAACCTAGGAGGCGGAGGTTGCAGTGAGCTGAGATCATGCCATTGCACTCCAGCCTGAGTGTCAGAGCAAGACTCCCTCTCAAAAAAAAAAAAAAAAAAAAAAAAAAAAAAAAAAAAGGAAGGCAGCTCTCTTTACAGTGAGGGGAAAGAGAAGGTAAGTTTATGATTTAAATGTGAGAGGAAGTTTTCAGAAACAAGCTACTGGAACTGTGGTAAGATCAGCATGGTGGGCAGAGCAACTGTGTGCTATCTGATTTGCAACCTTTATTTTGCACATAATTGAATAGCATATTTATTTGACAACCAAAAGTAACCTTCAGGGGAAGGCAGAACTGCTTAGTTACATTCATGCTTCTAGAAGAAGCAACATTCTAGTACAATGATAATTTCAGGGAAAATATACTAGTAAAATAAATTTACTTTAGGCCTTAGAAAAAAAGAAGAATCGATCATGGTTACTGCAACCATTGTCAAGGTTTTAAACTACAGGTCCAGTGCTACCTTGAAAGCCTTGGGCAACCCTCCTCAGTCACTAGAATTGTTGATTATCTTTTGCTGTGTGCTCTCATTCATTCACCCATGACGCCTTCTTGGGGACCCATCCCCACATAGACACCTAATGCCTAATTGACCATAAGTCTTGCCATCATCCTAGCAGAGTAGACCAAGGTTGAGCACCTGATCCAAGGGCAGCTTCCCTGGAGGCTAATGAGACTAACCTGGCACAAAAATCAGTTTGGCCAATCAAATTCTATATACGTAAATTTAAATTATGAGGAGCATCAATTAAGAAAGTACAGAGACCATCCTGTAGCATAAAGAGTGGAATGGACTACAGCAAGCAGAGATGTAACAAGAGGGATCCCGCGTGTCCAGGAGCAGTAGCTGACCTCTAGAGTGGCTGCCACCTTTCTCCCTCCAAGTCCTATGTCCTTGCAGTGAACTCCCTTTACCTTAAGGTAATTTGAATTTCCAGTCCTTGCAGCCAAAGATCAAAATGTAATGTGTCTATACATATATATTTTGAATATTGAAACAATACATAACATTACAAGATTACAAGTGAAATATCCCAAATTAAATCAGTGATTTTGGTACTGTTGCAGTATCCTCTCCAGGTGAAACTTGAGTGTATTCATTCACTTGCTCCTAACCAAGTGAAAATTGGTTATATTAATTTTTTTTTTTTTTGAGACGTAGTCTCACTCTGTCACCCAGGCTGGAGTGTAGGGGTGCAATCTCTGCTCACTGTAACCTCCACTTCCCGGGTTCAAGTGATTCTCCTGCCTCAGCCTCCCCAGGAGCTGGGATTACAGGTGCCTGCCACCATGCCCAGCTAATTTTTGTACTTTTAGTAGCGACGGGGTTTTGCCATGTTGGCCAGGCTGGTCTTGAACCCCTGACCTCAGGTGATCCGCCCGCCTCGACCTCCCTAAGTGTCAGGATTACAGGCGTGAGCCATTAAGCCCGGCCGTATTAATCTTTTAAGGAAGGTAAGGGAGGTGGTTCTAGCCTGCTTTCCCAGGGAAGCTTTTAAAACTTGTCTGGCATCACCCCCCAGAGTTTTGGATAATAGTTTTCCAACCCCTGCCCCCGAGATTGCAAATTGTAGTCACGGCTGAAAAACACTGGAGACTTTGTTATGAGTCTAGACTCAGAAGAACTGCATGTTTTCTTTGCAGGTCTTAACAGTTCCATTTAGTTGAGTATCTTAAGGGTTTTTGGTGTTTTTTCCTCCAAAAGAGAGTCTTCACCCGAGAACTGTTTTTGTCTTTTTCTTTTTTAAAGCAAAAAGACTTTAATATGCAAGTCAGTAAATGGTTTGAGGGTCTGGTATTGCACTCGGCCCTCAATACGTTAGCAATAACTACCCACATGTGATCTATTTATCAGTGTTTGAAAACAGCAATTTCACTCCATCTGCTTTGCTGCTTTTTTTTTGAGGCGGAGTCTTGGTCTGTCTCCAGGATGGAGTGCAGTGGCGCGATCTCAGCTCACTGTATCCTCCGTCTCCTGGATTCAAGCGATTCTCCTGCCTCAGCCTCCCGACTAGCTGGGACTACAAGCGCGCGCCACCACGCCCAGCTAATTTTCGTATTTTTGGTAGAGACAGGGTTTCACCATGTTGGCCAGGATGGTCTCGATTTCTTGACCTCATGATCCACCCGCTTCGGCCTCTCAAAGTGCTGGGATTACAGGCGTAAGCCGCTGCGCCCGGACCAAATTTTTTTAAAACAGCCAAAATGAGAGAAGGGGAATAAACTTTGTGTAGCTACAAAGAGGATGGCATAATTAAATTTCAAAGAACGGGCGGGGAAGGTTTCCGATGCGGTTGCTTCTTATTCCTTCTTTTGACTGACCCGCGCCTTCTCCGCCCCCCTTTCTCCTCGCGTCACCCACCCCAGAGACTGGGATGTGGCCGCGCCCTCCGCCTTTCCGTATGGAAACATGGCGCCTCCCTGCGTGGGCCGGGCTATCCCCAGCTTCGAGCCACAGCCCGCTGAGACTCATCGACGGGCACTCGGCCGCTCCTCTTACGTTTCCGTACGGAAAAATGGCGCCTCGCTGCGTTGGGCGGGCCACTCTTGGCTCGGAGCCACTGCCCACGGAGCCCCCTCAGCGGTCATCGGCCACGCTTTCCACCGCTCCCTGAGGAAACATGGCGCCGCCCAACTGCGAGTCACCGCTTACTGAACCCCTTCGGCAAGCAGGGGAAAGAACCGCCTGCCTTTCCGTACGAAGACATGGCGCTGCCCTATATTGGCGCCTCCCGGCCAAGAGCAGTCTCCTCCTTCCTGATGCTGAGAAGCGGCCGCTCTGACCGCTGCCCACCCGAGTCGGGCTGGGAGGACCGCCCGCCGCGTGGCGAGGGATGCGGCCTCGGAGGGGCAGAGGCTGAACAGTCCCAGCCTGCCGCGCATCCCTCCGGCTTCCGCCGCGGCGCCAGCCCGCGCCTGATTCGCGCGGCGGGAGCGGCAGGAGGAAGAACGCCGACTCCGCGGCAGGTGAGGAGAGCGGGAGCTGGGGCGGAGGCTGGCGAGACCCGCCCGGGAGGCGCGCGGTCCAAGTCGCAGGCATCTCTTCGCCTCTTCCCGTCGGATCCCGTCTCGGGATGTCGGGGGCAGGCGAGGAAGAGGCGGGGTCCGCGGGCGGGTGGGGCTCACCCCTCAAGGCCGCCCTCTCGGCGCGCCCGCGTCCTCCCAGCTCCCGGCCCTGCCACTCCCTCGCTGGCCCGAACAGCTGTTTACAACGGAATCCGGACGCCGGGCGCGAGTGGAGCTCAGTGCCAGAGGAGGTGATTCCCGGCGCCGGGGACAGAGCCCCTTTCTTTTGCTGAAAGACCCTTTCTGCTGGGGAGCCTCTTGTGTCCAGCCTAGGCCCGCGTGCAGCCCCGACGGATGACCGTCTTCTTGGCAAGTGCGAGGATCCTCCTCCCCTCGGCTCTCTTTTTAGACACAGTGGGGGTTGAATGGATGCGCGCGATATAAGCAAATTAAATGGTTCCTGGCCACATCCTAGAGCCCTTTAATTAGAGTTACCATTTGTAGAAGGCCTGCCGTGTGCCAGCCTCTGCCGTGCACGATCTCTCGTTTCATCTCCCCCCAAAACCAAGCAGCTAGGTAGCTGTATTTTACAGAGGAGGAAACTGAAGTTACACAGCTAGTAAAGAGCCAGAATTGGGGCCCAGGTATGTCTGAAACCAACGCCCACCCCTCCCACATACAGTGACATCACAGAGATGACGTAGGGATTCATCTCTATCAACAGATACTTGTGGGTGTCTATTTGGGGGATATACGGATGGAGCATAAGTGGGGAATATGACTTTTCTTGGCTCGTAAGAAGTTCGAAATCTAGGTGGAGAATTTTAAAATAAAAACTAGCACTTTTACCATCTGGTCCCAACGCATCTTTCCATTATCACTAGCCACTTCCTTTTCTGATTTTCTTGTGCCTTGGCTTCTGTCCTCTGAGTGAAATGCCCTTCTTTTCACCTCCTCTCCCCCTCCAGACATGTTTTAACTAGGTGAAATCCTACTCCTTTTAAAGATCAGTGTAAATGTCATCTTTTCTGGGAAGGTTTTCTCAATCTCCTTCCAGGCGGAGTTAGTTTCTTCCTCTGCTATATTCCCTGGGCAATTTCATAATGCCACTAAGGCTTAAGTTTCATTATGTCTCCTTGTAAGCCTGTCTGCCTCCCCCTCTAGACTATGTATTTGCATCTTTCTATTTAAATAAGCACACTTTGAATTGAATTTAAGGCAATGACAAATGCTAAATGTCGATTAGCCAGCCCTGCAGGAGTTGAGAAAGGTGCAATCACTGGTGCAGTCCGGGAAGTGTCCTGGGAAGAGATAGGACCTGAACTCAATCATAAAAGGATGGGGTTAGTTTACTAAGCTGATTAGAGACCTAGAAATCCTGCCTTTCCTCCTCACCGCACAGAATGAATTACTTCATTCCTCCTGGGCTCCTTCTCAGCATGTGAAGAGGATAAAATTAGAAGCGTTTTGTTTGTCCTTTCTCATAGAATATGCTGGTGATGTTATCCTTTGGATCTTGGAGCATTTCCTGACTCTAATAGGATTTAGGATACAGAGGAGATGGGTGTCTCCAGTGGGGTGTTGGAAGCTAAAATGAGACTAGAAAGGGGAAATACATGAAAACAACCTTCATATTAATGCAGGCCTGGGTCAGGCACAATAGCTCACGCCTGTAATCCCAGCATTTTGGGAGGCTGAGGCAGGCAGATCACTAGAGGTCGGGAGTTAGACACGAGCCTGGCCAACATAGTGAAACCCCATCTCTACTAAAAATACAAAAATTAGCAAGGCGTATGGCGGATTCCTGTAATCCCAGCTACTGGGGAGGCTGAGGCAGAAGAATCCCTTGAACCCAGGAGGCAGAGGTTGCAGTGAGCTGAGTCGAGATGGCGCCACTGCACTTCAATCTGGGCAACAGTGCAAGATTCTGTCTCAAAAAAAAAATGCAGGCCTGAATATTTCAATTCCATTAACTTCATTCTATTTAATGAAATTTCACATAATTCTATCAGGTGATTCTTCACCTCTCTGATATGCAGAACACAGTCTGCCAAACTCCCTAAATCAGTTGACATTTCTTTTGATCACTTGATTATGTTCCCTGTGTGTAAGAAGGTCTAATTAGTGCTTATGAAAATGTTTTGTGATCTTCAAGTGCTGATGTTACAAATGTTGATTATTTTCAGCAAATGCAGAAACATTGTGTCTTTCTTCTCTCCCAGAAACACCCTAGGAAAAGGGAGAGGGGAGGAATTGACTAAAACTTTTACTGTGATTAAAACAGGCTTTTTTTTTGTTTTTTTGTTTTTTTGTTTTTTTTTTTTTTTTTTTTTTTT
>NW_016814096.1:796018-805157 GCF_001698545.2 Rhinopithecus bieti
TTTGGAGACAGAGTCTTTGTCTGTCGCCCAGGCTGGAGTGCGAAACAAAACAAAACAAAAAATTAGCTGGGCGTGGTGACACACACCAGTAATCTCAGCTACTTGGGAGGCTGAGGCAGGAGAATTGCTTAAACCCAACAGGCGAAGGTTGCAGTGAGCCAAGATTGCTCAGTTGCACTCCGGCCTGGGCAACGAGAGCAAAACTCCATCTCAAAATAAAATAAAATAAAATAAAATTCTAGTTTCTATCATCTCTAGGTATCTTATTCACATGATAATATCAAGGAATCAACCCTTTAGCCCAGTGTATTCACTTGTACGCCTGATTAAAAGCATTATTTCCAGAGAGTTTACCAATCTGCTCTTAGGAATGAAAGTAAAGAATTTAAGATTGAATCACTGATTAAAATAGTAGCAGCAGGCAGTTTAGAGTGTGTCTTCTAATAGTTTAAGGCCCTGTATTCCTGTAACATGCTACTCAGGAGTAGGACGAAAATATTCCAACTAACTGCTACCTGAGATCCAGAAATCTGATAAATTACAAATGTCATTTTACAAGTATCTGTTTAGTCATTGAAGTGGAGTATTATAGCTGGATAAGATCTTAGCAAGCTCATTTATTCTACAAACAAAACTGAAACCCAAAGAGAGTAAATGATTTGCCCTGAGTCACATTGCTAGTTGGTGACAGAGCTAGAATACTTTTAGTTCTTTTTTTGTGTGTTTTTCTTTCCTAGGAAAGTGGATAAACTTAATTGAGAATGTCTAAAAACCTTGACAAGTCCAGTGTAAATGAAGCAGGAAAATCAAAATCCAATGATTCAGAGCAAGGCCTCGAAGATGCTGTGGAAGGTGCCGATGAAGCCTTACAGAAAGCAATAAAGTCAGACTCCTCCAGCCCCCAAAGAGTGCAAAGACCTCACTGTAAGCAAATTTGACTTTGATTAGATGCAATATTGTCATTGTTTTCAGGTGACAGTTTTATGAGGCCTCCTTGTGCATGTGGCCATGAGCTAGGCTCTAATAATATAACATTGCCAATGTAGCATTTAGGAATAATAGCAATTCCTCAGCTGGCAGCCTAGCTATGTGTGGATTTTCAATTGCATGGGAAATTAACATTTTAGAATAATGTCCAGAATGTGCCTGTGTTTCTCCAGCCTCAGTGACACTCCAGTCTCTGAAGTGCTCTAAGAAATAGGAGGGTGGAGTACAAATTGCAGCTTTTATTGAAAGGTTGTTTGAAAAGTCTGAGGCTAATTCCTGCCAGGACTGTGCTTGTGCAGGTTAAAAAAAAATGTAAGTTCACCGCACCCTAATTCTCTGCCTGAAGGCTTAGTTCCCACAAGCTTGAGGGAATTCAGTTTGCTGAATGTGTGTGGTGAAGTCACTTCAGATCCCTGGCAAGGAGCAAGCCTCTTAAATGAAAGGGTGGCAGTATTTTCAGGCATTCCCAGTGGTTGCCTCAACTCACGTCTTTTGTGAAGAGTACCTTAAGCATTTTGAAGTGAGTCCAAAATGCAAGTTTTAAGAGGGAACGTCATAGTCTAGCAATGTCGGTATTGATGTTATCCCTTTAAATTGTAGATGATCAGTAGTTGTACATATTTGGAAAAAGTACAGACATTTTTGGGTTTTGGGGTGTGTTTCTTCTAAAATGATCAAAGCCCTTCCCAGGCAATTTATTAGTCAACATGGTATTCTTCTAGCAAACATTAATGGACCTTATTTTATTCTGATTTATTATCACATAGATTTTAATAAATCAACTATTAGGTCAAATCGTGTCCAAGGAAACATGTTGTTACTAGCACAGTCTATCGTGCATTTGGTAGGCCTGTCTCCAATATGTGTAGTCAGAAAACTTCTGTTTTCCTGTCTTTAAAATGAGGAAAATACAATATTTCTTAGGGTAGCGGTAAAGATTAAATGAATTCCTGTAAAGCAGTTAGAACAGTGCTTTGCAGGTAATAAATGCTTAATAAACATTAGTTATTGTTACTATTATTGCTACTAACATGTCATCTATTGCATTTAAAGATGCCAGGATTAGCCAGGCATAGTGGCTCATACCTGTAATACCAGCACTTTGGGAGGCTGAGGCAGGAGGATCACTTGAGTCCAGGAGTTCAAGACCAGCCTGGGCAACATAGTGAGACCTCATCTCTACAAAAAATAAAAATTAGCTAGGCATGGTGGCACATGCCTATAGTCCCAGCTACTTGTGGGGCTGAGGCAGGAGGATCCCTTGAACCTGAGAGGTGGAGGCTGCAGTGAGCTGAGATTGTGCCACTGCACTCCAGTCTGGGTGACAAAGTGAGACCTTGTCTTAAAAAAAAAAAAAAATTAGCTGAGCATGGTGGTACATGGCTGTAGTCGCAGCTACTTGGGAAACAGGGACAGGAGGATCACTTGAGCTGGGGAGGTCAAGGCTGCAGTGAGCCGTGATCATGTCACCGCACTCCAGCCTGGATGAGAGAGTAAGACAAACCTCTCTCAAAAAAATAAAAATAAAAAAAATAAAGAGACCAGGATTGATTGCTGTAGTGTAGATGTATATGGCTAACATGATAGCCTTACAACCTATAGTTTCTGCTAAAGAACTTTTGGTTTAGGTCTTCAGTCACTCTTTATTGGTTTGTTGGTTGTTGGGGCAGCCGGACCTAACATAGGGGTGACGAAGTCCAGTGGAGTCAAAGGAATGAGAAAAGACAAGTTTAAGAATGCATAAAGTGGGTCTAGGGGGCTGATGCTAGTATGGAGGCTGCTAAGGCCCCAAGCTCTAGAAGCCCACACTATTTATTGGTAATCAAACGAAGAAGCGGGTGGTGAGGATGTGGGGGTTGAAAGAAAGCAGTGTATCAAGCGCATGATCTACAGCTGTGACAGTTCGGCACTTTCTTTGAAGCATATGGAACATGTTCCGCTACTTGAGATAATGGGAAACATGTTCTTCTAGTTTAAGATACAATCGATATATGAGCCTAGGAGTGCTAGAAGCAAGGAGTCAGCAAGTCTAGACACATTTCAGAGGCCACGAGGAGTTTTGTGCCCTGAGCCCTGGATTCCATTCAAGCCACAAGGGTTTTTATGCCCTGGGCTTAGATTATGGTGCAGCAGGGCAGCCTTCCACCCTTTAGCACAGAGCTTGGTGTTCCCAAGGCCACGAGGGGTTTTAGACCCTGGACCCCGGACATGTTCCAAGACTCTTTTACATTATGTCAGACATGCAAGCCCTGCCTCAGTTTTTTCCAACAGTTGGTTGATTGGTTTTAATTTTTTTAAACAATTTTAACTTTTATAGGTTCAGCCATTCTTTGGTTGATGGCTTCACCTTTGGCATCCTGTCAGTCTGATGGCATGATTCCAAATTAATGTCAAACCAGTACTAAGCTACATTATCTGAAATTGTGTGTAGTTATGCCCTTAAGGCAAGAATACTCATCCTGGGACCTATGATCAAGATTTAGGGGATCTAGTAATAGCTAAAAAAGTACATCAACATTTGTTTTTATATGCGTGTTTTTAGAAATAAGGTCATGGAAGCTTTCACTAGTGGTCTGTACCAAAATAAGGTTTAAAATCAATGCCCTAAGATATTCCTTTTGTCTGACTTCCTATTTCTCCTGTAGTACTAGGTAGGTACAGGGCTATAAACCCAAAAGATAAAGCTAAGGCCCCATTATTTGGGGATCAGGTAAGGAAGCATTATTGAACACATGGAGCATAAATAAGGATTTACAAACTATGGAATTAATAGTTTGCAGATATTTCCCCCAAACTCTGTAAATGTGTAGCTACTGAGTTTAACTCTAAAATCACATTTGGAATTCTACAAATTAAAATGTAAGTAGCAAAAAGAGAACATTTATTATTTTAAATTATAACACAGAGTAGTACTTTAAGAGTGGAATTGCTAGGCCAGGCACGGTGGCTCACGTCTATAAGCACTTTGGGAGGCTGAGACGGGTGAATCACCTGAGGTCAGGAGTTCAAGACCAGCCTGGCCAACATGGCGAAACCCTGTTTCTACTAAAAATACAAAAATTAGCCCGGAGTGGTGGTGCGTGCCTGTAATCCCAGCTACTTGGTAGGCTGAGGCAGGAGAATTACTTGAACCTGGGAAGCAGAGGTTGCTGTGAACTGAGATTGTGCCATTGCATTCCAGCCTGGGTGACAAGAAGGAAACTTTATCTCAAGAAAAAAAAAAAAAAGTGGAATTGCTGATATAACTGATGCAGAACATTGAAAAAGGAAAAATGGCTAGCTTGTAAAAAATTGATTGGTACTGATTTGAGGTGGTGATTTGATTGTAAAAGATTATCTGTTCTTTATTTATTATTATTATTATTATTTTTTTTTTGAGATGGAGTCTCACTCTGTCCCTGGGGCTGGAGTGCAGTGGCCGGATCACAGCTCACTGCAAGCTCTGCCTCCCGGGTTCACGCCATTCTCCTGCCTCAGCCTCCCAAGTAGCTGGGACTACAGGCGCCCGCCACCTCGCCCGGCTAGTTTTTTGTATTTTTTAGTAGAGACTGGGTTTCACAGTGTTAGCCAGGATGGTCTCGATCTCCTGACCTCGTGATCCGCCCCTCTCGGCCTCCCAAAGTGCTGGGATTACAGGCTTGAGCCACTGCGCCCAGCCAGATTATCTGTTCTTTAAACAGAGATCCTTTAAACAGAGTAAGGATCAGTCAACTGTAACTTAATAATGTTTTCTCTAAGATCTTCTACTATTTATACTTTAACACTCTTCTCACAAAATACCGTCTGTTCTAACGTTTAATCACCTAGTTGACCAGTAAAAGATGCTATATTCAGATGAGAAACATCAATTGTTATTCCAGTTAATATCTCACTTAGGACCTTCGTTTATGAAATCGGGTCCTTGTGAATTTAATTAGTGGATCCCAGTCATCTTTAGATGAATAGGTGACATGAGAACTTACATTTCTAAAGCTCATGACTAGCCTTTGAATTATGGTGTCTCCATATTCAATCAGGCAAATATTTGTTGAGTGCATACTGTATGTCAGGGATCCAGCAGTGAACCAGGCACATATTGTCTCTGTCCTCATGGAGCTTGCAGGCTAGCGAGGAAGACAAATTAACAAGCAGTTTCCATCAACATAATAAGTACTATGGGTAACCTTTACCCTGGCTTTACTGTACTCATTATATAGTAGCTGTTTGAGTGACAGTTGCCATCTTGCCCTCCATAAATGTCCATCCACTTATGTGACTAACAGCATCTTTTCAGAGTGTAGAGACATCTCAGGATACCTTTGTAAAGAAAGAGAGTTACAACCATTCTAAATTAGAACTTCATTTTATTTTGGAATCTGTCTGCTAGCCTCTCAAAAGTCATGTTTAAACTAACATGGTTTTCAGTTTCTCTAACAGGGCATCAGTAGGCAAATGCTGTAACAAAATAATAGAATTTAGCAACAACTTTAGCTTTGTGTCATAGAAAATAAACTCCCAGGTAAGTTACATGTAACTTTACTTTTTTTTTTAGACCAGATTGCTCTATGTTGTCCAGGCTGGCCTTGAACTCCTGGGCTCAAGTGATTCACCCACCTCAGCCTCCCTAGTAGCTGAGACTACAAGTGTGCACCACCGTGTCTGAGTTGACCTTACCCTTTTTTCATGGCTCTTACTACAACTCAGGTTCTCTTCACAAATTGAGGTGAAGACGTGTTGTCCACCAAATTGCATCTTTATGCAATTTTATGCAATCTTTACCAAGTTTTCATTTATGAAATTGGTAAATTTGAGAACTCTCACAAAACAGAATCCCCACAACCCTATAATTTGTATGCAATGAATAATTCTTCTATATGTACATGGGTAATATGTCCTGATCATATCTTAGAACTGTAGCTTTTATCTTTCATGGTCAGATACCTGTCACTGATAAGTTTGATTTTAAGTAGTCTCTAACCTGGACAGTTCCTGAAAATTTTCTTCTTCCTGGATGGTGAGGTTCTTAGTACTTGGTGCAAGCTGTTTTGTTCCAAGTATGCCCAAAACACTGAGAATGCACTTGTTTAAAATTTGGAGGATTCTTATATTTTATAGCACACCCTTAAGTCTCTTCTTTTCGCATATGGAGAAACACAGACCCTGCAAGATTTAAGTGACTTGTTCAAGGTCATACTCAACAGAGTCTAGAGGAAGAGAAATTTCTTACTGATTTGCCCCAACCACTGTGTTTCATGACTAGGCAGCAAAGTGATGGTGCCTATTATTACCCAGATGACTAAAATTATTGGGAAATAACAAATCTGGCCAGGCATGGTGGCTCATGCCTGTAATCCCAGCACTTTGGGAGGCCAAGGCAGGTAGATCACAAGGTCAAGAGATTGAGACCATACTGGCCAACGTGGTGAAACCCTGTCTCTACTAGAAATACAAAAATTAGCTGGGTGTGGTGGCACGCAGCACGCACCTGTAGTCCCCGCTACCTTGGGAGGCCTGAGGCAAGGGAGAGTCACCTTGAACCCGGAAGGGGAGGTTGCAGTGAGCCGAGATCTGTGCCACCTGCCTCAGCTGGATTGACAGAGCAGACTCCGCTCAAAAAAAAAAAAAAAAAATTCACTGAGAGGACTTGATGTGTTCTGTTAGTTTCTTCAAAAATTTCAGATGAAAGACAATTGATTATTTTTGGCAGAAAAGCAAAGTTAAACAACTTGGAAGTCCTAATAATAATCTGAGTTTTCTTCTAAGGGGAAGAACTTGGTGGAGTTAATAACACGCTGATGCTTGAAATACACCTGATCTTGATATTGACGTTACCCACAGTTGGAAGTTCATTTTCGTGATAACTGTTAACAGAAATAATTAAAAATAAGCATATATAACATATGATACATACAGCAAATCCCTACGAGCCAGCGTGCACCTATAGTCCCAGCTATTTGGGAGTTGAGGCCACAGTGAGTTATGATCACCTCCGATTTGGGCAACAGAATAAGACCCTGTTTCAAAAACAAAACACCTAAAAAAACCTTTTTATTTCTTATAGAGTCTGCATGGATGTACACTTAAATTTTTAAAATCCAATATCCATTTTTTATTTTAATAAGTTGAGCTTTTTGTATCCTATCTAAGAAATCTTTACCTGCCGGGCGCAGTGCTCAAGCCTGTAATACCCAGCACTTTGGGAGCCGAGACGCGGACACGAGGTCAGGAGATCGAACCATCCTGGCTAATACGGTGAAACCCTGTCCTCTACTGAAAAATACAAAAACTGCCGGCGCGAGGCGGGCGCCTGTAGTCACAGCTACTCTGGAGGCGTGAGCAGGAGAATGCGTAACCCGGAAAAAAAAAAAAGGTCGGACTTGCAGTAGCTGAGATCCGCCACTGCACTCCACCTGGGTGGCAAGAGCAAGACTCCGTCCTCAAACAAAAAACAAAAAAAAAAAGAAATCTTTACCTAAATCCAAGATCACAAAGATTTTTGTCTGTGATTCTTTTTTTTTTCTTTTGAGACAAGGTCTCTATCTGTCACCTAAGCTGGAGTGCTGTGGCGGGATCATGGCTCACTGCAACTTCCGCCTCCTGGGCTTAAGCCATCTTCCCTCCTCAGCCTCCTGAGTAGCTGAGACTATAGGCGCATGCCACCATACCTGGCTAATTTTTGTATTTTTTGTAGAGATGGGGTTTCGCCATGTTGCCCAGGCTGTTCTCAAACTCCTGGCCTCAAGCAATTTTTGCGCCTTGGCCTCCCAAAGGGCTGGGATTACAGGCATGAATCACCTTGCCCGGCCCTGCAATCCATTTTGAGTTCCTTTTTGTTTACCATGTGAGAGAAGGATCTAGAGTAATTAATTTTTTTTTTTCTTTTTGAGATGGAGTCTTGCTTGGATATTTATTATATTTAGCAATATCCACAAAGCCAGATGGAGTGCAATGGTGTGATCTCAGCTCGCTGCAAGCTTGGCCTCCTGGGTTCACACCATTCTCCTGCCTCAGCCTCCCGAGTAGCTGGGACTACAGATGCCCGCCACCACGCCTGGCTAATTTTTTGTATTTTAGTAGAGACAGGGTTTCATCATGTTAGCCAGGATGGTCTCGATCTCCTGACCTCGTGATCTGCCTGCCTCGGCCTCTCAAAGTGCTGGGATTACAGGCGTGATAGAGTAATTCTTTTACATATAGATGCTTAATTGTTGTAGCACCATTTGATTAAAAAAAAAAAAAAACTTTGCTTTTTTTGTTGTTGTTGTTGAGACAGAGTATTGCTCTGTTACTCAGACTGGAGGGCAGTGGCACAATCTCGACTCACTGCAACCTCTGTCTCCTGGGCTTAAATGATTTTTAGTAGAAACAGGGTTTCACCATGTTGTCCAGGCTGGTCTCGAACTCCTGGCCTCAAGCAATCAACCTGCTTCAGCCTCCCAAAGTGCATGAGCCACCATGCCCAGCCTATCTTTGTCTGTTGACCACATATATACATGTGTGCATGTATATATCAGTCTATTTCTGGATATTCTGCCCTGAATTTCTATATATCCTTATGCTAAAAATACACTGTCTTGATTATTATAGTTTTATAGTAAGTCTTGAAATCAGTGTCAGTCCTCTAACTTTATTTTTCTTTTTCAAAATAGTTTTGGCTTTTCGAGGTCTTTTGTGTTTCCATATAAATTTTATAATTAGTTTGTCAGTTTCAACAAAAAAAGCCTTCTGATTGGGATTGCATTTAACCAATAGATTGATTTGGGGAAAATTGACATCTTAATAATATACACATAGAGGGGAACAACAGACACTGGTGTCTACTGGAGAGTGGGGGAAGGGAGAGGATCTAGTAAAATAATGAGGACTAGACTTAATAAATGGGTGACAAAATAATCTCCATAACAAGCCCCTGTGACACGAGATTACCTGTATAACAAATTTGCACATGTACCCCTGAACTTAAAAGTTAAAAAAATTTTTTTTAATTGAAAAGATATATTGGGCTTTGATTTTGAATATTTATTATGTTTTAGCAATATCCACAAAACCAGATTTATTTATTCTGTATTCTTATTCATATTCTCTGGAAATGCTGAGAATGTTGTGAGGAAGAATTTTGAGTTTTCCCAACTTCCCCTTGTGACCAAATAAAGATTTTACCAGACAGGGTATG
>NW_016814096.1:805528-824040 GCF_001698545.2 Rhinopithecus bieti
TTTTTTTTTTTTTTTTTCCTTTCTTTGGTGAGCAAAATAAAAAAGAAGGAAAATAACTTTTCACCAGCCTAAGAAGATCTTTTATAACAAACCTGGGCAAACCAGTGACATTACTTATCTAATTTTAAGGCCAGATGTTATCACTATCACATAAAATTAATATATTCATCTTCTAGGCAAGTACTTCTCAAAACTGTGGTGTCTCAAAACTGTGGTGTTTGGAGCCATCAGCATCAACTGGAGACTTGTTAGAAACACAGATTCTAGGCCGGGTGCTGTGGCTTATGCCTGTAATCCCAGCACTTTGGGAGGCCAAGGCAGGTGGATCACTTACTTAAGCTCAGGAGTTTGAGACCAGCCTGGGCAACATGGCGAAACTTGTCTCTAAAAAAATACAAAAAATAACCAGACGTGCCTGTAGTCCCACCTACTCAGGAGGATGAGGTGGGAAGATGGCTTGAGCATGAGAGGTTGAGGCTGGGGTGAGCCATGATTGTGTGACTGCATTCCTGCTGGTGACAGAGTAAGACTCTGTATCTCAAAAAAATAGAAAAATAAAAAAATGCAGATTCTTTGGCCCTGCTCCAGACCTGCTAAATCAGAAACCCTGAGAGGTGGGCCCAGCATTCTGTTTTCACAGGTCCTCCCTCTGACTCCATTATAGGCTAAAGGTTGAGAATTGCTATCAGAGACTTTTTTTTTTTTTAATTTTTTTTTTTTTTTGAAACAGAGTCTTGCTCTGTCACCTAAGCTGGAGTGCAATGGTGTAATCTCCACCCACTGCAACCTCTACCTCCCAGGTTCAAGCAATCCTTTCGCCTCAGCCTCACAAAGAGCTGGGATTACAGGTGCGCACCACCATGCCCCGCTAATTTTTGTATTTTTAGTAGAGACGATGTTTCACTGTGTTGGCCAGTTGGGTCTCGAACTCCAGACCTCAGGTGGTCCACCTGCCTTGACCTCCCAATGTGCTGGGATTACAGGCATGAGCCTGGCCTTATCATAGGCTTTTAAGAGTAAGAATTCCCCTTTGTTCCTTGGTTTAGAACCTTCTTTCTGAACGATCAGTCTCAAGCTTTATCAAAAGACAGAAGATGGACAGAAATTTTGAGGCCGTTGCAGCAGTCAATACAGAAGTAAAATCTACAGGACTTGGATAAAAGAGCAGGGGAAAGAGAGAAATCAGAGATGGCTCTTTTTCAAAGTTTTTGATTCACTGGATCAGCATTCTAGAAAATTATTGTGTCACACCTCTTTTGATCTGTCCATTGACCACTGCAGAGCTGTCATATTCTGTCACAGTATCCTGTACAAGATAGTGGTTTTAGCATTGTTTAAACAGCACCGTCGGCACCCTAAAGGACTTGATGCTATTTTAATTTTTTACAACTTTTTATTTTTATTTTTTTTTTGAGACAGAGTCTTGCTCTGTTGCCCAGGCTTGAGTGCAGTGACATGTTCATAGCTCACTGCAGGTTCAAGTGATCCTCCAGCCTCAGCTTCCTGAGTAGCTGGGACTACAGGCATGCACCACCATGCCTGGTTAGTTTTACATTTTTTTTGTAGAGACAAGGTCTCACTATGGTGCCCAGGCTGGTCTCCAACTCCTGGCCTCAATTGATCCTCTCGCCTTGGCCTCCCAAAGTGCTAGCATTACAGGTGTGAACCACTGTGCCTAGCCTTGATGCTATGTTAATTTGGGGAGATTCATTTGTGGCAGTGTTAGTGGTAGTGTGCAAAAGTAAACTGCTAATGGGAGCAAAAGAGAAGATCTTAAATCTGGTGTCTTTTTTTTTTTTTTCTTTTAGGGTAGACAGGAGGCAGAAAGATTAGAAAATAAATCCTCAGCTTATGGGACAGATGATCATCTGTAACTTAAGTTTTCCTAAGTTTCAATTTACTGTAATTATTTTCATTTGACCAGTCTTAGTGAAAAACAGATGTTTTGAGTATTAATAGATGATCTCTGCTTTTAGGATTCAAGGGTTAAAAAATGAATATGAAGTAGCATTCTGTTGCTGTTTGAAAATGCCAGAACAACAAACGTTTTAATAGAGGCAATAACTGAAATTATTGTTCCGTACCAGAACCACTGTCTTCTTATTTTAATAGAAATTCAAATCTAGAGAAGCAAATCTCTTACAGTGAGTTTCTGTTACAGCTAGTCCTCCTCGCTTTGTGACAGTAGAAGAACTTCTAGAGACAGCGAGAGGCGTCACCAACATGGCTCTAGCCCATGAAATTGTAGTAAATGGAGACTTTCAGATTAAGCCAGTTGAATTACCGGAAAACAGGTAATGTGGTTGCTAAATTAGCTTGCTTAGTAGAGCACTGCCATTTCCCAGTTTTGGAAATGTTTCCTTCAGTTGATACCGATATATTCAGACATATTTTTCCTTTTGTACATTCCTAACAAGGAACAAAAAGTATTCCTAAACAAGGAACACCAATTCTTCAAAAATCAAATAAAAGGTCTAAAAATCTTTTGTGAAAGTCTGCCTACTCAGTAGGATCTAGCTGCCTCATCTTGTGTTTTCATTGCCTTGTTTCATTCACTCTTCTTTGAAACTGTCACACTGCACTAGAGTCGTTGGTTTTGTTGCAAAGGCGAAGACTGTGGGTTATTCTCTGTGTCCCTAGTGCCTGGCACTTAACTATTTTTTTATTGAATCAAAACTCTATTGATTATAAGGTGCCCCTTTTAAAATGTGCTGTCATAAGAAAGAGGAAACACTGCCCATTATAATTATAAAAATGCCATTGATTTAAAGAAAGATCCAAGTTTCTGAGAGATTAAAATATTGGGGGAGGGGAGTTTGTTTTAGAATCAAGGAAATATGCGTGCAAGTGCCCTTCTGTCAGCAGCTCCCTGAAGTCAGGATTCTGGATGGTGCCTGAGAGTCTCTTGACCTGTCCTCCTGGTTGCAGGATGAATGCTGCAGCTCCAAGCATCCCATCATACATCAGCCTTCTGGGCAAGAGGGAAAAGGCTGGGAGGACTAGGGCTCTCCTTTTGTTAGGAACATCTTCCCCTGGAGTCGTGAAACGAACATCTGCTGATACTTTGTTAATCAGAATTTAGTAACATGCTACCCTTGCTATAAGTGAACCTGAAAAGCTTAAGTCGGGTAAAAGGGAATGAACTGCTGTGATGGGCTTGCTAGATCAGTCATGATTTATTGTCACAGGCAGAGTATATTGTTGCCCTGAAAAACAGTGGGATTCTGTTAACAAAAGAAGGAGGAATGGTTGCTGTGCTGGCAAATGTCTTACGTAGGAAGCTTCTAAATTTGACTTCACAGATATTTCTTATATCTGCAAAGATAGTACTTTTTTGCATTTAATAATGAAGAATTCCTTGTTTTGTGCTCAAGACAGTAAGACATTTTTTGTTGTTGTTGTTTTTGTTTTTTGAGATGGAGTCTCACTCTGTTGCCCAGGCTGGAGTGTAGTGGCATGATCTTGGCTCACTGCAACCTCCGCCTCCCAGGTTCAAGCAATTCTCCTACCTTAGCCTCCTGAGTAGCTGGCATTACAGGCATGTACCACCATGCCCAGCTAATTTTTGTATTTTTAGTAGAGACAGGGTTTCACCGTGTTGATCAGGCTGGTCTCAAACTCCTGACCTCGTGATCCACCTGTCTCAGCCTCCCAAAGTGCTGGGAGTACAGGCATGAGCCACTGCACTGGCCATTGTTGTTGTTTTTTGAGACGGAGTCTTGCTCTGTTGCCCAGGCTGGAGTGCAGTGGTGCAGTCTCAGCTCACTGCAGCCTCCACCTCCCAGGTTCAAGCAATTCTCCTGCCTCAGCCTCCTGAGTAGTTTGGACTATAAAGCACACACCACCACGCCTGGCTAATTTTTGTATTTTTAGTGGAGGTAGTATTTCACCATGTTGGCCAGGCTGGTCTTGAACTCCTGACCTCAGGTGATCCTCCTGCCTTGGCCTCCCAAAATGCTGGGATTACAGGCGTGGGCCACCATGCCTGGCCAATACTGATTTTAATGAAATGTTATGATGTATATATAAGTTGTTACAGTTTGGTACCTAGTTAAGCAATTGTCCCATATATCACATGGGAATATGATATTTTTAGGAAATAAAGTCCTTCAACCTACTACATACTGAATTGTTATCTTATTATTATTATTTTATTTTTTTGAGACAGAGTCTCACTCTGTTGTCCAGGCTGGAGTGTAGTGGCACTATCTCGGCTCACTGCAACCTCTGGCCAGGCTGATCTCGAACTCCTCACCTCAGGTGATCTGCCTGCCTCGGCCTCCCAAAGTGCTGGGATTACAGGCGTAAGTCACAATGCCCAGCCTAAATTGTTATCTTAGACTACCTAATTATAAACATCTTAAGAAACTTGCTAGTAACAGGGAACTAAAATTAACAGCTTTGGACTTCTCAATATTCTTATTATATGGCACTGTCATATGCTGTTACTTGGATTAGTGTTGGCTGTCCAGTTAGTTGAGAGCGATTCTTCCCATTAGATGCTTATTGCCATTTCACTAACTTTTAAAATAAAGTATGCCATCAGTTGAAGTATGCCTGGGAAATCTTTCCTTGATCCAAATCACTGGGGTTGATCTTACCCTAAACCCATATTATTTGTGCTTTGAAAATGATTTGAAACTCAAATATTTTGGTTTTTGCCCTTTGTTTGTTTGTTTTTTTCACTGCCCCAGCTTGAAGAAGAGAGTAAAGGAGATTGTACATAAAGCGTTTTGGGATTGCTTGAGTGCACAGCTAAGTGAAGACCCCCCAGCATATGACCATGCTATCAAACTTGTAGGAGAAATCAAAGAGGTGAGGCAAAGAGTGAATTGTGATGCATTTCTGGTGTGTTAGGAGTGTGTATTCAACTTCTTGTGTCACCACCAGAAGTCTTTAAAGAAATTGAAGGATCAAGAAGTTAAATTACTTGCCAGAAGCTGGATCAAGAGTGTTTTGGCTTATTGCCCTTTTAAAAAAAGTTTTAAGCAAACCATGATAACCTGAAGGCATTAAAGACAACAAAGTTATTTCACAAAATCTAGATTATTTATAAGTTTTAATAGATGTGGACACATTCCATTTATAATGGCCAAAAAGTGACTCAGCCTTTGGGATTGAGAAAGCTTTAGGTGGAGGGACTGTTTTTGCAGTGCCTTTAGCAATAGCATCAAAGAAGAAATGTATGCATGGAAATTGTCATCTATGGTTGGCTCATAGGCTCACATTAATAAACATGCTTTTCTTTTTTCACCATTAACAGTTTTTTTTCTATCCATTTAATTGCTACCTAGAGCTTAAATGAAAGCTTGAGTAGCTATTGTAAATGATTTGTAAACATGTTTTTCTGTAGGTTTGTTGAATAAGAAGTAAAATATGTGCAATATTACATAGCAATTGGTAAGCCCTTATTTGGATAGTTATAAATTACATATAATTAGAAATGATATCTAAGGAATTTTGATTAAACGTAGCTGTGTTCTCTTGTAGACTCTCTTATCTTTCTTGCTGCCTGGTCATACTAGACTGAGAAACCAGATAACAGAAGTCTTGGATCTGGATCTGATAAAGCAGGAAGCAGAGAATGGGGCCCTAGACATTTCCAAACTGGCAGAATTCATTATTGGCATGATGGGGACACTGTGTGCACCTGCTCGAGATGAGGAAGTTAAGAAACTAAAGGACATTAAGGAAATAGTGCCCCTTTTCAGGTATGGGAATATGTTAATCATATTCCGGCAACTACAATTCAGAGGCATTTTCTTTTTTCTTTTTTCTTTTTTTTTTTTTTTGAGATAGAGTCTTACTCTGTTGCCTAGGCTGGAGTGCAATGGCGTGATCTTGGCTCACTGCAACCTCCACCTTCCGGGTTCAAGCAATTCTCACGCCTCAGCCTACTGAGTAGCTGGGATTACAGGCACGCACCACCATGCCCGGCTAATTTTTGGTAGAGATGGTGTTTCACTATGTTGGCCAGGCTGGTCTCGAACTCCTGACCTCAAGTGATTGGCCACCTTGGCCTCCCAAAGTGCTGGGATTACAGGCGTGAGCCACTGCGTCTAGACCAGAGCTATTTTCAACTTAAACTTCCTGAAGTCTTGGTACTCATGGATTAAAAAAAAAAAAACAAAACTTTTCTTTTGAAAAGAAAACAACATTTTCTTTTGAAAATTCCAAACCTACAGAAAAGTTACAAAAACAGTACAATCAACACTCGCAGACCCTTCATGTGGATCCATCAGTTTTTATCATGTTGTCACATTTGCTGTGCTGCCCAGGCTGGTCTGGAACTCCTGGGCTCAAGCAGTGCCCCCGCCTTGGACTCCCAAAGTGTTGGGATTACAAGCGTGAGCCATGTGTCTGGTCCTCTTCTCCTTTAATACTATGTTTACTTTACAAGTGTTTGGTTCTAAATCCTTTTTTCTTTCAGAGAAATTTTTTCTGTGTTGGACCTAATGAAAGTGGACATGGCCAACTTTGCTATCAGTAGCATCAGGCCTCATCTCATGCAGCAGTCAGTTGAATACGAAAGGAAGAAGTTTCAAGAGATTTTGGAGAGGCAACCAAGTATGTTTAATATTTTGTGGTACTTTTTTTGTTGTCGGTGGTTTTTCATTTTAGCTGCCATAGCTTGTTGCATAATATTATTTTCAGAACAAAACTAAAATTTAGTATGAGAATAGTCTAATTTGAAGAAGGAAAAGCACAAAATGTTAGGACTACATCTAGAGTTGTTAAGCATTGAAAAGAAAACATGACAAGCAAAAGGAATGTGAGTAGGCTATGAGAATAGAAATTAAAAGCAATGAAGTCCTAAATTATAAATTTTTTTAATGAAAACACCAGTTTGAAATAAAATACATTCTTGGTCTTGATTTTTGAAAACATGACAGACGTCCTGTGAATGTTAATTTACTTTTCTTCTCCCTGTGTGGCATAGCAGGAAATTTAACTTTGCTTTTGTTCTGGATGCATAAATCTTCTTGTTTCATACCCAGGAAGAGTCTCATTTTTATGAACCTCTCCAATGACTGCAGAAAACAGACGACTATCAGAATGTAAAACTGTATTGTATTTCTAGGGTGCTTTTTATGGTCTCTGCATTGCTAGCTGACATTCTGGGTAAATTTCAGTCTTCAGATTCAATGTATGATGAATTCCGTTTGGCCTCTAATTTTGCTGACGAGGCGATGAAAACAGCAGTCTCTGGGTTGGTTCAGTTGCCGGACCAGATTGGTTAAGTGAATGCCCCATGCAGTTGATTCATCCAGCCCCAGGCAGAGAAGTCTGAGGTGGTGCTGGGGCCAGGGGAAGTTGGGAAAGGGCAGGGTAGAGGTAGAAGTAGAAGAGGTTTGGTAATGTTTACTGAGTGCCAGGCTTGTGCCAAGGGCTGGATGTGCATGATCATATGTAATCCTCACACAGTAAGCTGATGAGCCAGGCACCTTTTTTTTAAACCCCATTTTACAGATGTTGGAAACAGGTTTTGAGAGATTTTTGACCAGAATGGATTGACCACAAGCTTACACTCTCACCAGTGTTGTGAGAGTATTGGGAATATATATATGTATATATTTTTTGAGATGGAGTCTCCTCGCTCTGTCACCTGGGCTGGAGTGCAGTGGTGTGATCTCTGCTCACTGCAACCTCCGCTGGGCAGAGTTTTGTAGACTGAAGAGCCTTAATATTAAGGCCTGGCCTTGGAAGCTGGGGTGCAGTGGAGGACTCACTGGTAGGGTGGAAGCAGCTACAATGCCTGCGTCTAGCACTTAACTCACAACTTTCATGAAAGCCCGGGTTTCCCAAAGCTTGCGGGTTATAGAGAATGCTGTCTGCAGAAGAGAGGGTGAAGCCAGATGGCCCAGCAGTCAGGACCAAGAGCTCAGGGCAAACTGGAGCTACATCCCCCTGCCCCAGTGAAGAGCAGACCACCGCTGTGACCTTGGCCGTCCACTTGGTTTTAAGGAAGCAGGAAGCCTCCACTGACAGAGCTGCCGCACCTCCTGGGACCTGACAGGCAGTTTTTATTAGATGATGTGCAAGATCCTCCAGCTCTCTCTGTCCCTCAGAGTGCCCGCTGCATTACTTAGCTTAGAAAAGCAGGGGTGCATGAGGGCTGCTGAAAGCTAGAAGGGGCTTTCCTGACAGAGACAGAGTTCACTTTCCCCCAGGTGGAAGGGAAGCCAGACTGATACAAGGTTAAGATAAACAAGGAAAAGCCTCATCGTCAGTGTAGAGGATAGTTTACACAGGGAAACTCTAGCCGGTGTCTCATCCCATCTGTCTCTAGAGCTGGAGTCGCCAGGGCTTTGGGGCCCATCTTATGCAGTGGTCAGGACGGGAGAGAAAGGAAGGAAGGTTTGTTAAATACCGGGTGAGTGGCAAGGCCTGGCTAGGTGTCATATATTCGTTATTATTATTATTATTATTATTATTATTATTATTACTTTAGACAGGGTCTAGCTCTGTCACCCACCCTGGAGTGTAGTGGTGTAATCTTACCACTCACTGCAACTTCAACCTCCGGGGTTCAAGTGATTCTCCTGCCTCAGCCTTCCAACTAGCCGGGGCTACAGGCACATGCCACCATGCCCGGCTAACTTTGGTATCTTTTGTAGAGACAGGGCCTTGCCACATTGCCTAGGCTGGTCTTGAACTCCTGGGCTCGAGCAGTCTAACTACCTCAGCCCCCCAAAGTGCTGGGATTACAGGCATGAGCCACCATGCATGGCTTATTCATTATCTTGTTTAATCCTCACAACAGCCTGTGAGGTGGGTGTTGTGAATTTCCCTGTATCAGGCATCTGAAACTCAAGACACATTATGACTTGCCTGAGATCCCTCAGTTAGTCATTGGCACTACTATGATTTGATCCAAGTTTTATTTGATTCTGAAGTTCCTACTTTCTACTTGATCACTCTGCCAGGACTTCGACTGTCCCTTAAGTAATTCCGGGAAGCATCCCTTCTCAGTGTCAAGGTAATGTATGCAGCTTTGTTTTTCACAGATTCCCTGGACTTTGTCACCCAGTGGCTGGAAGAAGCCTCAGAGGACCTTATGACTCAGAAGTATAAACACGCCCTGCCAGCTGGGGGAGCAGCTGCTGGCTCTGGGGACATGCCCGGGCTGAGCCCTGTTGCTGTCCAGAATTACGCTTATCTGAAGCTTCTGAAGTGGGACCACCTCCAGAGGCCGTTCCCCGAAGTAGGTCTCCTGAGCCATCTCACTACTCATATTTGTTTTTGTGCTGCTGAACTTTTTAAGAATAGCTTTGGCCAGGCACGGTGGCTCACTCCTGTTATCCCAGCACTTTGGGAGGCAGAGGCAGGCAGATTGCTTGAGGTCAGGAGTTTGAGACCTGCCTGGGCAACATGGTGACACCCTCTCTGTACTAAAAATACAAAAAATTAGCTTGGCGTGGTGGCAGGGCCTGTAGCCCCAGCTACTTGGGAGGCTGAGGCAGAGAATTGCTTAAACCTGGGAGGTGGAGGTTGTGGTGAGCCGAGATTGTGCCCCTGCACTCCAGCCTGGGCGACAGAGTGAGACTGTCTCAAAAAATAAAAATAAATAAATAAGTAAATAAATAAAATAAAAGATAAAGCTTTATTCTGATATAATTCATGTACCAGAAAATTCTCCCTTTTAAAGTGTACAACTCAGTGTTTTTTAGTATAGTCACGGAGTTATGCATCCATTACGACTGTTTAATTAAAAACATTTTCATCATCTCCAGTAGAAACACTGCACCCATTAGCAGTCACTGCCCTTTCCCCCTCCCTCCAACCCCTGAAGCCACAAATCTGCTTTCTGTCTCTATGGATTTGCCTATCCTGGACATTTTATTTAAATGAAATCATACACTATCAGCCTTTTGTGCCTGGCTTCTTTCCCCAATGTTTTTTCATGTTGTAGCATATGTAACAGTACTTTAGTCCTCTTCTCCACTGTGTTTTTTTCTTTGTTGTGGTAAAATACACATAACATAAAATTTACCGTTTTAACCATTTCTAGTTTTCCAGTTCAGTGGCATTAAGTGCATTCACATTGTTGTGCAACCATTGCCACCAGCCGTCTCCAGAACATTTTCATTTTTCCTTCTGTGAAACTGTCTTCCCACCAAACACACCAAACAGTAATTCCCATTGCCCCCGCCCTCTGGCCCCTGGCAGCCACCATTCTATTTTGAGTCTCTATGAATTGGACTAATCCAGATACCTCATATGAGTGGAATTATACAATCTTTGCCCTTTTGGGTCTGGCTTATTTTACTTAGCATAATGTCTTCAAGGTTCATTTATGTTGTAGTATATGTCAGTGTTCCCTTTCTGAGTTTTACATTTTTAAAAAATTTTAGAGACAGGGTCTCATTGTATTGCTCAGGCTAGGTAGTACAATAGCTCACTGTAACTTTGAATTTCGGGGCTCAGGTGATCCTCCTGCCTCAGCCTCCTGGGTAGCTAGGACTATAAGAGTGTACCACCACACCCAGCTAATTTTTAAATGTGTTTTTTGTAGAGACAGGGGTCTCGCTATGTTACTCAGGCAGATCTTAAACTCCTGGCCTCAAGTGATCCTCCCTCCTTGGCCTCCCAGTGTTGGGATTACAGGCATGAGCTACCACACCCAGCCCTCCTTTCTTTTTTAGGCTGAATAATATATTTTTCTGTATGGATGTACCACATTTTGTTTATTCATTCATCAGTTGACAAACATTTGGGTTGTTATTATAAATTATGCTTCTGTGAATATTCCAGTACAAGTTTTTGCATGGACATATGTTTTTACCTCTCTTGGTTACGTACCTAGGATTAGAATTGCTGGGTTACGTGGTGACTCTTAAGTTTAACATTTTGAGGAACGGCCAAACTGATTTCCAAAGCGGCTGCATCATTTTACAATCCCACCAGCAATGTACAAGACTCCAATCTGTGCTGCTGCACTTTTCTCCTGTTTTTGCTCATCTTGATAGAAACCACAACAGAGGTGTGGTTGTTCACAGCTTTATCTAAAGAAACTTCTTCCTCTTCCATGCTGAACAGTATTTTTTCTTTTTATGTTTTTCACAATACATACTTCTAACTGCAGGACTTCTTTAAGAAGATGACTAAGAAGGGATTCCCCCAGTGTTTCTCTAAATATCTGTTCTGTTACGTAGACTCCCCCCTCTTTTTGGGGGGTACGTGAGTTTCTTATCACTAGCCTCAGATTCAGCTACTTCTCTAAATATCTTTCTTGTAAGTTCCTTATTTTTCCTTTCAAGAAGTTGTGAGCTTAAGATTTTGCCTCTTGCCTCTGAGTTCCCTGTTTTGTGCTGGAGGAAGCTCTAAAGAGAATGTTAAATTGGAGATGGGAAAATGTTCCCTTTGAACTGTGGCATGTTCTCTTCTGGAGGGAAGTTCTTAGCCTGACATTTCTGTTTAAAAATAGCTATGGGAGACCATCCAATACCTCCCTTTTCCCTACCGCTGATCATCTTCCCCAGGCCTTAGATACCCCTGCTTCTTCATCCCATAAATATCCCTGAGCTCTCTCTATGGAAAGGAGGATGTGAGACCTGTTCTCCAGACTCCTCACTTGGCAGTCTTATGAATAAACCCTCTCTTGTTAAAAAAAATAAAAATAAAAATAAAGAAAGAAAGAAAAGAAACGCTGTGGGGAAGATGGTGATGGTCCCTGGGGACAGCTGTCTACTCCAGGAATTGATCCTTGGCAATCTGCATCCTAAACTCACATCCTGCGGACTGTTGGGAAGCCACAAAGCCATGTGAATTCAGAAAACAGGCTGACGATGAGTCCTTGGGATTGTATTTGTATCAGCAGAAGATTCTTAATCCTCAGAGTTTTTACTTCTTGGCTGTGACCCCACATTGTTCATGTCTTGATTTGGCACATCTCAGTTTCTGACAGCGAGAAAGGTCCTTAGAGTCCATTCGATGAGCCTATAAACTCTCTCAGATCAGACACCCATCTGCTCAGCCTTTCCCTTCTCCTCCCATCACCCACACGGGCGGAGTCGCTGGCATGGTAGGACCTAGGGCTCCCTTTAACATGGGGGAGGCAGTCGTGGGAATGCGCTTGCTTTCCGGGAGGCTTTAGGTTGTTCTCTGTCACTTCTACTCTCTGTGCTTCCTGTTTTTTTCTCTTCCTCCCTATTTGCCAGTTTTTACAAGCTTCCTTTGTGTTGGGTGCTGAGTGGGTACCAAGGTGAATAAGTGTAGGCTCTGCCCGCAAGACACTCTTCTCTTCCATTGCTCTGGGATTTTTGTTGTTGTTGTTTTAAGATGGAGTCTCACTATGTTGTCCAAGCTGCAGTGTAGTGGCTATTCACAGGCATAATCATAGCACACCGCAGCATCGAACTTCTGGCCTCAGTGATCCTCCTGCCTGAGCCTCCCAGTAGTTGGGACTGCAGGCACTCACCACTGCACCTGGCCTTCCATTGCTCTGTACAGGATGACTAGCTGTCCTAGTTTGCGAGTGGGGGTTCACAGGACTCGGGAATTTCCATTTGAAAACTGGGACAGTCCCAGACAAACTGGGAGGAGTTGGTGGCCCTAGGTCTGTACCTCATTATACTTTTCTTCCCAACAATAGGTATAACTTTTATTTATCGAGCGCTGGCTCTGCCAGCCACTTTATATGTGGCATCTTTCTTCAGCTTTAAAACAGCCCTGTGATTTGGGAGTCCCCATTCTGCAGAGGCCTGACAAAGTTGGCGATGCTTGCATGAGGTCATGCTATTTTTTTGTTTGTTTGTTTTTTGAGACGGAGTTTCACTTTTGTTGCCCAGGCTGAAGTACAATGGTGCAATCTCAGCTCACTGCAACCTCTGCTTCCTGGATTCAAGAGATTCTCCTGCTTCATTCTCCCAAGTAGCTGGGATTACAGACATGCGCCACCACACCCGGCTAGTTTTGTATTTTTAGTATAGATGGGGTTTCACCATGTTGGTCAGGCTGGTCTTGAACTCCTGACCTCAGGTGATCTGCCCACCTAGTCCTCCCAAAGTGCTGGGATTACAGGCGTGAGCCACTGTGGCCAGCCAGGGAAGTCATGCTATTAAGCATGGAGCCTGGCTTTACACCCAGGCCTGTCTGTGTTCTTAGTGAGGATGCTATACTGCGTCCTTGCTCAGGAGGAATGACTGAGATGGAGGGGCTATTTCACACCAGACTCCCTCAAAGCTCTGACACACTAGCGCAAACCCTGAGGGAAGCTGCAGAGGCAGGTGTGGGGGCTGTGGCGCTCCCGCCCTCTGCTTGCTAGCCTGGACCTGCAGATCAGCGATGGCCTCTTCTGTTCATTACAGACAGTTTTAATGGACCAGTCTCGCTTCCATGAGCTCCAGTTGCAGCTGGAACAACTGACCATCCTGGGGGCTGTGTTGCTGGTCACCTTCAGCATGGCAGCCCCAGGAATTTCCAGCCAGGCCGACTTTGCTGAGAAACTCAAGATGATTGTGAAGATTTTGCTAACAGATATGCACCTACCGTAAGTGGAACTTTCGTGCATGGATGGGAGGCAGTGGATGGCAGAGAGCCGACTAGAGTCTCCCAGAGGGGTCTCCCACTGTAAGGCAGAACCCAGGGCCACTCTCTAGGAACTGAGAAGAAACCTTGCTGTCTCAGTTGGTTCACTTGGCGAAGACCCCAGCAGAGTTTATTCAGGGTCATAGGATCAGAGTTAGAATCTGCTGCAGAATTAGCAAAGCTCTAGGATAGTGGCTTTAAAATGTGTGTGACTAACCGAGTAGCCTATAGGGCCTTAGAGGCCACACCGAGGAGTGGGTTATTATCCTAAGAGCTGTAGAGAGCCATTGAAGTGTTTGAAGCAAGAGGGGGAACGTAATTAGATTTATGCTCTTAAGTTTAAATTTTGGCGTGGGGCGCATGGTAGATGTGAGGGAGCATTTAGGGGGTGAGAGAAGAAGTGGCTCGGGCAGGGAGGTAGGCCACGGGCAGGGTGAGGAGTGCTGGTATCGATGGTTGCTTGCCTTGAGAAGTCGGAGATCCTAGGCTTAGGGGTCCTGTGGCCCTCCATTGCCTGTTAGCATGCTCCTCCCGGGGCCTGGCTTGGTGCTGAGTGCCATCAACTCATTTATTCTCCCTACGCAGGGAACAGAATGCTGTCTGACCCCTTCCTTCTTTAATGGGGTTGTCTTTGTCTCCTGACCTCCAAGGTTCTTGTGTTTGATGTTTGTTGAGGGCTTTATTCCTCTCCCAAAGCCATTCAAATGTTTTAAACTCCTACTGGAGCTTATGAGGAAACTGAAACCCAGAGACATTAATTGGGACAAAAATGTTTGTGACTAGGAGCCGCGGTAAGAAATTCATTTTCCGTTGTGACCTAGTATACACTTAACACACATGTAACAGAAACGAAAACCTCTCAAAATGGAACTGACCCTAACCGTGTTTAATGCAGCCTGATATTTTCTACTCTATTCTTATTCCATTAAAAAAAATATTGGTTGCTACCCACTGAATTGCTTTCATAACCAACTAACAGTGAAAAGTAGAGCTCTATGGGACGGTCATGAGAGAAACCAGCTATATTCCTGCAGAGCTGCATGTATGTGGTTGAAGTGTTCTGCACTTGCATGTTCCCCACAGGCGTTCTGTGCTCAGTGTAATGCATCATTTTCTTACCCAGCACGAGTCCACATCTGCACACGTGCAGGCTTCATGACCGCTCCTACCATGGAGTCATACTGGGTGACTTCTTTGGTTTCCAGCCTATAGAATATCTTTGAGTGGTTCTAAGTAAATGCTCTATCTGACAAGGTCCAATTCAGAGACTTCTTCAAGGGAAGTACCCCCTAAACATTCTCATCCTTACAAAATGTAGAAATTTTACTGCTGAATTTGCACAAAGCATGGGTATGTTCAGTGCAGTGTGGGGCGTGTCCACATGTTGTAACTAGGGGTTCAGCAGTTTTGACAGTCAAACTAGTTTGCTGAGAGGCCAGGAAACTGTTTGCTCGGCTGAGGGCCTAGCCTGAGGCCTTTGCACAGGCACAGCTCTGGGCTGTCACCTAGGTCCCTGCCTGGAGAACTACTCTGTCAAAGCTCCCGCTGAGGAAGGGACCCAGGTCAGTGCTTTCTTGGGAGCCCAGCCTTGCACTCCCATATCCACCCTGGCCCTCCAGGGGTGGGCACAGAACTGGTGCCAATGGTGAGTGCTGGGGCTTGCTCCCACGCCCCCCAGTAATTCTACATACAAAGGATCTAGACCCAGAACAGAGGCAGTTACCTTCTCACAGCATGCCTGCCATCAGGGGCAGGCGCCCTGGGAAAACCCGGGGGACCCAGGGAATCCAGATACTCTTTTTTTTTTAACTTTAGGATTTGACTTTTCTTTTTTCTTTTATTTTTTTTTTACATTTTTTAATTAAAAAAATTTTTTTTTTGAGATGGAGTTTCACTCTTGTTGCTGAGGCTGGAGTGCAATGACGTGATCTCGACTCACTGCAACCTCCACCTCCTGGGTTCAAGTGATTCTCCTACCACAGTCTCCCTTGTAGCTGGGATTACAGGCACCTGCCACCATGCCCAGCTAATCTTTTTGTATTTTTAGTAGAGATGGGGTTTCACCATGTTGGCCAGGCTGGTCTTGAACTCCTGACCTTGAACTCCTGATCCATCTGCCTTGGCCTTCCAAAGTTCTGGGATTGTAGGCGTGAGCCACCGAGCCCGGACTCTTTATTCTTTTAAAAGTAGTTAATACGTGTGCATGTTTCAAAAATCAAAAGGTACAAAAGGACATCCAATGAAAAGTTTCTCTCTCCCTCTTGTCCCACAGCTACCAAATGCTTGCTTGCTTGTGTATTCCTCCAGAGGTATATCGAGATATTCTGAGGTCATTCCAGGCTGATTTTATCACAGAGAGGCTAGCAGGAAGTTGTGCTTTGGGTCGTTGGTCCTGGTGTACTCTGAGAGCCCCCGCCCTTCCCACTGTCTTTTCTAGCAGAGGGAGAGAAAGAAGTCCCCCTGTCAGGTATGCACAGCCTGAGAGGTAAGGTGGCAGGGAAAAGAGTCACAAATCGTCCCTTGAACACATAAATCCAGTTATTGGTGCTGTCTTTCTCACCCAGTTGTGGGCGGTTGGAGCCGGTTAGAGGTGTATTTTACTTATAGGCCCTTTCTCCCCTCCTCTGCCCCAGCTCCTTCCATCTGAAGGACGTCCTCACTACCATCGGGGAGAAGGTGTGCCTGGAGGTGAGCAGCTGCCTCTCCCTGTGTGGGTCCTCCCCCTTCACCACGGACAAGGAGACCGTGCTCAAGGGCCAGATCCAGGCCGTGGCCAGCCCCGATGACCCCATTCGCAGGATCATGGGTACGTTTGGGGAAGGCAGGCAGCAGGGATATGCCCTCCGAGGGGCTGGAGGACAGGCCCCTCTGAAGAAACCTGAGGGTTTAGTTGGGGTTAAAGTGCTGATGGGTGAGAAGATGGTGTAATGAAGCACCACAGAGAGACCAGGGCCACCCAACAGACGGGCACAGGACAAGGCAGCCATCATTGTTCGAAGGACTGCGACCTTGGAATCACTCTCCTGGATTCACAAGCAGTGTCCCAGGGCTTGCTGTGCAGCTTGGGCGTGTAACTTGACACTCGAGTTTCCTCATCTCTAAAGCGGAAATAAGAGCAGCAACCTTACAAGGTTGCTTCAGGGACTGCCTGCGATGAAAAGGTAAAGTGCTTGCCATAGTGCCTGGCAGCACGTAGTAAGCGCTCAGTAAATAGGAGCTGTTACAAAAAGAGCTGAATAGTAAAATAAAGATGTTATTTAAAAACACAATTAAAATAATATTAAATATTAGTATATAATACTATTAACATATCAAATGTAATAAAACTGTTAAAATGGTAATATTAAGATATTGCTGTTTAAAATTTATAATAAACTTGGAGTATTAAAATATTTTAATGCATATTCTATAAAACATTTAAAACATTCTATAATATTAGCTATTAGTTAGCACAGCAATGGCTTTGTGAAAAATTCTGTTAATTAGCTTGACGTAATCATTTCATAGTATATACATATATTGAAAACATCATGTTGTATACTGTAAATACGTAGTTTTGTTTGTTTGTTTTTGAGACAAGTTCTCACTCTGTCTTCCAGACTGGAGTGCAGTGGTGTGATCTCGGCTCACTGCACTGTACCTCCGCACTCCACCTCCCAGGCTCAAGCAGTCCTCCCACGTCAGACTCCCCAGTAGCTGGGACTACAAGCATGCACCACCACACCCAGCTAATTTTTTGTATATTTTGCAAAGACGGGGTTTTGCCATGTTGGCCAGGCTGGTGTCAAATTCCTGGACTCAAGTGATCCGCCTGCCTCAGCCTCCCAAAGTGCTGGGGTTAACAGGCATGAACCACTGCACCCAGTCAAGATTTATACTCACAACCTTGGTAGGGAGGCAGGAAAGTGCCTGTAAGTAGACCTGTGGCCAGCAAGTTGCTTCTCATCCTGCTGCCTGGGTTGTTTTGTAACAGCCAGTTATCAATAGATTGAAAACCAGCCCTTACTGGGAGGATCACTGAAAACCAGGAGTTCGAGACTACCTGGGCAGCTTAGTGAGACCCCATCTCTACAAAAGAATTTTTTAAAAGATATATAATTAGCCAGGATAGTGACATGCATCTGTAGTCCTTGCTACTCGGGAGGCCGAGGCAGGAGAATCAGTGGAGCGCAGGAGATTGAGGCTGCAGTGAGCTATGATTTGACCACTGCACTGTAGCCTGGGTGACAGAGAAAGACCTTATTTCAGAAAGAGAGAGAGAGAGAGAGAAAGAAAGAGGAAGGAAGGAAGGAGGGAAGGAAGGAAGGAAGGAAGGGAGGAAGGAAGGGAGGGAAAGAGAGAGAGAGAAAGAAAGAAAGGAAAGAAAGAAAGAGAAGAGAAGAGAAAAGAAAAGAGAAAAGAAAAGAGGGAGGGAAGGAAGGAGAAGGAAGGGAAGGGAGAAAGAGGGGAGGGAGGGAGGGAAGGAGGGAAGGAAGGAAGGAAGGGGAAGGGGGGAAGGGAGGAAGGGAGGCAAGAAAGCAAAGAAAGCAAGCAAGCAAGAAAGAAAGAAAGAAGAAAAGAAAGAAAGAAAGAAAAGAAAAACCAGTCTTTGGGTAGGAACAATACAAAGATTTCTACTTTGGTGAGGCTGCCAGCCCTGGGAAGCTTAGAGAACCAAACTAACTTAAGAATAAGGGTGCTGAGCATGGTGGCTCATGCCTGTAATCCCAGCACTTTGGGAGGCCGAGCCGGGCAGATCACCTGAAGTTGGGAGTTCGAGACCAGTCTGACCAACATGGAGAAACTCTGCCTTTACCAAAAATACAAAATTAACTGGGCATGGTGGTGCATTCCTGTAATCCTAGCTACTTGGGAGGCTGAGGCAGGAGAATCGCTTGAACCTGGGAGGTGGAGGTTGCGGTGAGCCGAGATTCCCCCATTGCCCCCCAGCCTGGGCAAAAAGAGTGAAACTCTTTTTCAAAAAAAAAAAAAAAAAAAGGATT
>NW_016814096.1:824258-831576 GCF_001698545.2 Rhinopithecus bieti
CTGTAGTCCCAGCTACTCGGGAGGCTGAGGCAGGAGAATGGCGTAAACTCGGGAGGCGGAGCTTGCAGTGAGCTGAGATCCGACCACTGCACCCCAGCCCGGGCGACAGAGCAAGACTCTGTCTCAAAAATAATAATATAATAATAATAATAATAATAATAATAATAATAATAATAATGGGTGATAGGCCCTGTCTTGTCCTGTCAGCAGTTTCTGTCTGTGTTGTGAGGCTCAGGAGGGTATAAGTTATTTGCACCTGAGAGGATTCCCCAGGCAGGAGGCAAGGCATATAGTTTGAAAAAGTCCATTCCATATAAATGTCTGTATTGTTTTTGTGATAAAATCTGCAAGAAGTATGACTGGATCAAATCTTTTTTCATGAGGATACACAAGGGTGCAAAAGCACTGTGAAGGGGAATGGACTAGAAAAGCATCAACATAAATTATTCTTCCAAATAGGACAAGTTTACAAATGCCCTTGACTTCCATGCAGGCATCAGAGAAGGAAGCATGAGCTGCTTTCATGGAGGCTTAGTAGGAAAAAGGTCTTTTTTGAACCTGTAATTCCTGCTTGATTTTTCCACCTTTTTATGTGATTGTCAATGATGGCTAACCCTGGTCTCAGGATGTGTTGCTCCTCTGAGAGCAGAGCATGTCTCCAGTCTTCCTTTACTCACTCATGCGTTCATTTTTTTTTTTTTTGAAGCAGAGTCTTGCTCTGTCACCAGGCTGGAGTGCAGTGGAGTGATCTCAGCTCACTACAACCTCCACCTCCTGGGTTCAAGTGATTCTCGTGCCTCAGGCTCCCGAGTAACTGGGACTACAGGTGTGGACCACCACACCTGGCTAATTTTTGTATTTTTAGTAGAGATGGGGCTTCACCACATTGGCCAGGCTGGTCTTGAACTCTTACCTCAGGTGACCCACCCACCTCAACCTCCCAAAGTGCTCAAAGTGCTGGGATTACAGGCGTGAGCCACTGCGCCCGGCCACTCATGCATTCATTCTTGCATTCCAAGTGTGTTTGAGCTTCTCCTGGGAGCTGGGTCTCATGCTGGGCACTGTGCTGAGTGCTGAGGAGACATGGTGAACAAGATGAGCATGGCTCCTACCTTCATGAAACTAACCATCTAGAGTGGAGAGAAAACATTATAAATGGGATGAATATGCAGACGTGCAAGGTGTTGTGGGTATCTGGTCTAGGAGTATTGATCGGGGACAACTTCCCCTAAGAGGTGATGGTTAAGCTGAGAACTGAGGCACGGTCGGGTTTGTAAGGTGAAGGACAAGAAACAACTGACCACTTTCTTTTTTGTCACAGAATCTCGAATCCTGACCTTCTTAGAAACCTACCTTGCCTCGGGTCATCAGAAGCCATTGCCCACGGTCCCTGGGGGACTCAGTCCAGTTCAGAGAGAGCTGGAGGAAGTTGCTATTAAATTTGCTCGTCTGGTCAACTATAACAAGATGGTCTTCTGTCCCTACTATGATGCAATTCTCAGTAAGATCCTCGTCCGATCCTAACGTGTATGCACCCTACAGCAGCAGTATTACTCACTAGCCGCAGAATACCTGTTCTCAACTCTAATGTTGCATTGGAAAATGGCTATATAGTACACGTCTATTTAACAGCACCGACTCCAAAGGGAAGAATATTGTGTATCACTGTTGAAAAGACTTGTTGAAAAATCCAGTGAATTCTGAGAGATTGTATTTATGAGTGCAAGTTTACAAATCAAAGAAGCTTTTTGTTCTCGAGTTTTATAGGTAACACTCAGCTGTGTCTCCACTCCTCCCCCATCATGTCCTTCTAAGGAGGCTCTTCTGCAATCTGGGTAGTTCTTTCAGATGCCCCATGCTGAGCTGACAGCCATCCAAGCGCAAAAGAGACCAAGCCATGGCCTCACCTCCTGCCCTCCCTCAGACAGCCTTGTCCCTCACCCCTCCCTCCGGGTATTTTTGTTAGAAGGGCTACATAACGTCTTATTGCCATTTTCTCCCCCTATTTATTGCTTCCTCCCTGCCTGGCCTAGCCAGGGCTCCCAAGCCCTTTTTTCTAGAGGAGAGTTATTTGTCTCTCTCTCTCTTTTTTCTTTTCTACTTTTTTTTTTTTTTTTTAATATTTAAACATTCTTTCTTTTAACCTTCCCCCAAAGATACAGAGTTACTGGACTTTAAAAAGCTTGTTTTTTTATACAAAATTACTCCTGCGTCTAGGTGAGAGCAGTTATGACTTATGAGATCTAGTGAAAGGAAATTATTTGACTTTCAAGCCTTGAAAATCAAGGAGGAAATGTTTTCAAAAATAGTTTACTGTAATGTAAAGGAAGAGAAATGTCTGGAATTCTTACTGAAAAATGGACTCTGAGACAATACGCAGATGTGTTGATTGAATTAAATTCTGGAGTTAGATTTAACTGTTTTCAGATAAAATAGCTTGAGTTCACGAATCTCCTAGATAAGGAAGTCAGAAAATCCCTTGAGCATTATTTTTCGAGGAACTTCAGTGACCAGAATTCCTGACATGTCCTCTGAGTGTGAGTGATTTGGGTCTCATAGATGATCTGTTCTGTTTTTTTTTTTTTTGTTTTTTTTTTTTTTTGTTTTTTTTTTTAAGTGTACACATGCATGTGTGCATTTTAGACAGGGACATTATATTAGAAGCAGAGCCATGAAACTGGAATAACCTCCAACTGCCAGAAAAGCAAGTAATATCGGCACCTAAAGCCTTCTGGACAGGAAGCTAAGAGAAACTTAGAAGCTGGCCGGGCGTGGTGGCTCATGCCTGTAATCCCAGCACTTTGGGAGGCCGAGATAGGCAGATCGCCTGAGGTCAGGAGTTTGAGACCAGCCTGGGCAACATGGTGAAGCCCCATCTCTACTAAAAATACAAAAATTAGCTGGGTGTGGTGGCACGCACCTGTAATCCCAGCTACTTGGGAGGCTGAGGCAGGAAAATCGCTTGAACCCGGGAGGCAGAGGCTGCAGTGAGCTGAGATCGCACCACTGCATTCCAGCCTGGGCAACAGAGTGAGACTCTGTCTTAAAAAAAAAAAAAGAAAAGAAAAGAAAAGAAACTTGGAAGCCATTTCAGAAAGACTCCAGGAAGGCTAGCAGTCATTCCTACACAACCGGGGGAAGGACTACGTTTTACTGCAAACAGCTGTTTTCTCTGATTCTTCTTTGTAAGGAAATGCAGTGATTTTGTGTTTTCAAGGAAGACTTGAAGAAGCAGTTGGGTAGGTATTCCAGTAGAACTGATGGGGAGGAAAGCAGATACTCCATGAGAAGGGTATCAGACCCAGTAGAGTCAGAATATATTCTGCTTTCAGGATTTTTGAGATTGCTGATGGTCCCAGGGTTTATACAAGGACTTAGATCTGGCTGTAGAAACTCAGGTAGAAATTACATGTATGCAGATCAGAGCTGATGTTGGTTCTAATCTATAATGATGTGATAAATTAAAACAAAAAACAAAACAAAAAACAGAGCTGGGCATGGTGGCTTACACTATAATCCCAGTACTTTGGGATGCCACAGCAGGAGGATCACCTGAACCCAGGATTTCCAAGTCCAGCCTGGGCAACATAGTGAGATCACATCTCTACAAAAAATACAAAAAAAAAATTAGCCTGGCATGGTGGCACACATTTGTACTCCCAGCTACAAGCTGAGGCTGAGGCAAAAGGATCGCCTGCACCCAGGAGTTCGAGGATGCAGTGAACTATGATCGTGCCACGGTGCTTCAGCCTGGGTGACAGAGCCAGACCCTGTCTCTGCTCAACAATAAACATAGAGCCAGATGTATCTTTTTGAGTCCCAGGCAGGAGACTGGAGAATCTGGGTCTCTGTAATCTGGCAGACTGCCGCATTTTGTGAGGGTACTTTTATTCATATTTATTATTTTTTGTTTGTGTGAATGTGTGTTTTTTTTTAATAGAAACCATATCACTTCATTTGTTACAGCAAATGATTCAAGAGGGCCCTAGAAAGCTTTTTCATCCACAGAATTGCAGAAAGGATAAGCACCCTCACCACCCAAGCCTTTGGTTCATTTTGTTTTGTTTTAATCTCTGTTCTCTTACCACAATGACATGCTGCATCCAGAATGGAACTCTATCTTCAAGTTGTTTTTTTTTTTGTTCCAAGATGGAGTCTTGCTCTGTCACCTAGGCTGGAGTGCAGTGGTGCGATCTCAGCTTACTGCAGACTCCGACTCCCGGGTTAAAGCGATTCTCCTACCTCAGACTCCTAAGTAGTTGGGATTACAGGCACGTACCACCACGCCTGGCTAATTTTTGGATTCTTAGTAGAGACGGGGTTTCACCATGTTGGCCAGGCTGGTCTCAAACTCTTGACCTCGTGATCCATCTGCCTCGGGCCTCCCAGAGTGTTGGGATTACAGGCGTGAGCCACCGCACTTGGCCTGTCTTTAAGTTTTATACTAGTTACGAGGCTAGTCTATCAGAATGTCCCTAATTTAGCTGAGGAACCTGGACAAGTCTTCTTTGATTTCAGCTTCATCCCAAGGCCCGTGAATGTTTTCTTTAAAAAGCTGCAGGCGAATGAGGTAAAATGAACAGAGACATGAGACAGAAATCAACAGAAGGGCAAAGAGTATGGCTCCCACAGCTCTTCCAAGGCCAAAAAGGCAAAAAGCAGTGTGACCACTACATAGCCCTTGGGAGTCCATGCCTTTAGTTTCTCCTGTAACATGAGCCACAGGACAAAAATCTGGATGGCAAGTGTTACCATGATGGAGACATGCAGGGACTGGGGAAGGCGTGAAGCCAAGCCTCCAGAAGCCAAGATGGCCGTGTTCAAGGATAGTTGCTGGATACAATGGATACAAAGGCATCATTGGCACCATAGCTAAAAAAGATGAGGTGGCCTAGCAGCCTGAAGAGCAACATGGCCTAGGTGGTGTCAGTGCTGACAGACTCTGGCAGGGTCTTAGCACTGGTGAAAAGCCATAAGTGAAAGTAATGAAGACTAGGGCACTTTTCAGGTCAGCCCACCGGATCCACCCACTCTTCCGCCCTTCACTTCCATCAGTGAGATCAAACAAAATATACCCGATCAGTGAAGAAGCCAGGACAGTCCCAACAAGCCAGTGGGAGGCCAGAAGACCCTCATCCATATACCACCAGATAACCAGAAACACACAAATACTGCACAGCTGCGGGATCAACACACTGGACTCAAATACCACAGCCCAGTGTTGGTATTTCCCAGCATGGATGTTTTTCCGGAGCTCTTCCAGGAACTGCTCTTCCTGGAACCGCCAGTCCACACAGTTATCAGGAAATGGCTGTTGCTTATACAAGACCCTCTGCCACTTTACCTCCTTTGTGCTAGTTACAGGTTGGGCACACATTATCCTTTCATTCAAACTCAGGCCAGTTTAATCATCCCTCTCATAGAGGTCCATGTGGTTCTTGTTGATGACATTTTGAAATGAGACCTCCCTGGAAATTCCATGTCTTGGTTGATATTCTACCGACCTTTCCTGGTTTTCAAAGGCAGCAATCCAGGCCAGGCCTACAATAGATGAGTTTGTCTCTGAGGCAGGATAATACAGCCAAGTTCCTGGGGACGCATGGCTGGGGGATGGCAGTTGCCTGCCTTTTTCCTTGTAAGGGTACTTTTTTTTTTTTTTTTTGAGATGGAGTCTGGCTCTGTCACCCAGGCAGGAGTGCAGTGGCACGATCTCGGCTCACTGCTACCTCCGCCTCCTGGATTCACGCCATTCTTCTGCCTCAGACTCCTGAGTAGCTGGGACTACAGGCGCCTGCCACCATGCCTGGCTGATTTTTTTGTATTTTTAGTAGAGACGGGGTTTCACTGTGTTAGTCAGGATGGTCTCCATCTCCTGACCTTGTGATCCACCCGCCTTGGCCTCCCAAAGTGCTGGGTTTACAGGCGTGAGCCACCACGCCTGGCCGTGAGGGTACTTTTAAAGAAGATAATATCTTCCATGGTGTATTCAATGAGGTCATATCTGGAATTGTTCCCTTGAGGTGGAGGCTGCTTTGTGGCCACTGTGCCTGGCGGTTGTATGATCCTGGGTTCCTGGGCTGAGAAGCCTCAGCCTCAGAGTGTTTGGGGCCTTTTCGTCCCGCTCCAAGACTGAAGGAGAGGAGCTTACCCCCAACTGCACAGCGCTGATCACCACTTCCTGCAGTCATTCTTCCTAAATCTCAAAAACTCTTCTTTTTTAAGAGTAGATTCTTGCAAGGTATTTTCCCCTCCTGAGTTCTTACATTGCTAGAGTTCCATTTGCACAGTTTGAAATCTTGAGGCATGAATAACTGACTTCACAGACTCTCTTGGCCCCCCACTACCTCGGTGTCCACTGGTGGAATTCTGCAACTGGCAAAAGTCAAGAATGAAGGAAGCAAACTTCAGAACCACAATATTCGTATTGAATCATTTTGTTGTTGCTCTATGAAGATAAGTAAGCTAATTTTCTTCCTGGAATGTCATAGGATTATTACTAAGGGCCAGGGAGATCCACTTCGTTCATTTAGTCACTCAGGAAGCATTGCTAAGCATCCCCTGTACCATCCCCTACAGCTTTCCTTCCAAAACGAAGCATCCTTTGGAGTGTGTTGTCCTTCAGAATCGAATGGATTCTATATGCTGCATTCAGTAACAGGTTGTGGAGACAAGTGTCTTCCTGAAATTGCTAAGCGTATTTGGCAGTAGTACTTCACTACTTGTGGATAGAACTGAGAGTGAGGTCAGTATCACCAAGCCTCTTGGATTTCTTCAATAGTCTCATGGATGAGAGAATGTTTAGAGCAGTAACTGCTACTTTGTTGGCTCTTGGTTGGGTGGATGGATTCTTAGTCCTGGTGTTTTTAAAAATCTCATTCCGGCCGGGCACGGTGGCTCACGCCTGTAATCCCAGCACTTTGGGAGGCTGAAGCGGGTGGATCACCTGAGGTCAGGAGTTCGAAACCAGCCTGACCAACATGGCAAAACCCTTCCCTATTAAAAATACAAGAATTAGCCGGGTGTGGTGGCACGTGCCTGTAATCCCAGCTACTTGGGAGGCTGAGGCAGGAGAATCACTTGAACCCTGGAGGTGGAGCTTGCAATGAGCCGAGATTGCACCATTGCACTCTAGCCTGGGTAACAGAGTGAGACTCCATTTCAAAAAAAAAAGAAAGAAAGAAAGAAAAAATTAACAGTGTAAATATTGGAAAGAAGAAAAACAAAATGTCATTATTCATAGACTATTTGATTGTACATAGAGAAAATCTCCCCCAAATGGATAAATTATTTCTAAATACCAAAGACAAAAGAGTTCAAA
>NW_016814096.1:832036-877566 GCF_001698545.2 Rhinopithecus bieti
AAAAAAAAAAAAAAAAAAAAAAAAAAAATCTCATTCCGTCTAAAGCAAGCTACAAAATGTGACTATTTATGTCACAATATGACTCAGCCATAAATGTACTTCAGGTAAGAAGCACACTAACATGATATCTTACTGATCAAATGCAGTCGGTAGGTATATATGAATTTTTTTCTCTGTGAAGAAAAGCTATTAATAAGTTTGACTTAATAGGCCTATAGTATGCACATACTGGCCAAGATTCTGAGTGGATTATTCAGCAGTTGTGTTTTTGTGGAGGTGCTTATTCTCATTTCTCCAAAGCCTTAAGATTCCTGGGAGTAGAGGAAATGTTGCTGCCACCAACTTTGCTGGTGAATTTCAAAGAGAATAGGTGTTTGCTGTTTGATTTCCGGTGACCTTTTGGCGAGCTCTGATGTATATGTAGAACATTTGTGTTTCTTTCCATTTTGAGGCCAGGTGGTAGAGTGGAAAGACTGGGAGCTGTCAGGAAACCAGGGCTCGGATCTCCACTCTGTTATGTACCAGCTGGGGCAAATCAGGGCCCATTCCCAACTCCTTTAAAATGAAAGGACTAGACTTGGTCTTTAACCTCCCTTCTGATTCTAACATTTTGTGGTAGCAGGATTGTGCACAAAGAATTAGAGAAATAATCTGGTTTTAGTCTTTTTTCCTCTATCGCCGCCTTACCGGTTGTACAACATTGAGCCAGTCATTCTCCCCAAGGCCTCAGTATTTTCATTGTTAATTGGGAACATTCTTAATTCACGCTGTTGCTGTGAGGATTACATTTGGTAATGAATGTTAGAATGCTTTGTACATGGAAAAGGACTATACCTTTCTTTTTTAACTACAAAAGCGAACATGTAACCCTGTACCTGTAGGCGCACATCTGCTGTGGTGTTACGTTCCACTGTTAGCGCCCAACCTCGCTTCTGTCAAGCACATTTTACAGGCCTGTCGGGAAGGTTTTCTTCCTGTCCTCTCCCAAGACTTGTTTATGTTCATCATCTCTTCTGTACTAGAGCTGCAGTCTTACGTTTGCTTACTTCCTGACATCCACCTCCACCCCAGTGATTTCTCCCCATCTCCAGCTCTATATTATTTGAACTAAATGAATCCATGAATGAACCAATGAGTGGATGAATGAATGGTAATGGATAATGGGCTATGAAGTCATATTTAAAGGCACTGTCTCATTTATAAACAATCTAAATAAATAACTACAATGATATTTGCAAGTGTGTATTTATATTGGATTTTGCATTATGTAATTATTTTAATGGAAAGCCTTTTTAGTCATAGTATTCAAAGCAACTTCAAGGGCTGGGGAAGGGGATAACCTTTAAGCCCAGGTAAGCTCTGTTTATTAAACCATCAAATGTTCACTGGTACTTTCAGAAATAGCCAGAGTTCTACAAAATATATGTTAAAAGTCTAAATAGATTTAATTCTACTTAAAACTGTCCCTCATGTGGGTTTCTGTCACACCTGACTTACATTTATTACCTACTGAACTTAAGAACCAGAACTAAACTATAGGCCTGGTTCCATGGAGTGTCACTTTTTTTGACTTAAAAGTTAGCTTAAAACAAGAGGGGCTGGGCGAGGTGGCTCACGCCTGTAATCTCAGCACTTTGGGAGGCTAAGGCAGGCAGATGATTTGAGGCCAGGAGCTCTAGACCAGCCTGGGCAACATGGCAAAACCTTGTCTCTATTAAAAGTACAAAAATTAGCCGGGCATGGTGGCATACACCTGTGCTCACATCTCAGTAGGCTGAGGTGGGAGGATTGCTTGAGCGCAGGAGGCAGAGGTTGCATTCAGCCAAGATCACACCACTGCATTCCAGCCTGGGTGACAAAGTGAGACCCTATCTCAAAAAAAGAAAAATGAAGAAGGGCTGCACATGGTGGCTAATCCCAGCACTTTGGGAGGCTGACGTGGGAGGACTGATTAAGCCCAGGAGTTCAAGACCAGCCTGGACAATACAGGGATATCCTGTTTCTACATAAAATTTTAAAAATTAGCTGGGCACGGTGGATGGTGGTGCATGCCTGTGGTCCCAGCTACTTGGGAGGCTGAGGTGGGAGGACTATGCTGTGATGATGTCTCAAAACAAAAAGACTTCCGAAAATTTGTGTTTTCTTTTGTTTTGATTGTTTTTGAGATGGAGTCTCACTCTGTTGTCCAGGCTGGAGGGCAGTGGCACAATCTCGGCTCCCAAGCTCAAGTAATTCTCCTGCCTCAGCCTCCCTGAGTGGCTGGGATCGCAGGCGTGTGCCACCACGCCCGGCTAATTTTTGTATTTTTAGTAGAGAGAGGATTTCACCATGCTGCCCAGGCTGGTCTTGAACTCCTGACCTCAGGGAATCTGCTCGCCTTCTGTGCCTGGCTGAAATTTTTATTAAGTAAAACAAAACTTCTCTTGCTCATTATCATAGTCAAAGCACCACCATGTTAAAAAAAAAAAAAGGCAGAATTTATGAACATGATGACTATGGTTTAATAAAATTGAACTCAACATTTATTTATTAACTATAGACTAATACTGGGTTATAATATCAAATAAATTCATAATTATTGACCAACGTCAATATACTAACAAAAATGGTGGGTTTTCCATTCTTTTTCATTGGTACAATTTGATTGTTCAGAAAGTTTACTAGTAGTTTCTATTAATCTTTTACTGTACTAAGTGTGGCCACATAGGTGCAACCTCTTGTTTGAAGTTTAGTGGTAAAGGCCAGAGTTTGACTCATTTTTGTTTAGGAAGGACATACATACAGTCCTTGAAACTTCTGTCTAGTTCTAGAATCTTGAGGAGATGCTGTCATTGCCTTTATAAACAGGAAAAAGAAGGATATCTTTTGGCAAATTCTTTGGGTCCAGCAATACTGATATGAGTCCTTGGAACTGTAGGACTGACTATCCCATGAGTCTGCACATTAGATTTCCAAAGGTAAGTTCAGATGTCTAACATGCTGCTTGTTGAACTGTTTAACAAAAGGAGTGATCAAATATCAGGCAGAATCACCTTAAAAACTAAAAATTCATACATATCTGTAGCAGTTAGAACATTCGAAAATGTTTTCTTCTAATGAGAATCCCTTTTATGCTCAAAGAGCTGATCATTTCTAGGGTAAAAAATCTTATAAATGAATGCAATAGGAACAGTTATAATATACATAGTAGCCGTAACAATAATTGATACGGTTTGAATCTGTGTCCCCACCAAATCTCATGTCAAATTGTAATCCCCAGTGTTGGTGGTGGGGCTTGGTGGGAGGTGATTGGTCGGGGGTAGGGGGCGAAGTTCCCATGAATGGGTTAGCACCATCCCCTCGGTGCTATTCTGCTGACAGTGAGTTCTCGTGAAATCTGGTTGTTTAAAAGTGTGTGACACCTCCCTCCCTCCTTTCTTCATCCTGCTCTGGCCATATAAAACGTCCCTCTTCCCCTTCATCTTCTGCCATGATTATACATTTTCTGAGGCTTCCCCAGAAGCAAATGCCACTATTCTATCTGTACAGCCTACAGAACCATGAGCCAGTTAAGCCTCTTTTCTTTTTTTTTTTTTTTTTTTTTTTTTTTTTTTTTTTGTTTTTGAGACAGATGTTTTCCGCTGTATTGCCCAGTGCTGGAGTGCATTGGCGCAATTTCGGCTCACATGCAAGCTCCGCCTCCTGGGTTTACGTCCATTTCTCTCGCTGCCTCCAGCCTTCCCCAAGTAGCTGGGACTAATGGGCGCCCGCCAACCATAATCCCCGGGCTAATTTTTTGGTATTTTTAGTAAGACGGGGTTTCACCGTGTTAGCCAGGATGGTCTCGATCTTCCTGACCTCGTGATCTCGCCTCGTCTCGGCCTCCCAAAGTGCTGGGATTTACCAGGCGTGAGCCACCGCGCTCCAGCCAATGCCATAATTTTCCTTTAAAAAATTACCTCAGTCACAGGTATTTATTTTTATAGCATTTGTGGGAATGGACTAATAAGGTGATTAAAGACATTCTTTTCACCAAGCTGTGTGTTGTGCGTGCACACCGGCGCTAAAGAAACGTTTTTTCAGCGCATGTGTTTGGTCATGGCTTTTTATTGTCCTGTGGGAACAGTTCTTTGGCAGATTCACTACAAGTATTTGATAACTGTTTTGTCTTTTTTTTTTTTTTTTTTTTTTTTTTGAGGCGGAGGTCTCGCCTTCTTCACTCGTCAGGCCTGAGGTGTCAGTGGGCCGGGAGTCGCAGCTCACGTCAAGCTCCGCCTCCCGGGTTGTTACGCCCATTCTCGCTGCTCCAGCCTCCCGATGTAGCCTGGGACTACAGGCCGCCCCGCACACCTGTCTCTGCCCGGCTAGTTGTTTTGTATTCTTTTTAGTACACAGCGAGCACGGGGTTTCCATCCCCATGTTAGCCAGGATGGTCTCCGATCTACTGACCTCATGATTCGCCATCCGTCTCGGCCCTCCCAAAGTGCCTGGGATTACAGCGCTTTTTTTTTTTTTTCTGTTTTTTTTTTTCTTCTTTTTTTGATGAACGGAGTTTGAGTTTTGCCTCTTGATTGCCCAGGCTAGATGTTGCAATGGTGTGATCTCAGCTCACTGCAACATCTGCTTCCCAGGTTCAAGCAATTCTCCTGCCTCAGTCTCCCAAGTAGCTGGGATTGTAGGCATGTGCCACCACGCCTGGCTAATTTTGTATTTTTAGTAGAGATGGGGTTTCACCATGTTGGTCAGGCTGGTCTCGAACTCCTGACCTCAGGTGATCCGCCTACCTTGGCCTCCCAAAGAGCTGTGATTATAGGTGTGAGCCACCTTGCCCGGCCTGTTTGTCTTCTTCAAAACATTAACTGTGGAGTCCTAATTAGGGAAAGGGAGTCAGGCTGCTGGGAGCAGGGAGAAGCAGATAAATTATGAGTCTGCCTTTCTTCATGGTCCAGGACATGTAGCCATACTGCACCCAACTTATCCCCAGACACCTTCAAGTTAGCTCACTGCAACCTTGGCATTCTCAGTAGTACATAAAACCCTCTTCAGCACATAGCACCATCCTATAAAATCCCCAGCAAGCCTTTGTCTCTTTGCAGACAAGCCCCATCTCTGCCTGTTCCAACCTTGCAGTGCATCTTCATACCTTCTCTAATCTACTTTTCTCTACCTACAATCGTCTTGGTAAATTCTTCTTACCTCCACACCATCAGCCCCAGATAGTTGCTGCTCACCCATGACACTAACCACCAAAAATGGCACTTCAGGAACAAGTCTACACCTCTATATTTTATTTTTGAAACAGGGTCTCACTCTGTCGCCCAGGCTGGAGTACAGTGGTGCGATCATGGTTCACTGCAGCCTTGGCCTTCTGGGCTCAGGTGATCCTCCCACCACAGCCTCCAGAGTAGCTGGGGCTACACGCTTGTGCCACCATGTCCAGCTTTTTTTTTTTTTTTTTTTTTTGGTTTTTTTAGTAGAGACGGGGTTTCACTGTGTTGGCCAGCTGGCCTCGAACTCCTGGCCTCAAGTAATCTTCAGCCTCCCAAAGTGCTAGGATTACAGGCACAAGCCACTGTGCCCAGCCTACACCTCTGTATTTTAAAGTCTATGCCATATGGTACTACTTGTGTCTTTTTTTTTTTGAGAGTCTTGCTTTGTCACCCAGACTGGAGTGCAGTGGTGCTCTCTCGGCTCACTGCAACCTCTGCCTCACAGGTTCAACCAATTCTTACGCCTTCGCCTCCCAAGTAGCTGGATTTACAGGCTTGTGCTACCATGCCCAGCTAATTTTTTTGGTATGTTTAGTAGAGACGGGGTTTCGCTATGTTGGCCAGGCTGATCTTGAACTCCTGGCCTCAAATAATCTGCCCGCCTCGGCCTTCCAAAGTGCTGGCATTTACAGGTGTGAGCCACCGCACCTGGCCTACTTGTGTCTTAAGTTTTGATGGTAACTGTGATGTTTAAAAAAACTCACAACTTGAAAGTGATACTTGAAAGGGTAAGAAAGTCTGAATTAGAGGCAGCTAACTTTGTTTTGAGAGGCGATTTTAGCTTTAATGGGAAAATACTGGAAACTAAACACACTTTTGACCAATTTATATAACCTTGCTACATACAAATTTATAGGAGAAAATGATTCAGGGTAACTTTTTTTTTTACAAGTAAGACTTTTGTGGGTCATTTGAAGCTGATTTTAAATGTCAGATTATTTAATCACATCTGAATTCAGATTCTGAACTGTCTAAATTGTTTCTAATATGGAAGACCATTTCTTCATAACCATGATACTTGTCCTCCCCTCCTTTTTGTTTCCTTCCTGCTTTTAGTTTTTAACTCGTAATGAGAAGAGGAGGTAATGTTACCAAAGAGCACAGTCTATTTCTTTGGACTTAATTTGCATGACAAGTTTTTGCTCACTGTAATTAGAATTTAGTTAAATAGATGTCATTTTCCTTAATGTTATCTATGTTTAGCTCATGGGGAAAAGAATGTTCTTGAGAACTGGCCATGTGTGAAAATATTCAAGTTGAGTATCCCTAATCTGAAATCCAAAGTGTTCCAACATCCAAAACCTTTTGGGTGTCAACATGATGCACAAAGAAAATGTTTAGTGGAGTTTTTTGGAATTTGGACTTTTGGATTAGGGATGGTGAACTGGTAAGCATGATGCAAATATTCTGAAATCTAAACAAATCCAAAATCCTGAACACTTCTGGTCCCAAGTATATTCAGATAAGGGACACTCTATGTGAGAACAAGACAGCAGGTGGTTAAAGGAATTTCCACACTTAGGTTGCTTTCAAGAGAGACAAAAGTATTAACAGGATCTTAATCTGCCTCAGATTTACTGGGGAGCAAATGCATTCATATTTGAGGATTTCTAAAATGTTGGAGGCTGAGACGGGCAGATCACAAGGTCAGGAGATCGAGACTATCCTGGCTAACAAGGTGAAACCCCGTCCCTACTAAAAAAATACACAAAAACTAGCCGGGCGAGGTGGCGGGCGCCTGTAGTCCCAGCTACTCGGGAGGCTGAGGCAGGAGAATGGCGTAAACCTGGGAGGCGGAACTTGCAGTGAGCCGAGAACCGGCCACTGCACTCCAGCCTGGGCGGCAGAGCAAGACTCCGTCTCAAAAAAACAAAAAAAAAATGTTTTTAGTTAGCACCAAAAAAGACCAGGTGTGTGATTAATACATTTAGTAAATACAAGATGACTTTTCCTTGTACTGACGTTTATTTTTAAATGGTATTGGAAAGATAAAATAAGTAGTTATTGTAAATAAAATCTGAAAGGAGCAGAGGAAGCATGATGTTTCTGAATCCTTTTATTTTTTAAAGGACTTTTATTAAAATTTCAAACTACAAAACGGATTTCTACATTCTGCCATACAATACCCAAAACAAACAACCCATCGAAGGCACGGACTCTACAATAAGCAAACCAAAGACAATGTCTTTCAGAAATGTGGATAAATGCTTTACAATCCACATACCAGCCATCCAGTTTTTTACAAAACAATAAAAATGTTGAAAAACTCACAAATCTTCAAGCGGCACATACAAGACACCCTTGAAGAGGGAACAAAATGTGGTTCTGCCATTTTGTATTGTTCTCACATTTTTGAAAACCTAATTTTGCTTAGAGCATAGGTCTGTTCCATATTCTAAAATTCACACAGGTTGGTTTGTTTTTTCTCAAGAACCATATGATAGAGGCACCAATGACAATACAACTTTGTTTCCAAGAACCTTGTAACAAAGCGTTGTCTCTTTTAAACATACGACTTGAGGCAAAAGGAATCCTGGACAGGAGTTTCCTGCAGAGGCATTTAAGCCCTACCGAATCCGCTTCTGCTGCCGTGCTCTGTAAATATCATGAACAGGGGGGACAACGGCTCCCTTTTCTTCATCTTCATCTGAATCCTCGTTGGGCCTTTTGACGGCCTTGGTGAGTACTGCATTACTTTCCACAGGGCCATTGCCTTCTACAGCTAGCTCTGGGGCCCCACCAGTAATGATCCTCACAGCTTCCTCAACAGCTGTTAAAACAACAAAACGTAAAAACATATTCCACTATGAAAGGGTATGTATGTTCAACTGTGGACCCTTTATAGTTCATTTCATAGCCTACTAATTTAGCAAAACATGGATAGTACTACTGATACTAAATAATGAAAGAAAAAGACAAAAGCTGCTGTTAAAACTAATAATTTTCATAAGCCAAAGTACATGTTCACATGAATAGAAAAGATAAACTTTTATGACATTTTACTTAGTGGAATTCAATATGAATAAGCCTCTCTCTGCCAAAGAGGGTTTGGGTAACTCCTGGGTTTCACTGTACTTCAAATTGGCTGGCTGGTTTCAAAAACTTCAGTGGCAGAGAATAATAATCTCTACTGCTTATGAGACAACAATGTGGAATGACACTCTGAAATGGAGCTTCTGTTACTTACTATTTGGTATCTTGCATCTTCGGAAAATTTCCATCAGTTCATCTACTTGTACGAAAGGACCCTATTTTGACATGAATAAATTTTAATCCCAGTAATCTGACAAGTTAAAATAGCAGTAACTTTATACACAATTACTGTAACCCACAGAGCCAGTATCTACCGTGAAAATAAGTGAACAAACCTGGAAACAGATAGGAGGAGGGAGAAGTTTCATTAAAACAACAGCTGCAGGAGGGACTGGGAACACTCCACCAGGTACAGGGTGTAAGCCTGGAGCTGTGAGAAAAAGAAAAGTATGAATCAAGTGGGATGGAAGAATTTCTACACAGAGCTAAAATCAAGTGACTTGCACATAAAGATCTTCCATGTCTATGCTGCTTTGTTCTGGACACTGAAAATACTTTTAGGGCTTCACCAAACCAAAGTGAGTGAGACAGAGCAGTCTCAATGCCATGGCCACTGCAAGGCAGAGAAGTAGACAAGTGACTTTGTATAAGACAATCGGGGACTGAACTAAAGTCAGTTTTTGTCAAAGACTGTTTCTGAGTTACATAAGTCAATTGTTTAGCAATCCTTTTTCAAGTCAATTATTCAACAGCATATTTAATCAGAAGGGCTTTGTTCAAAAAGAATCTAGAGAGGCTACTAACCATTAGTAAGTAAAGAAACCAAATTGTATCAGTGAAGAAAGTTTCCAGCTGTTCAGGTAAAAAGCTGTTTAGCTTTTTTTTTTTTTTTTTTTTTTTTTTTTTTTGATACAGTGTTTCGCTCTTGTTACCCAGGCTGGAGTGCAATAGCAAGATCTGGGCTCACTGCAACCTCCACCTCCTGGGTTCAAGTGATTCTGCTGCCTCAGCCTCCCAAGTAGCTGGGATTACATGCATGTGCCACCATGCCCAGAAAATTTTTGTATTTTTAGTAAAGACAGGGTTTCACCCTGTTGGTCAGGCTGGTCTTGAACTCCTGACCTCAGGTGATCCACCTGCCTTGGCCTCCCAAAGTGCTGGGATTACAGGCATAAACCACTGCACCTGGGCATAGCAGCATTTCTCAAAACCAAGTATTACTGCCAAAATGGGTTCCTGGAATCTAGATCATTGAAGTTTTGTTTTTAGGACATTCTTAGTTAATCTATTTCAAAGATTAAAGCTAAATCACTTGTCATAGTGACCGTAAGTCTAATAATTAACCCACAATTGAGAGGCCATGTCACTTTACCCCCACACTTTGGATTTAAATCAACAAACAAACCGAGGTCTCAGTACTGGATCTAAAGTCATGGCTTACGTGCTAAATGTCGTGGCTGAAATGGAATCATCTGCTGAGTGTCTGGTTTAGGGTATTCTGGTTTTCTATCCACTTCATCTTTCAGAACAGGCACTATAGAAGGAGCTACAACTGGGTCTGGAATTATAGCTGCTAGCTTAGCACGGGAGACATCCTGAAAATGCAGAACAGAAGAATCCTAAACCTGAAAAAGGGACTACTAGAGAATAATCGTGCAATTCATAACCTTGAGGATACAGTGTGAATATCTGGGTTAAAACCACAGGAAGAAAATGGAGACGGATAAGCAAGGACTCTAATGATGGTAAAGATTGTTACTCAACAAGGAAAGCTATTGGGTTCTAAGACTCAGTGTATTATAACTTTACCCCAACACAAGTCAAAAGTCATTAAACTCATTGTTGCCAGGTAGGACATTTGTGGGACAGATACAAGTTTCTTTGGGTAGTCATAAGACTGGGAACTAAGTAGAGGTCAGGATAATTTGGAGGAAAATTCAAGATTTTAGATCTTCTGACACCTCATTAGAATTGAACATCAGTTTCATTAAACAAAGCTGGATTAAGTGACGTCCTGTTTTGTGAAGGCATCACACAGGTTAAGATTTTGCTAATGCAATGAAAAGTTATTTCCAATGTACTATTTATTACAGGGGACAAGGAATATTTATTGAGCAGACACTATTCATCAGCCAATTTTAGACATTTATTCTCTCTTTGATGAGGCAAATAGTAACTCTCCATGTTATAGAAGGCACTGAAGCTCACAAAGGTTTTGCTGTTTCCCAGGTCACACAGCTAATAAGTAGAGACAGGAGGATTGGGAGGGCAGGCCTCTCTGACCTCAAATCCATCCACAGTCTTCCTTTTAGTACACTAGCATTGCCCTGCCAGGGCTGAGACAAGATATGCCAAAGGGAGCAATACAGTCACCTATGAACAGAGGCCCTATCTCAGAGGAGCTCCTCTGCTCCAGGCAACCCAGTGTCACTCTGTCTGTCTAGAAACAAAATAACCCCTTTTTGCCACCAACGAGGGATATAAAAGCATTCCACTTTCTCAAAATTTGTTGAAATGCAGTTGGTGACATCTGGTATTAATTATATAAGCAAATCTAAATGGTAGGCACATTAGGTATCACTTTTTAAAAATCTTTCTCACACAGATACATATACACCATACCACTCACCATAACACATAGAAGCACATTAATCCTTCCCCAAAAAACAAGAGTAGAAACAGAAATATAAGATGGAAAACATCATATTCAGGAAGTAATTCTACTCCTGAATACTTGCTATTTTTTTTTTGAAACAGAGTCTCACTCTGTCACCCAGGCTGGAGTACAGTGGCACTATCTCAGCTCACTACAACCTCCCGGGTTCAAGCAATTCTCCTGCCTCAGCCTCCTGAGTAGCTAGGATTACAGATGCCCGCCACCAAGCCCAGCTAATTTTTGCATTTTAGTAGAGACGGGGTGGGTTTCACCATGTTGGCCAGGCTGGTCTCAAACTCCTGACCTCAGATGATCCAGCCGCCTCGGCCTCCCAAAGTGCTGGGATTACAGGTGTGAGTCACCACATCTGGCCACTATAAGATCTTTATTATCTGTTTATTTATATTTTTTAATTATTATTTTTTTAAGACAAGGTCTCGCTCTGTCACCCAGTCAGGAGTGCAGTGGCTTGATCATGGCTCACTAAAGTAGCCTCAGCTTCCCTCTTGGGCTCACCTTGGCCTCCCGAATAGCTGGGACCATCGGCAAGTGCCACTACACCTGGCTAATTGTTGTATTTTTCCCTCTTTTTTTGGTAGAGATGGGATTTCATCATGTTTCTCAGGCTGGTCTTGAACTCCTGGGCTCAAGTGATCCACCCATCTCAGCCTCCCAAAGTGCTGGGATTATAGGCGTGAGCCACCATGCCTGGCAAATCTTTATTTTAATTAACTGCCTTAATTTTCATTTTCATCTTGGAAAAGTTGAAATAGCCTTTTCTAGCAATGGCACAAAGTACAGTAAGTCCCTCACTTAACATTGTTAATAGGTTCTAGGAAACTGCAACTTTTAGAGAAATGATGGGCTAGGCGTGATGGCTGCTGCCTGTAATTCCAGCACTTTGGGAGGCCAAGATAAGTGGATCCTTTGAGCCTAGGAGTTAGAGGCCAGCCCGGGCAACATGGTGAAACCCCATCTCCACAAAAAAATACAAAAATTAGCCAGGTGTGGTGGCATTTGCCTGTAATCCCAACTACCTGGGAGGCTGAAACAGGAGATCACCTGAGCCCAGGGAAGACAAGGCTGCAGTGAGCCATGATCTCACCATTGCACTCCAGCCTGGACGACAGAGTGAGACCATCTCAAAAAAAATAAAAAGAGAGAGAGAGAAACGATGTATAGCAAAACCAATTTTTTTCTTATCAAGGTTATAACAAAACCATGTTAAACACAAAAACGTTATTTGAGGACCCGCTGCATATCATTTAGCTTAAAGTCAAAGTTTCTAAGAACCTATCAGTAATGTTAAATAAGGACTTACTGTAGTCTTAAAATATCTTTGACTGTTCATTGAGAAGCAGTTAAAACTAGAAGAAGAAACTAACTTATCCCTGAGCAGTAATCCTATGGTTCATACTAGGAATCTTCATCTGGCACAGAAATAGGGCTTCCATTAACAAAAATGTCTGAATATCAATTATGGGTAGTTTTTTCTCAAAATATTTTATCTGGATCAGACAGAGCAAGACCCAGGCTAAAAGAGGGCTATGAGAAAAAGGAGAATGATGGTCAGGAACATCCTAAAGGTGGTTGGCTTAAAGAGATCAACCAAGGACTTCTCTGTGAATTTCCATCTTAGTCTTTGTTCACATGTCACAGAAAGATTAAGAGATGATGTAACGGTTTTCTTAGCAAGGGATGTTTCTGGGGCTTTGTAAATATTAATCTCTCCCTGTGGCCTGAACAGGTTCAGGTGCCAGATTTGTTTTCTTATGACTCAGTAGTCTCTATAGAAGAGTTCCATTCATAGATGAGTTAATTCCCCCAAAGGTCACTGAAGGAGTGCTGTTTTAAGAATACAAATCCCTCAAGGAACTTTATGGATTTAATAAGCTGTAATATTTCTTCATTATATCTTACAAAATATGCAACAGGAACTATATTTGGTTTAAGAAATCGGTCAAAATATATTTATCAATTTGATGAGAACTATTAGAAAAAAAGTAATAACTAAGGTAACATTCAGATTTTCTTTTGTTTTTCCTTCCCTCCACACCCCCTCCATCTTGCCCACCAGATATAAGATATAAGGCACTGACAATTTCAGGGACAGAATGAAACTATTAAATCCCATTTCAATTCTCATTTTGTACAGCTACTCTGACACTCAGCATTTCCTAAACCCAAGGAAAATCTTTGAACTTTTTTCTTGCTTCCTGCAAATCTATTCTAAAACTAGATTAATTCACATCTCAGAATTTAGAGTGCAGATTATCAATGAACTCCTCTAAAACACTGGAAAAGTGAGGACATTCCACATCTTGATCCTAAGTACATACCTTATAACCAAGTGCTTTTAATTCACTTGCAGAGCAAGGATATAAATCCATGAACTTGTATCTATCTACTAGTAAAGCCGTTTCTTTCCCTTCATACTCTTCTTTGAATGCTGTAAACCGTCTTTTCTCCACCTTGAGTATACTAGCTAGATCACCAATATTACTTTCAAATGCTAAAAATCGGGCCCAGATTTCTCTGCAAGAAAAGAAATACAATTAATACTTTAATTATTCTGGGTTTAGGGCAGGCAGTTCATTTACAAAAACGCCTTAAGCTCTCTCTTTTCCCGTAAGTTATTAAGAGTGACTTTTATTATAAAGATTTTAAACTATAGAAAATAGAATAGTATAATGAATACCTATATACCACTACCTATATTGCTAATATTTTGCCATATTTGCTTCATGCTTATTCTTTTTTTTTTTTTTTTTTTTTGAGATGGAGTCTCACTCTGTGTCCCCAGGTAGGAGTGCAGTGGCACGATCTCAACTCACAACGTCTGCCTCCCGGGTTCAAGCAATTCTCGTTACTCAGCCTCCCAAGTAGCTGGGATTACAGGCGCCCGCGACCACGCCCGGCTGATATTCGTATTTTTAGTAGAGATGGGGTTTCCCCAGGTTGGCCAGGCTGGTCTCAAACACCCTACCTCAGGTGATCCACCCACCTTGGCCTCCCAAAGTGCTGGGATTACAGGCACGAGCCACCACGCCCGGCCTGCTTAAGTATTTCAAAGTAAATAATAAACCTATCACTTCAGTATTTAAGCCCATTTTTGAGTTTTTACTTATTTAGTATATAGCCTCTTCTTTGTGGTCAACATGAGAGACTTACCTTAGAGAGGGTAAACTCTAGGTGGAGGAGTTGGAAAAGGAACCTAGACAGATTTCTAATTTCTCCTGAATAATGCGGCTTCATTATTTTGTTTAAGTGGCGGGAATTATAATGTAGAATACATTCTTCATCTAATATATGAATAAAAATATACTCCAAAATCTAGTATGATTACTCTATTGTTTCCCATTAATGTGGATCACTGGGGACAAACTGGTGCCTCATCATTGTTCTAACAGCTAAGATTAATGCTCTGAGACTGCTTAAATGTCACTATGCACCTTTGTACTAAAGTAATATATTAAGTACCTCTTATATACCAGATGTGTGGCTATCACAAAAAATCCTACACTGGTAGACATTATTGTTAATAAGAAAATGAGGATTGGTATAGCTATGAAATTTGCCATCTAGTTGGCTGAGCTGGATATTGAACAAGACTGCAAAGCCTTAATATATTTCCACTGTACCAATCCACAATGTTGTTCCTCTGTATGGTAAAACTAACAGAGACAAAACCATAAGTCAGAGACATAATATGTAAAACAAACTTTCAATATACAAGAAGAGTCTTTGCTTTTGAGTAAGGGGGGTGAAAATTTCAGAATGCCTAACATGTTAATATCAATTTCTAGGGAGATATGTGTGTGTGTGTGTGTGTATGTATATATACATTGTATTGTATATCTATTATATATGTGTATACATACACACACATACATACATATACATATATATACACACATCTCTCTCTCTGGGTTTTTTTTTTTCTTCAGACAGAGTCTCACTCTGTCACCCAGGCTGGAGTGCAGAGGTATGACCATAGCTCACTGGAGCCTCAACTTCCTGGGCTCAAGCAATCCTCCTGCTCCCACCTCTGCCTCCCAGTATCTGGGACTACAGGCATGCACCACCACACCCAGCTAATTTTTAAAGTTTTTTTTGTATAGACGGGGTCTCACTATGTTGCCCAGGCTGGTCTCAAACTCCTGGGCTCAAGTCATCTTTCCACCTTGGCCTCCCAAAATGCTGGGATTACAGGCATGAGCCTGTAATCTGGTTAGAGATATATAGTAAACAAGAAAGATGATAATAAATTGCTATGGCATCTCTTAAAAACAATTCTAATCACTGTGCAGAAATTTAAAAATAATCTTAAACAGGTATAAAAGTATAGCTGATAGGTAAAATAAGTCTTGAGAAGGAAAGGAAATTTCTCTTGAAACTCATACTCAAGCAAACATTCACCCCATAGACACAATTCAGGTAAGAAAGCTGTCTTTAGAACCCGACCAACAACTTTTCACAATGGCTTACCCAGACTTCTCAGGAGGAAGGCTTCCAGATGTTAAAACTCGTTCAAACAAAACTCGGGTATTATTGTCCTCTAGGATATTGAAAAATATTTTAAATGTTTTTTTTTTAAATTCACTTTTACGATGCAACAATATTTTCATATGCATTATCTCACTTCATCCTTACAAAAATCCTATGCAGAAACGTTAACTATTATCACACTTGGTTTTTATAGATGAGGAAACTTGAGCTTCAGAAGATTAAGAGATTTGATCTGGCTCTTGGTGATTGAGTAGCAGAGCAGTAACTGGAAGCCATGTTTTTTTCCCTTCTAGTTCAGCCCTCCTCTACTATACTGCAGTTCTAATGCAAAACCATTTATAACAGTGCTGTCTGAATCAGGTATCCCATTTGCCTTTTAAAAATAATGACAAGTACATATCTGCTGACATTAGTCAGACTACTGCTATTTTTAAACACATTGAACGTGGAAGGATGGCAAACTCAAACTTAGAAATAATTGAGTTTTTTATTTTGAGGCACCAGGACTACGCTATATTTAGCTACTTTAACTCTTGCAGAGGTACAATATCTAGGTTGGCAGGTAAATATGGAAATGTAAATGAATTAAGAATTGTTGACAGAGGTGTATTAAATTTTAAGAGTCTTAGGAGGTCCTCTGTAGCTGGAAGTGGGAAGATGACACTTTTTGCCTTCTTGGTAAACTCTAAGTTATCTTTTAAAACTTAAGAATCTAACAGTAACAACAACTATTGAATCTACTACTAACAACCACTGAATTGTACACCTAATGGATGGACTTACAGTATACAAATTATACTTCAATGAAGCTGTTCAAAAGAAAAATTAACCCAGCAGAGGAGTTGTTTTTTATTGCCTGAGGGCAGTTATTCAGTTTATTACATGTCCATATGCAAAATAAAACCAAGAAATTAAATATATTAAACCAAAGAAGATGGCACTATTTTTGTGGCTTCTATCTTCAATTTAACATATTATACTTTAAAAAATGTTAAACAAATCTACATTTTATCTTTTTCTGTTTTATCCCAAGCTTTGCTCCAGACACACTTTTTACCATTCCACAGAACTTTCACACTGCCTGCCTACATGTTGTGCTCTCTGCCCGGAATAATGCATTTATCTTTCTTTACCTGGGTAACTACCACTCATGTCTCAAAATACAACTCATGTGCCCTTGTCTATGACACCTTCTAGAACACTGCTGTCCATCAGCAATATAATACAAGCCACATGTGCAATTTAATAAAAATGGGTAAAAATAGGTGAAATTAATATATTTAATCAACCAAATACTTCCAAATCTTATCATTTCCACATGTAATCAATATGAAAAATTGTTAAGATAGTTCACTTTTTTTTTTTTTTGTCCTAAGTCTTTGAATTCTGGTATGTAGTTACACATTTACACCACAACTCATTTTGGCCTAGCCACATTTCTTTTTTCTTTTTTGAGATGGAGTCTCGCTCTGTCACCCAGGCTGGAGTGCAGTGGCGCAATACTGGCTCACTGCAACATCTGTCTTCCAGGTTCAAGCGATTCTCTGCCTCAGCCTCCCGAGTAATTGGGACTACAGGTGCACGCCACCATGCCTGGCTAGTTTTTATATTTTTCAGTACAGACGGGGTTTCACCATATTGGTCAGGCTGGTCTGGAATTCCTCACCTTGTGATCTGCCTGCCTCGGCCTCCCAAAGTGCTGGGATTACAGGCGTGAGCCACCGCACCCAGCCCAGGCTAGTCACATTTCAAGTTCTCAATACCTAATAGTGTAGTGACTACCATAATTGTGCAGCATAGCTCTATAACTTAAATTATACTCTCTTCTCTGTGCTTCCACAGTACTTCATTCAGGAATCTATTACAGTATTTAGCACATTTTTAATGATCACCACCCTCATCATAAATAGTTAACATTTATGGAATAACCACAACATTCTATATGTAAGTGAAACACATGCAAAAACTCATTTACCCTCTCAACGATCCTATGAAAGGTATTCTTATTATAACCATTCTACAGGTGAGAAAACTGAAATTTAAGATTATACACCTAACCTCAGAACTATGCTACAATGAACCATCAAATGATGATGCAATTATATTTACACATTGGATTCCCCCACAAAAATGTTCTGGTGAATCCTATTCATCTTTGTATTCCCAGACCCTAGTAACCAGAAGGTAATGAATACATGTTTCATGGACGGATAGATGAATGAAAGAATCATCTAAGATACTGACTTTGGAAGACAATAATCCTAACACCAGATATCCTCATTTTAAAAAAATAAAAATATACATACTACTAACTATTCTAAAAAAAATCAGGCAAAGCAATTTAAGATTGATGAGGAATATTAAATGCCCCACTATCTCATTTTTTGGAGTTAAGTCTTTTTCCCAGAATGTAGAATCATTAAGCTGAAATACAAAATCATATTTCAGTTTTATTCTTTTATATTATTTAAATAAATAGAATGCTCTTTTCTGAAATATTAAAATTACTGATTTATACCTATGATATCTAATTCTATAATCATTTACATGACACATAATTGCATATTTCTTTAAGTCAACTTTTAGTGATGTATTTATTTTTATTAATTTATTAATTTATTATTATTATTTTTTTGAGGCAGAGTTTTGCTCTTGTTGCCCAGGCTGGAGTACAATGGCACGATCTCGGCTCACTGCAGCCTCTGTCTCCAGGGTTCAAGCGATTCTCCTGCCTCAGCCTCCCCAGTAGCTAGGATTACAGGCGCCTGCCACCATGCCCAGCTAATTTTTTGTATTTTTAGTAGAGACGGGATTTCGCCATGTTGGCCAGGTTGGTCTCGAACTCCTGGCCTCAGGTGATCTGCCTGCCTCGGCTTCCCAAAGTGCTGGGATTACAGGCGTGAGCCACCATGCCTGGTCTATTCGTTTATTTTAAATGTGTTTTAGAGACAAGGTCTTGCTCTGTCATCCAGGCTAGATGGAGTACAGTGGCATGATCACAGCTCACTGCAATCTCCAATTCCTGGGCTCAAGTGATCCTTCCAAGTATCTGAGACTAAAAAACCAACTTTTATACTACATCTTTTTTTGTTAAGAAATTACATATTGTGGACTGCAGTTAACTAGACTAAATGATATACATATATGAATTACCTAGCACAGTGCCTGGTACACGGTAGGAACTCAGTAAAGGATGGCCAGTGTTATTCACACAACAGAATAGGGAAATAAACACTAAAACCAAAATGTTTCTTTTGAATCTTTTCCCCAGTACCCTCAAAGTGTTCTACTTTACTATTTGGGCATCTTTTGAGTTTGAGTTTTGTTGGCTAGAGGGTTTTTTGTTTGTTTGTTTTCCTTCCAGGAAACAGGAGATGATTTGCCCAGAGTCATCAGAGATGAATATAAACAACTCTATGTCTCCTGACTCTGACTTTGAAGCTTTATCCCACTACTGATGCTACTTTACTGTAAAGACAGTTCTGCAAAGTCAAAAAGCATCTACCATTGCTCAGTAAATATATTCATGGTTATACTCAAGTATTTCTTGAGTGCCTAACAAGTGCCTGTCTGCTATGTCAAAATTATAATACATTCAAGAAGGAAGAAATCTAGCAACATAATTTCAGATGGTTTAATATTAAGTAACCATTATAGATTCTAGAATCAACCTACCATTGAGGTGAGAAAGATAGTCAATATAGGCCAGGACATACTCTGGAATGTCTCCATACTTTTTTAGCCCCAGCTCAAAAATCTTAAAGGCAACAGATTTGTCCTACAAGTAAAGAAAATAAAGTACAGATTTCCATGAAATGTCAGATAAAATACTTAAAAGAATATTAAAATTACACCTAAATATGACAAAATACATAAGAATTAAAACAAAATCATGTTAAGTAAAAATTGCTGAGCTAGAAACTATTCAAAGGAGTTTAGTGATTAGAAATCACTAGTCATTAATATAATGATTAGTAAAGCATGAATTAGAAATATAGTGATTAATAAAGCATAAATTAGCAGGCAGTTGGGGATTTGGATGATGCTCCATATAATTTTACACAGATACACTTAGACTGCCTTTACAAAATGGAGCAATAAAAGCTTAATGACAGAAGCTAAAACCACCTTTTACAAACCTCAGATGAAGGAAGTTGTTTTACCTTTACACTGTTATTTCAGTATTTACCTTACTACAGTAATATTCCATGAGTGCTGCAGTAACATAGACATGGTGGCGGGTTCTGGTATCTTCTCTTGCTTTTTTAAATATCATTCTTCCAGATTTGATGCCTTCTGCTCTCCGTGCAAATTTCATATATTGGATATATACCTATGCAAAAGAAAGTATTTGTGTTCTATAAGTTAGGCAGTATGTTTCCTGTATAAGAAAGCAATCCTTAATACCCAATAAATTAGAAAGTAGGAATTTAGATAATATTCTATTTAAATCCACAAGCGAATTTTTTTCTGGTATTAAGAGATGCATGCAAATTAATTTGTTTTTTATTGAGATATAATTCACATACCACAAAATTCACCCTTTACAATTCAGTGGTTTTAAATATATTTACAAGGTTGTGCAATCATTACCATTATCTAATTCTAGAATATGTAAAGTTTAAGAGTGAAAAGTGTGACACTACTAGAACATACTCCATTAATCAATGACAATATTTAAAAAACTCAAGAGTTGGTTTAATACAAGCATGTTTTACAATACATGTTTTTTGTTGAGACAGAGTCTCGCTCTGTTGCCCAGGCTGGAGTGCAGTGGTACGATCTTGGCTCACTGCAACCTCCACCTCCCGGGTTCAAGCCATTCTCCTGCCTCAGGTTCCCAAGTAGCTGGGACTACAGGCGCTCGCCACCAGACCCGGCTAATTTTTGTATTTTTAGTAGAGACGGGGTTTCACCATTTTGGCCAGGCTGGTCTCGATCTCCTGACCTCATGATCCACCTGCCTCAGCCTCCCAAAGTGCTGGCATTACAGGTGTGAGCTACCGCGCCCAGCCTGCAATACATGTTTAACTTCATATTTTCTTGGTTTCTTTTTAAAAGCCCACTACTCTATTTTCCAAACAACATATAATAGAACTTCATGGATAAACGATGAGCCATTTTATACCCAGCACCTACAGAATGTCCAGCACATCATGAATATGCAGTTTTGTTTAGTGAACAAATGACTAATTAGTAGGGTCCTGGTTTGCTCAGTTTTGATAATGTCTAGCTATGTTATCCAGTTTTGATGGATGGATGAATGGATGAATGGATGGATGGATGAACTATGAGTTCCTCAAGAAAAGGAATTTTATCTAGTTTGTCATTATGTTGCTGGAGTCTAGCACAATGCATAGACTTCAATATATTTGCTAGATATGTTTGTGGAATTAATTATAAGATGATGAATAAATGTAGGAATTATAGCAGTGGAATCCCAATATAAATCATTAACAAGAAAAAGTAGTGTAGCTATAATTGACTTGAGGCAGACGGTCTAAAGACACACCCACAAGCCTGTCCCCTTCCTCTCCCAATGGGAGAGCACAACTGCACTTTTGCACTTGGGGCTTTGAAAACCACTATGATAGAGCAGGATTTAGAATAAAGTGAGTTTCAATCTAATTTCTTCCCAGGATGTTGGTTTCTCCTGCCTCATTTAAAAAGAAATATTTATTAAGCAACAATTCTGTGGCATAGTGGCTTCAAACCATGATCACAAAGAAAGTGTTAGAGAAAGTGCCTCTGTATCTATTTTCTACTGCTGCATTAAAAAGAAAAATTCTAGCAGAAAACAGATCAGTAATTGTCAGAGGTAAGGGCAGAGGGAAGGGTTATATCTACAAAAGGGTCACAAGGGGGAATTTTTGGAGGATGGTGGAGGTGTTTTCTATCTTAATTGTGGTGGTAATCCCATGACTCAATGTTATTTGTCAAGATTCATAGAACTATACAACAAAAACAGTGAATTTTACTGTATATAAATTTAAATTATTTTTTGTTAGGTAAGACTGCAAAGGTAGGAAAAAAGAGATCTGTAAAGTTACTCACCAAGGTGGGGTCAATATCCTCAATTGCCAGAAGTCTGTTATATATACTGTGAACCTTTTCATACTTCATGCGACTCTAAGGTGTTAGAGAAGAAGTGAGTATCAACATATGGTCATAAATACGCAGGATTTGAGCTCTAAGGAGTCCAAAGGCTATAACCTCCCACCCCCAATGGCATCTCCATTGAGCATAAATATAGTATAAGCTGACAACTAATAACTGTTCATTTGGCATCATCTCTGTCTACCAAAAGCAGTATGCCTGGCAAACAACCAGCCAGAAAAAAAGTTCAGTCTTGCAGTAAAAAATTGAATTATAAGAAGGCTCTAAACATTTTTACTTACCTCTTCATAATCTGCATATGCAAAATAAAGAAGCATATTCTTCTTCAATAAAGTGCTTATGGCTCTTTCATATATATTAGCAGCTTCATCACTAAATAATTTGGCATTATTCATATCCTAGGAGAAAAAAAAGAAAGCTCATCTTCAATAATTCTAATATAGTTGTGAGAGAATAAAATTAATAGTTACATCTATTTTATTTACTTATATGTGTCTACGAAAGCATACATGTATGTACACACACATATGTGTATTCACACACAAACATACATAAACACATATGCATTTCTGGATTCTAAAAAAATTCCAAAAACTCCCTTCAGTAGTTTAACTTACAAAATAACCATGCAAGTACTCTAAATGATTCATCACTTTAATATGTTAAAAAACTGCCAGTTTATTTTAATTTTAAGGAGGTTTAATTATATGAGTGTCACTAAGATTCATATGAATGTAAGCTTAAATTTTCAATACTTATGCTTTACTACCAAAATTCAGTTATATTTTTCAGTAAATCATTGCTATATCAAAACCACAAAAATATCAAAGTGGGGATAGGGAAGGAACACTTACTCCCTTTTCTGCAAGCAGTTTACTTGACTGCTCAAGATACTGGGCAGCTTCATACCAAATATCAGGGTGATGGCCCAGCACAAGCAGGCACTGTTCATAAGCAAACATAACTAAGGGAAGAAATTAACAAACAACATTCAATTAAAATAATTATTATTTGTAAAACTATCAATATAAGTATCATAACCAAATTAGGATCCTCAAGAATCAATGACAATTAGAAATAAAAACCATCATCCATCTAAGCTCCCTCCATCTATCCATCACTTATTAATTTTTTTTATTTTTGGAAGCAGGGTCTCTGTCACGTAGGCTGGAGTGGAGTGGCACAAATATGGTTCACTGCAGCCTCTACCTCCTGGGCTCAAGTGATTTTCCTGCCTCAACCTCCCAAGTAGCTGGGACCAGATGTGTGCCACCACATCTGGCTTGTTTTTTAAAATCTTGTGGCTGGGTGCGGTGGCTCACACCTGTAATCCCAGCACTTTGGGAGGCCAAGACGGGCAGAGCACGAGGTCAGGAGATCGAGACATCCTGGCTAACATGGTGAAACGCTGTCTCTACTGAAAAGCAAAAAATTAGCTGGGTGTGGTGGCGGGCGCCTGTAGTCCCAGCTACTCGGGAGGCTGAGGCAGGAGAATGGCGTGAACCCAGGAGGCGAGCTTGCAGTGAGCGGAGATCGCGCCACTGCACTGCAGCCTGGGTGATAGAGTGAGACTCCATCTCAAAAAAAAAAATAAAATAAAATAAAAAAATAAAAATCTTGTAGTATAGAGACGGGGTTTCACCATGTTGCCCAGGCTTGTCTTGAACTCCTGGGCTCAAGCAATCCTCCCACCTCAGCCTCCCAAAGTGCTGGGATTACAGATGTAAGCCACTGCACCCAGCCTAAGTTAATACTTATCAAGCACCAACTATATGACAGGGAATGTGGAAGGCACTGTGAATATACAAGTGAATAAGACTTCCTATATTCAAGAAGTCTGCAGTATATGGGGAGGATAGACAGAAAGCAAAGACGAAAAGTATTATAATGATGAAAGTATAGAGTGTACTCTGAAAACTTACAGCAGGAGGACTTAACATAGTTTAGGGACTCAAGAAAGGCTTTGCTAAGGAACTGACATGTAACACAACACCTGAAGAAGGGATGAAGCTGGTCAGAGGCAAATAAATGAAGTGGTGTATGGAATAGATACAAAAATGGAGTAGGCAAAGGAAACAATATTTGCAAAGACCTACAAGTAAGACAGCAAGCCACTATTGAGGAATTCATAAAGCTCCAAATTAAGAGTCTGGCACTGGCATAGTAGTTTGTATCAGACCAACCCTCAGCAAGTAAAAATTATAAACAAACACAAATACAAAAGCAACTATCTAAAGGTACTGGAAATGACCAAAAGAAGCAGAAATCAGGAGATTGAGCCCTTAAAAAGGTAGAACAACACTAGGTGAAATCCACATTTAATATGGCTTTTCCCTTCAAGCGCATGCCCATGTCGTGCACTTCTGGGATAGCTAGAACTCAAGTCAAATGCTGCAGTTGTACTGTCCTGAAGTAACATGGAGTTCTGGCCTATGAGAGCAGCTAGAAATTGAGGGGAGACATCCCCAAAAGGAGAAAGCCAGAGCCTGAAAATCTGGGCATAAATGTTCTCAAATCCTCACCTGATCCCTAAAATGTACATACACAGGAAAGGATACAACCAGACCAGCAGAAAACAAAGCTGGAAGGTGGAAAGAGTTGAATAGATACCTCAGCAACTAAGGGAGATGAAGTTTAGAATCTGAGTCCCATCCGATTAGATGGTTGGGGCAAATACTTTAGACTTTTCATTGTCTTAGGAGTAAAGACTATGTCCCAAGAATAAAGTATTTAATCTGAGATTAAGGGTAAAACTAAAACAGATCTGTCTTCATAGTATAAAACCAAGCCTCCACAAAGTCCAAGTAATCTGACAGTAATACTTAACTTCCTGCTAAAATAAAAAAACATTCTTCAGAGGAAGATGACAGAATCTAGAGTCTTTACAATGTTTCATTTGTACATTCGTACAATATCTAAAAGAAAAAATTTGAACAGGAAATAGGAAAATGTAAACCACAATCAAGAGAAAAAACAATCAAAGAAAATAAACTCCATGGTGGTTGAAAGGCCCAGATGTTGGAATTGGCAGATGAAGACTTTATAACTACTGTTATAAATATGTTCAAAGATATAAAGAAAAAGATGGTAAAGAACACACAAGGAATCTCAACTAAGAAATGGACACCATAAAAAAGAACTATAAAAAATAAAAAATTTCTAACATGGAAATTTATAGAACTGAAAAATATTGTATCTGAAATAGAGAATTCACTGGATGTGCTTAATTGCAGACTGCATATGATGAAAACAAAGGTTCAGTGAATATGGAGATACATCTATAGGAATTATTGAATCTGAAGAACAAAAGAAAAAAAGATTATGGGTAAAAAAGTTTTAGTAACATATGGGGATACCAAGTGGCCTAACATACATGTAATTGAAGTCATGAGGGTTAATCTTGTTACCTCTTTTTGTTATAAGGGTCTGATCCTCTGTACGAAGAGGGTTGCTCTTTTCCCACTGTATATATTTCTTCCACATATCTACTTGTTGAGCTTCTTGAGGAGTATTCTGAGGAGGCACCGAGGGAGCATTACGGTCCAAGCCTTTCATTACTGTCTCATATTCCTAGACAACAAGCATTTAGAATTCTTTGGTGAGCCAGGAACAACTCAGATGTATGGGGGATGGGGTAGATCAGTTTGGAAGACTGTTCAAAATGCCTACTTTTTCCAAATACCACTTTGTTAATATAATCTGAAAACTAAGAGTAGAGAGAAAGATGAGAGTATTACCACTCAAGAACAGATTCCCAGGAGCCCTCTCTATAAGTGATCTAGAAGGTTACTTTACAGGATATAAGAGTTGACAGATCAATAGAATTGAAGATCTGGTGGCATTTATTATTGCCATCTTTGGAGAAACTGTCTTCTAAAATTTCAGTAGTTTATATTAATAGGCTATTTTTCCTAACTTCTAAGAGTGTCAATGAATAGAAAGGTATGCACGCAATCAAAATGTGTCACTGCGAGCTATGTTATTAGATCACAGAATAATACAATATTCAGACAAACCCAAATAAGAGAGGGAAAAGAATTACTTCATCAATTCTAAGTAGAGTCTTGTCTCTATGTCCTGTTTCCATAGTTTAAAAAATAATTTCTTCTAAACCCAATTTATTATATTTTGTTCGTACAAAGAGATATTTCATTTCAAATATGTCATCTCCTCAGACTTTACAATTAATTGCTGTTAAGATTGCTAATGATTGAAAGTATCAAGAGTAATACCAGACAGGGAAAGCTCTGCTGTAAACAACAGATTCATAATAATCATTAAAATAGATGGATGGAATTCCATACCTTTGCTACACGTCTAGCATTCATATAATCTCTACTCCGATCTTCAATCATTTTTTTAGCTAAATGAATATTGATACCCTAGAAAAAACAAAAATATTTTAAAATTAAGTATAGTTTCCTTAAAAATTAGCATAATACAGTTAATGTATTCATTACTAAATAACTTAAATTCTTTATTTAAAAGATTTCTTGTTATAAAGGTTCATACAGCCAATGAAAAACAGGAAAAAAAAGGTTTGAATCAATTATACATTCAAAGATTAAGAGGATGTGCTTACTCTTATGAGCTGCAGTAAGTTTCCTATTTATCAGGAACTTTTAAAGATAGAATAATTTGAAAAGGGTCAATATTTATGTAGATTCTACTAAAAAAAAAAATGACATGGCTGATCTGTAATCTTAGCCTTTGGAGGCCCGGAGTTGGGATGATCACTTGAGGTCAGGAGTTCGTGATCAGCCTGGCCAAGATGGTGAAGACACCGTTTCTACTAATAAATAACAAAAAATTAGCTGGTGTGGGTGGCGTCGTGTAATCCAACCACTTGGGAGCCAGAGGCAGGAGAATTGCTTGAAACTGGTGCGGCAGAGGTTGCAGTGAGACCGAGATCAGTGCTATTGCACTTCCGCCTGAGCGACAAAGAGTGAGACTTCCGTCTCAAAAAAAAGAAAAAAAAAAAAAAAGAGTAGATTCATCTGGGTGAATAGCCATGGTTTGACTTTGATAGCCCCTTTTCTTTTTTATAGACAGAGTCTTCCTCTGTCACCCAGGCTAGAGTGCAGTGGCGCCATCCTAACTCACTGGAACCTTGAACTCCTGGGCTCAAGTAATCCTCCTGCCTCAGCCTCCTGACATAGGACTACAGGTGTGTCCTGCCAGGTCTGGCTCATTAAAAAAATTTTTTTTTGTTAAGACATAGTCTTGCTATGTTGCCTGGGCTGGCCTCAAACTCCTGGTCTTAGGCAGTGCTCCCACTTCAGCCTCCCAAAGTGCTGGGATTACAGGCATGAGCCATCACACCTGGCTAATAGCCCTTTTCTAACTAGTTCTGTTGTATAACACTTTTCAAAGAGACAAACAGAAGTAGCAAGGAAAGATAAACATTACCACTCAGTGAGTACTCCAAGGATTCTAAGACCCTTTCAGGGAGTCCATGAGATCAAAATAGTTGTCGTTATAATACTAAGACATTATTTGCGTCTCTCATAAAAATACAGGAGTTTTACAGAGGCTACGTGACATTTAGTATATAACACACTGAATGGAAGCAGATATGAAAATCCAGCTGTTTTCTATTAAACTAGACATGAAAGAGATTTGTGAAAATATAAAATAATGCCACTCTTCTAACTACATTTTTTGTTTTGGAAAATACAGTTTTTGGTCAGGCATGGTGGCTTGTGCCTGTAATCTCAACGTTTTGGGAGGCCCAAGGTGGGCGAATTGCTTGAGCTCAGGAGTTCAAGGCCAGCCTGAGAAACATGGAGAAACTCCATCTCTACAAAAAATTAGCTTGAGAGTGGTGGCGCATGCCTGTAGTCTTAGCTACTTGGGAGGCTGAGGTAGGAGAATCACCTGAGCCCAGGAAGTTGAGACTGCAATGAGCTGCGACTGTGCCACTGCACTCCAGCCTGGGTGACAGAGTAAGACCCTGTCTCAAAAAAATAAAAATAAAAAATTATTGTGATCTTCAATAATTTTTAAAATCCAAAAACCATAAAGTTTGAAAACCACAGCTGATGCCTGTGAGGGAACAATTTCACTAGCTTATATAGTTCTTCGAAATCACAATATACATACGAAGAACTTCCTTTTTTTCTCTTTAGAGATGGGGTCTCACTATCTTGCCCAGGCTGGTCTCAAACTACTGGGCTCAGGCAATCCTTCTATCTCGGCCTCCCAAAGTACTGGGATTACAAGTGTAAGCCACCATGCCCAGCTAAGGAACTTCCTTTTAACGCTAGAGCTTACTTGGCATGTGTATTTATGTATTCAGATTGATTAGCTCAGTTATTAAAAGCAGATACCAATAACACAAAGATCTTGGATTGTAGTCACACACCTCACAAATTCAAACCAATAATCACATCACTGTAATCAGGTGATAGAGATGCACAGCAACTAAAAAATAATTCCCAAAAGGTACTATTGGAAACATAATTCCCAAAAGGTACTGTTTTATAGGTCAATGGCAATATGTATGTGTGTGTATGAATGTGTGGATATGGCTTAGTGCGGAATAAAAATAGTTTTATAAGAACTATTGTTATTCAGAGTATCCTCTAAAAAATAACACTAATATGGAGACTCTCAAAACCTTGCAAAAACATTATAGTGCTTTCATTACAATCAATAAAGAAATGTATAACACTGATATAGAAAGACTATAATCTACAAATCCACAATGCATAAAAATTAAAATGGCTTGGTTTATAATAAACAACTACTCTGACCTAATTTACCTCTTCATACTTGTTATAGTCTCTCCAGAGTTGTTCAATGTTGATCATCGGATTAACACAACCTCGTTGATAAACTCTTCGGACAGCTGTTATTCTTTGATTTTCTGCATACGATCCTACAGCTTCCCTGAGATTGTATAAGAAATGCCATCAATTATATTATAGCTAAATCTCATTCAACCCAGCAATCTCACTACTGGCTATCTACCCAAAGAACAACTCTATGGAAAATAGTATGGAGATTTCTGAAAGAACTAAAAATTATATTTTAGCTAAATCAACTGTATATATATACATATATATATATATATGTATGTATATATACACACAAATACTTACACGCCTTTTAGGAAATTGATGTAATCCACCCAAATCTAAGAAATAAAAATAAAATGTTAATTATCTTTCTTGGTATTTTCACATTGAAGTGCATATATTAAAAAGTTTTAACTCTACCTGATAGGACATAATTTCCATTCCAATTTTATCCAGTGCAAAGTCATATGCTTGAGCCATTTTTTCTCTGAAATGAACATGAAAGACGTGGTTTTTAAATTCTTTTGTTATTAAAATTTATCTACAATTAGGCCAGACATGGTGGCTCATGCCTGTAATCCCATTGCTTTGGGAAGCCAGGGCAGAAGGATCACTTGAGACCTGGAGTTCAAGACCTGCCTGTGCAACATAGCAAAACCCAGTCTCTAAAAACATAAAAATTAAAAAAATTAGCTGGGCATGGTAGTGTGCACCTGTAATCCTAGCTACTCAGAAGGCTGAGGTGGGAGGATTGCTTCAGCCCAGGATTTCAAGGTTACAGTGAGTTATGAATGTACCATTACACATCAGCCTGGGTGACAGAGCAAGATGCTGTCTCTAAAAAAAATGAAACATAAATTATTATTTGAAGATAGGTGTAGTGGTTCACTCCTGTAATCTCAATGCTTTGGGAGGCTAAGGCAAGAGGATCATCTGAGGCCAGGAGTTGGAGACAAGCCTGGGCAACACAGTGAGACCTCGTCTCAATAAATAAATAAATAAATAAATAAATAAATAAAGTCGTCTCTATAAATAAATAAATAAATAATGTACTTATAAGTAAAACGTAGCTTCTGATACAGGATCAGAACAACATTTGAACATTTTCTATAAACAAAAATTAAAGACATCTTTGTAAGTATATAAAGTCATTATTTGATGTTAAGCTTGTCAATATCATAAATTGTTTCCTTTATCTACTGCTTGTGAGTTTATCAAAAATAAGGCTCATGTCTTACTTATCTTTATATCCTTTAAGTTGCATAATTCTATACATAGCAGATTCAAATGTGGAAATCTGAGGTTCTCTCATTAATGATACATTAAGTCTGAAGATCTATTAGCTCTAAAGTAAAATGTAGAAATCTGGAAAGTATAGTTTTATTAAAATGCTACTTATGTTAAAATGTAAAGGGTACATTAGGGAAAAAGAACTTCCACTTCAATATAACACAATAAAGTATAAACAGACCAGGTGTTGTGGTTTATGCCTATAATTCCAGCATTTTGGGAGGCTGAGGCAGGAGAACTGCTTGAGCCCAGTAGTTTGAGACCAACCTAGGAACATTAGCCTACACTTGAGACCCCGCTATGTTTGGAGTCTCAAACATAAGGAGACCCCATCTCTACAAAAAAATAGAAAAAAAATCAGCCAAGTGTGGCCGCTCGTGCCTGTAGTCCCATCTACTTGGAAGGCTGAGGTGGGAGGATCGCATGAGCCCGAAAGGTTGAGGTTACAGTGAACCCGTGATTGTGCCACTGCACTCCAGCCTGTACGACAGAGCTGAAACTGTCTCAAAACACAAAAATCATAGCAAGAAATATAATCAGGAAAAGACAATAAAGACAGAATTTTAGTAATAGACATAACTTGCCTGTTAGTTACATAGAAAAATGGCACCTCAGAAGGTCTATTATTTAGATTTGGCAAAGATGGGGAGGTGGGTATAATTTGCAGTGGGGATGGTAACTTCACAATACAACTGTCAGAGACCCCTTAGATCACTATAATTGTCAGAGACCCCTTAGATCACTTAAGTAGCACATTGCATTGTGACCTGACCTGCCAAAAGTGGTACTAGCAGAAGTATGAAGATAGTTTTTGAAAAAATTTGACAACAAGCCTGCCAACAAAGTGGTTTGGTGTTGCAAATATACAGTGTTTCAGTATAGAAAGGGCTTGGGCGATTCAATTCTCCAGAGTAAGACTCATGGCCAGTGACTTTCTTTGAAGCACTTTTTTCAAGGTTACTAATTTCTTAAAAAATCCTGACTTTTCAAATCCTGATATTTCTTCCCACCTGGAGCTAACAGAAGGTGTGAGTTTATGTGGGATTAACTGTGTGCCTGGAGATGACTTGCATTCTTAAGATCCTGGTTTCACTTACTTGTAACTTGGTAGTTTACCCTTGGTTTCTCGGACATATGAAAGATAACACTTCCATAAATCAATGTGCAAAACCTTCATAAGGCATCTCTGAAATAGCTTTAAATACAAGAATATATTATCAGAATCCAGTTAAATAAATTTCATATGGACATAGATGAAATGGAACATTAAAAACACAAATTCAGCTCCCTTTATGAATTTATCTTCTTATAAATAAAAGGCAAATAATTTCCCCATTTTCAGTTTAGATAATTAAATAAAATGGCTTCTCATGATTTCTGTCAGGGGAGTATCAATTATATTTTCTTTCCCTTTCCAAAATTTTTAATGATCGAACATTTTTAAGCATATAAAGCAAGTGTGAGTAACACTATATAACTTGTTACAAAATCACTATCTTAGATCTCACATTATTGTTAATATTTGTCTTATACATACTAGGCTTTTAAGTTCTTCAATATAAAATTTAAAGTATTTGAGGACTCACCTTTTCAACCTTGTCATAATTTTAGCTTTAATCTGAAGAGAAACAGAAAATACAGAATTAATACTATTTTTTAGAGCATCAATCTGAATTTTGACCAATTTTAACCAACTTTGGAAATGCATCCTTATACTTTCTTATTAATTTTGCTCTTCAAAAATAACAGAAGTGTGAAGCAAACATGGGTAAAATGCATTGCAAATATACCTGTGTAAATGGAATCTATGTGGATTTTCATACATTCATTTACATAGAAATTTTGTGAATTTAATAAAATTCTGTAAAATAGTCATGAGATGAATACAGAAACATATACATACCTGATAGGTCTATCTGAATAGGACTTTATGTATCCACTGAAGAAAAACTTAAGGCTTTCCTTTCCCTGAATAGCTACCAGAACAATCTGAGTGGCAAAAAAGATTTGCAAATTTGGACTACATATAAACATTCAGTCACACCATCAGCCTACTATATTGCAGATATTGTGCTAGGCGTGGGTGCTACCACTGTCAACAAGACAGGTCTGCCCCTGCCCTCATAGAGCTTACAGTCTTACGGGGAAAATAAGACAAGGAAATAGAAGGTCATTGTAAGATATTATGATTAAGTGCTAAAATGAAGAAAGTACTGGGTGTTACAGGAGCATTTTGGAAGAGCAAAAGATTTCCTGGAAAAAGATAACTTTTTCTAAGAGAATCTGAGGTATTTGGTGAAGAAAGGGAAGAGTTATTCCAGGCAGGAGAAATAGCATGTGAAAAGACCAAGATTAAATACTATTAGATTTCTCTTTTCTTTGAGTATTTTCATCACATAGTGGGTGGGATTAGGTGCTCAACTGTGTTAATCAGCAAATCTGTTTCACCCAGATAGGTAAATACAAATTTTGGCTGATTAGAGAAGTTTTGGTCCTTTTATCTCAAGTAGTACAGTAATAAAGTATTCCCAGTTTTATGGCTTAAGCTGCTGCAGATGAGAATGCCGATGACAGTCTCTTTTGCTTTTGCTGATAACTTGTTCTCTTTCTGGACTTTTTAATCTTGATCTTCAGAATTCATAAATTTTAGCACACACTTAAACACAGGTCTTTGTACTCTGAAGCAGTTCAATCAAGGCTCTGGAGTCAGACCTCTTAGGTTCACAATCTGGCTATCTACTTAACCTCTTTTTCCCTCAGCTGATTAAGGGGGATAATAATACCTACTTTGTTAGGGCTATTCTGAGGACTCGATGAGTTAATGTGAAGCCTTTAGAATATTGCCTAGCAGGTTGAGCACTAACTATCATTTATTACCACAAACCTGCTTGGAACTCAGCATGCCCTTTGAACCCATATACTCAGGGCTTTTAGCTCAAGAATAAGTATCTCTCTTCTATTTGTTCCTTTTTCTCCTTCTAGAACTATATATGTTAGATCTCCTGGTTCCATCCTTGAAATCTGTTATCTTTACCCTTCCTTTGAATTTTTGTTCAAGGTGTTAAAATAGTTTCTCCAGTAGATCCTACAGGCAATTCATTTAGGGCTCCATGTGACTACTCTCTTCCACGTAGCCTATTACTATATTTGGTTCATACATAATGGTTTTTGACTCCAGAGTTTTTAATACAGCACTTTGAATCCTGTGTTCATATTACTTTGTTCCAGATGTATTTCTCCTCTAGCAGCTCTATTTTATCAGGGATCTGATACTTTTAGTTTATATTCCTTTCTGGTTGCTGGATCCTTCAGATGTGCTGTTATTTTTTCCTGTCTATTCATTGAAGCTGTGTTGGCAGTCCTAAAGTAGCAGAAATTGACCCTTCTCTCCCATGACAGCTGTGTAGCAGGTGTAGGCAGCAAACAAGCTGCTGCTAGTCCTCTGCCAAGAAACCAGAAAGAAATCTCTGCTCAAGAGTAGGGAGGACTCAGCCTGCCTGTTTTGATCCTTTTTGGTTTCCAAGAGGCCAGGCTGATGTCAACATTTGTCTGGGGTAGAGACATTCGAGGGGTTCCAAATTTTCTATGGGTTAGCTTCTTAGTCCTTTCCCTAGGCTCTCTACTGGGCCTCTTCTGTGAGATTCCCATAGAACCTGAGGCTTGCTTGCATTTGGCTGCTTGGCTTAGTAGAGGTAAATAGGCTGAGTTGAGAATGGGAATAAAGTAGGATGAGTTTAAGTCACCAGCTTCCCAGGTGCAGGTGAGATTATATATAGTTCACACAACTGGTCAGGAAAACCAAAGCAACCCATTGGGAAAACAGTCATAGAATATTAATAGTTAATTCCCAGAAGAGAAAATGTAAATGGTTAAAAGCTATATGACAATGTGTAAACCTCCAATGTGGGAAAGACAAATTAAAATAATAGATATTACTTAACAACCATTAGAATGGTAAAACCTTACAAAGTTATTAACGCTACTGAAGCCATGTAATGAAAAGGCACTTCACACACAGCTGGAGGAAATATGAATTGTTACAGCCTTTATGGAAAGCCATTAGTAACAGCTATTCTAATAAAAAAAAATGTATCTTTTGACCCAGGAATTCCACTCCTGGGATCTATATTATAAAAATAAAAAGCAGGCCGGGCACGGTGGCTCACACCTATAATCCCAGCACTTTGGGAGGCCGAGGCAGGCAAAGCACAAGATCAGGAGTTCAAGACCAGCCTGGCCAACATGGTGAAACCCTGTGTCTACTAAAAATACAAAAAACTAGCTGGACATAGTGGCGGGTGCCTGTAATCCCAGCTACTCAGGAGGTTGAGGCAGGAGAATCACTTGAACCTGGGAGGTGGAGGTTGCAGTGAGCTGACAATGCGCCACTGCACTCCAGCCCAGACGAGAGTGAGACTCCGTCTAAAAAAATAATAATAATAATAAAAGCAACAGAATAGAGAGGTATTTGTACAAGGTTATTTACTGTAAACTTTATGTAGTAGCAAAAACAGTTTAAAAATCAAATGTCCACCAGTGGGGAAATAGTTTAATAAATTACGATGCATCCACATCATGGAATATTATGTATTCAGCTTTAACAAGTAATTGGGAGGGATTGCCACAAGATCTTATTGAATGAAAACATAGTAAAATTTATATAATCTATCTCTATAAAATAACTAAAAATAAATCCTATATATGTTTATGTATATTAGCATAGAGAAAAATAAGGAATATCCACAAGGTTGTTAAACATAATTACGGTTGGCAGGGTGATATGGGTGGATGCAAAAACAGGGACAAGGAAAAGACTTTACTATCATCTCTGCATTTCAGTAAAAATTATGTCTATTATGTATACCTGTGAAATAACCAGATTTTACATACCCCTCCCCAACAAAGTGGTCCTGTATCTTGGATTCATCAATTATTTCTTTAATTGGTAAATTGGTATTAGCCCAATAAATGTATGTAGAAAGACACTTTTGACTAATACAGAAAAAATCTCTGATCTCTAGTATGTGGCCACTGATTGTCATTCATTAATGGAACCAGTAAATATTATCTGAGAGGCCTTCTACAGAACTGGTACTGGTGGCCTTACCACAATAGCTATAATCTCATTATTTTTTTAAACATCATTCATTTAAAAAATACTTTTAAAAATCATCGGCCAGGCACAGTGGCTCACGCCTATAATCCTAGCACTTTGGGAGGCCGAGGCAGGCAGATCACGTGAGGTCAGGAATTCGAGACCAGCCTGGCCTATGTGATGAAACCCCGTCTCTACTAAAAATACAAAAATTAGCTGGGCATGGTGGCGCATGCTTGTAATCCCAGCTACTCGGGAGGCTGAGGCAAGAGAATCACTTGAACCCAGAAGGTGGAGGTTGCAGTGAGCTGAAATTGTGCCATTTCACTGCAGCCTGGGCGACAAGAGCAAAACTCTGTGTGAAAAAAAAAAAAAATCATCAATGTGCTTTGGAGATTAAATCTGCAATGTGGTAAAATGAAAAGAATTGATCACATTGCATCAGTTACTTACTCTCTTACAGTATCAGCTTTTCCACCTATAAAATGGGAATGATAACATCCATTTCAAAGGGTGATCAAGAATTAAAAAGAATATAAAGCATCTAGATGTTCCAGGTGCCCATAAATCATACTAGTCAACAAAGCTATGAACTAAAGGAGTATAAACTTTTCATTACATCTTCTCTAAACAGAGCTATGTAAACCAAATAGCCAGAAAGAGCAATGGTGTTACGATAATTGGCCCATTTGATGCAGAGGAAAAGTGCAGGCCATATTCAAATGCCATTATTGGTGAGACTAGCACACCAATACCCTGTCTTCAGCCATCCCACCATTAGTCCATTTTCCTTCTTTAAAAGATTATCCTATGTATTACTTACTTCTATACGAAAAATCTTACCTATGAGTTAAGTATTCTTAAATGTATTTTTCATAGTTATGTGTATTTGTACAGGAATCCGTTCTGATAATCAAAGCTTGGTTTAAATTCTAAAAATAAAAAATTCTTGATACTTAAGATTACTTTGTTTTGACATTTGGGATTCTCAGAACTTCCTGTCATTAATCAATAGAAAATGTCTCCATTTAAAGACCATTATAGGCCGGGTGCGGTGGCTCACACCTGTAATCCCAGCACTTTGGGAGGCTGAGGCAGGTGGAATGCTTGAGGCCAGGAGTTCAAGACCAGCCTGGCCAACATAGTGAAACCCTTTCTCTACTAAAAATAGAAAAATTAGCCAGGCATGGTGGTGCATGCCTGTAGTCCCGGCTATTCAGGAGGCTGAAGCAGGAGAATCACTTGAACCTGGGAAGTGGAGGTTGCAGTGAGCAGAGATCGTGCCACTGCACTCCAGCTTGGGCAACAGAGTGAGACTTTGTCTCAAAATAAATAAATACATACATACATACATACATACATACATACCATTATATGCATACAAATAATTTTGCAAAACTTACTAAGACTTGATTATATTTAATCTATTAAAAGTAGTGTATAATTTTCAATGACAGAGGCTCTTAATAAAAATTAACTTCAAGCCAGGTGTGGTGGCATATGCCATAGTCCCAATTGCTTGGGAGGCTGAGGTAGGAGGATTGCTTGAGCCCAGAAGTTTGAGGCTGTAGCGTGCTATGATCACACCATTAGATTTTCAGTCTCGGTGACAGAGCAAGACCCTGTCTAAAACAAACAAACAAACAAAAAACAAATACTGATCCTTCTAGTACACCTACTGTTTATCATAAAAATTTGTCAATTGCATTACCTTTTTAATGAATTATCCAAATTTTACAAAGATATGAAGTGTCTATAGAGAAAAAATAATACATTTTTAAAATTGTCAACTTCCTATTATTTTTTTAATAGAAGAGTATGATAATTAGAATAGCAATATCAAGATCAATTAACCTTTAAGTTTAATTACATTCAAATCAGTGGTTATTGGCCAGGTGCAGTGGCTCACGCCTATAATCCCAGCACTTTGGAAGGCTGAGGTGAGGTGAGTGGATCTCTTGAACCCAGGAGTTTGAGACCAGCCTGGGCAACATAGGAAGACCCCATCTCTATTTCAAAAAAAAAAAAAAAAATCAGTGGTTATCTTAGGGAGAGTAAAACAAATATAACATAATTGAGTAAACACAGATCTTTTCCCGATACTTTTGAATACTTCGTATTTCCAGGCCTTTGTTTAACTTCCACAATTATTTCCCAAGCATTAATTGGTCATCACTTATCTTTTGGAACTAAAACTATCCTCAGATAAATTATTGGAACTAATGATCACCTATTACTTAATAGGTTAAAACAAAATTAATTATTTAATTTTGTAAAGTGTTAACTTTGCCAGAAAAGGTCTAATGAACCTTTGACTAACATCTATTTTTAACAGTTTAGATTAGCCATGTCCTTTCCCTGGAATATATTTATATTGAGATCTAAAGAAAGCATGATATTTAGTTGTTCATATTTAGTTGTTCAAAAATAAATGAGTTTCTCCTGATCTTAGGAACATACTTCATGCTTCATTGGATGTTTTATGAAATGCTGATGTAAATGCTGAAAAAAATTAACATTTTTCTGACCAGAGAAATAAGACTCTATGTCAAATGCATTTTGACAGGTTTCTTCAAATTCAATTTTTTCCCTTATCCCTCGGAGAAAAAAATCCCATAACATCAAAAGTTTTAAAAGTATGCTGTTTTTAAAATCACCAGTTATAAGAATCATTATACAATTAACTTGAAATGGTTTAAAAACATATTTGAGGCTGGGTGCCATGGCTTACACCTGTAATCACAGCACTCTGGGAGGCCGAGGCGGGCGGATCACCTGAGGTCAGGAGTTCAAGACCAGCCTGGACAACATGGTGAAACCCCCATATCTACTAAAAATACAAAAATTAGCTGGGCATGATGACAGGCGCCTGTAATCCCAGCTACTTGGGAGGCTGAGGTAGTAGAACTGCTTGAACCCAGGAGGTGGAGGTTGCAGTGAACCAAGACTGTGCCATTGCACTCCAGCCTGGACAAGAGCGCAACTCCATATAAAAAAAAAATTCATAAATAAATGAACCTGACATAACTCTATAGAGGAACACCAAGAAGCTATATAATCTAAAGGAAAAAGTAAGTCTCTATATACTTCGTGTAGGTTTTCACACAATAACCATTTGGGACAAGTCAACACTTAGGTTTTCAGACAGTACTGGGCACATAGCAGAGGCAGGGCTAGGATCCATCAAAAGTGAGTTCTTATGGTAGTTGTTCACAATGTGATGAATAAACAAATAAATGAATTGCAGAGTCACATTCCTAATTTGTTCCCTGCATCTTTTCTACTCTAAAGTATAGCACATAAACTTTTCTGGGACTTAAGATAATCATCTTAAACTGAATATGAGATGCAGAGAAGTTGTCTGATTCTACTTGTATTAATTATCCAAAAAGCTTAGTCCAAATCCTGAAATCTGAAAGCATATGGAATCCTAAATATAAATTCATCTTCTGTTAATTTACTTTTTCACTACTCTTTTCAGCTATTCTCTAATCCCCTACAGCCTGAAAAAATGTCTTGAAAGATTACAGAATACAACTAGTTTTAAGGAATTTGGAAATATTGAAGAGTGACATTTTAAGATCTCCAAACAAGCCTTTAAGTTAGATGCTGGAGTGGTTGCAGAATATTCTCCTTTTCCACCACCCACTCCCAATTTTAAGGTAAAGAAATCAGGAAAGCAGTGTCTGCAAATAAATTCATTTTTATTTGACAAATAATTATGTGCCTACCATGTGACACATAGCACTGGAGATAAAGTGGTGCATTAAACTAAGTCATAACTCATGGAATTATATTTTGGTTATATTTTGGGAGGCAGCCACTACCTAAAGAATAATTTTCTTTATCTGTACTTCTTAATTTTCCTGTGATAAATTGTACTGTTTCTGCAATTTGTAGTTTCATATTAAATATATATATAAATGCCAGGTATGGTAGTTCATGCCTATAATCTCAACATTTTGGGATGCCAAAGGGTGAGGGTCACTTGAGGCCAGGAATTTGAGACCAGGCTGGGCAACATGTTGAGATTCTGTCTACAGAATTAAAAGTATAAATAAATATGTAGATACAAATGTATACCTATAATATATACTGATTTAGGTATAACAGGTTGGCCACAACCTCTTCATGTCCTATAAACTTTCAATTATCCAGGCCCTTAAATATATCACAGAACTACTTGTCAAAAATGAGTGTAAATTATAGACCACAGTGAAGTATATAGTCAATTATGATTAAAATTGAAATGTGCTAAACAAAACTATGATTATCTTTCAGTGTAGATTAAATTTACTTTCATTTTAATTCCTTGTACTAACCATTAGGTATAATTAGTCTTCCACTTTCCAAAGCCAACTAAAAACTATTTGTCGTGTGTCCTTAGGATTTACCAAGTGGAAGTGGGGATGTGGACCTGAACTATTAAAGAGTTTATGATCCAGTTGAAAACATAAAACTAATGATGGAAACAATAAAGGACTAAATTTAAATTCAAATTATTTTGTGTATGCTCTATGTCCTATAAGATTCAGAGGAAAAGGTGTTCCATGCAAACTAGAATTATCAAGGAAAGCTTCACTGAGCAGATGGTATCCAGGCCATTAATGAAAAAAAGGAGTCTGTACAAGTCAATGAAACAACATGAGTTTCTTTAGTTTTCGGTGGAATAGTGAGGACATCCATGCAAGAAAAAAAGAATACGCATTGGAAAAATAAGTTGGCTGATTATGGTGAAAGTCCATTACCAAGGGCATAAAAAGGCACAGTTAAATCTGACACACAGAAAACCTTACTGAATGCCACTGAGGTTTTCCTGGCAGGTAAACAATGAGGAAAGTTGAAAAAAGATGGCTCATAAGTAGGTTAGGGAACACAGGTTGTGGAGAATACAGAGGCGACTTCTAGTGCTGTGGGATGAGACAAGCAGGTACTAGCTACAACAGGTAAGATGCTATTGCTGTTATCCTAAAGTGGGGTAATACTGGCTTTGGCTCAGAGAAGGCAGAACAGGGAAAGAAAACTAGTAATGTAGAGGGAAGAACAACAGATTTTTTTTTAAATGGAAACAAGAATGAAAAGTGTTATGAGAGTTGCTGTAAAGTTTACTTTTTATTAGGTTTATTCTGAGGTGACATAACTCAGGTATAAATTGTCTGATTAAAGTTAGCAGATAGGGGGTTGGGTTCATCAATAAGACAGTGAAATTAAAGATGCATATTTGAGTCATTTGTTAAAAAAAATTTCTTATCAATATCTAGGGCATACAATACCTAAGGCATTAAGTATATTCTCTGAAGTAGAGAATATTCAGACAAGCAAAGACTCATTTCTCCAAACTATCCATTCCCAGGCAGCAAAAAGAAAGAGAACCCCAGAGTACTTGATACAAGAAAAACAGGATAAAATAATATCTATGAAGTCAAAGATAAATATTACAAGAAAAAGGGATCTGGTGGAATATGCCACAGGTCAAAGATAAGGGTATACGAAAGGTAAGTGGATCTGGCAATAAGAAACTCATTGCATATTACACACTTAAAAGTTGAAGCAATTCAGCTTCTTATAATTTAAAGTGACTAATACTGCTAATACTAGCAGCATTTATTAACTATTTAATGTTTGTAAGCACTGCTCCAAGATTGTATATGTATTAACTCATTTAATCCATAAACAGCACTCAGGTAAAGTACTATCATTCCCTACTTAAAGATGAGAAAACTGAGGCACAAAGAGGAGATTTAATAACTTCCCCCAGATCACACAACTGAGCTCTTAACCACTATACTATACTGCTCTCAGCACTATATTATATATATTATATATATTAATATATAATATATGGATGTCACTGAAGAGTTTACACAGAAGATTTGAGAATCTATTATTACTAAAAGGTAGAATGATTAAACTGTGCTTTGTCTAAATAATTGTTTTGTCTAAACAATGGGATGAGATATATATACACACAAACACACAGGAACTCAAAAACAATGATGTATATTTATAATACTGAATGGAAATATATCCATAGTACATTTAAAAAGTGAAATCTAAAAAATATATACTGAGTAGGAAGAAATGCACACAGTAACTGTTGACCAAAACTATTTTCACTGGAAGAGTTGAGATAATTTTTCTGTCTCAGTTACATTTTATTTCCATAACAATTTCACAAAGGAGAGTTGGGATTTTTTAAAAATAATTGAACATTTTTTTTTTTAACCTTAATCTGATGACAGATTTGGGTTTTTTTTTTTTTTTTTTTTAATAAGAGAAAGAAAATTACAGCTGATTTTGAACAGTAAGTTTCTCTTTGGAGTAATTCATTAGTATTTTTCTCTGAACATAAACATCCCCACACTAAAATCTACTTTTAAATGCTCTCAAATTCTCAGCCAGACCTATGAAGATTTAAAATGTTAAATAAATGCTACATAAATTATGCAATACTAATTTCAGTCAAGAATCTCAAAGGTAAAACCTTGGCTCAAATTTGATTTTGTCCCAATATATAGAACATCTATCAACAACCACCACTTAACATTTATAGACTCAGCCTATTTTACTTAATAAACATCTAAACTCTGTAAATAACTTCTCAACAGCATGCCAAACATTATCTTTCAAAGAATAATCTGTAATTTTGAGTAAGAAAATATAGCAGGGTATTTGCTTTTGAGAAAAGTGAGTAATTTGGTCAGAAGTATCAAAATCACTAGTTAACATTCATGGCTCAATTGGTTTTGCTACTCTACCTCCCATTAGGTCATCTCCCCTGTCACTCCTCAAAATTGCTGGGTGGCAGAGATCTTCTTTCTAAAGGTTAATTAAAATGGAGATTAAGAAATGTGTACAATCATTTGAGATGCTCCAGCTATCAGGAAAGTCAAGAAATCAAGTTCATAAGCCTCTGATCTAAAAAAACAAAACAAAAAACTACATTAATTCCATACTGCACAGCCAGAATGATAATCAAGTAGATTGCTAATTTGCTTCCTTCAAATGTCTAATATTAGTTTATTGCACATCAACTTATAGTCTTTTCTACCTTAATTTACAGCTTTTATGAACTGTCGTCTTAATAAAAGTCCTTCCAGGCAAACTTAAAATATTAAACAATATAACTTCTCTAATATTATTACAGGAACTTTATATATTGTTTTAGAAAACATTATATCTCACCTCACTTTTGTTTGCTGAGTTAATTTTCCATTAGTCACATAACTATTTCTTAATGTGCAGAGGGGAAATTGTTCAGAAAACCATTTACTTAAAACTCTGTTTATAATTCATTCATCTCTTACTACATACAAATTGAAAACTGCTGTTCAAAAATATTAGCAATTGTATTATCATTGGACAAAAGCCTTTAGTCATTTCCTCTACTTTAGATATTCTAGTTCACTAATCAATACAATCCCATTTTGATACAGATTCCTATCAGAATACCATTTCTCTTACTTAATTTTCAATGGCATCCAATGAGTTACATATTTTTTCTATGTAACTTTCTTGTTGGCAATTTAATTCTAACTATACTTTCATTTATGCTATGAAATCAAGTATAACATTTATACTAGATATCCAGTGTCATAATGCTTCATTTAACCTTTCTTAAAAATCCCGTTTCAAAAACAGGATTAAGCTTCCACAATGAAGTAGATACAAATTCAATGGATTGCTTTTCTGTATTTTTTTAAGCAACTTGCCCACTCCTCTAGTTTTTACCTATCAGTAGAGAAGCGTAATTCTAGAAATAGCCCATTTCCTCATTCTATAAAACTCACAGTATATTCCTCAAACTACTTTTGTTTTTATCAATACTGCTACTCTAATACTTTTAAGTTTACATCAGAAATTATATTCTAATTATATTCTGCAACTGTTTTTGATACCCTATCACTTTTTCCAAGAACATACAATCAACATTTGTATTATGACCCAATTCTAGACTTCTCAATCCTATATGCATAGTTTATTTCTATTTTGTTATTGAAGTGACCTAATTCCAAGTTCCTCTTTAGAAAATGCTTATCAAATAATCATCTTTTTCACCAAAATTGTATATTTATTCAACACTGTTTCCCTATTCTTGAACAAACTATACATTGGTCATATTTACTTAAATTCTGAAAAGATTAAAAAATCATTACTCAGCTCAATTCAAAAGATGACACCAGCAACAGCAACCTTCAATAGTAAAATATGAATTCTAAAAGGTCTAAAGAAACAATTATGACTGTGTAAAAATATTGAAATAAAATTGTATTCATGCAAGAGATTCTTATAAAACAAAAACTGGAAACACTATAAATGATAATTAGGACTGGTTAAACAGCATATATATAGTATGTACTACGGTGCCACCATTAAAAGCGATTTTATAGACTAAGCAACACAAAAATATGCTACCATGTGGAAAAAACAAGCTACAAAAAGTTAAGGTTTTATAGACAGATCTGGAAAAGTTAACTGTGATTAAGTTATAGTTCAAAAGTAGTGGAAATATGGTTTTTTTCTCCATTCTTAGACTTTTTTTCTTATAAAAAACACATATATTACCCTTTTAAGTAAGAAAAATGTTTTCCTTTTGTAACAATCTTGACAAACTCCATTTTCCCTCCCATCTCTCAAGCTTCAATCACTTGATATTACTTCATTATGCTTGCCTTTTAAAATTCAACCATTTAAGTCCAAAAATATTATTTGTGCATGTATTTAGGTTCTGTATAAGTGTATTTTTTCAGTAGTCCATCTAGGTATTATTCTGCTTACTCAGAAAACAAGTGAGTCAGCGTAATTTAAAAAATTCCACAAAGGCATAACGTTTTTTATTTCACAGCACCTAGAACAAAGCCTAACAGATAGCACTCAACAATAATTGCTAAATAAATGTGGATAAAAGTCTACCAGTTACTGTTTGCATATTCATTCAAAAACAGATTTTAGATTATACTGTCTTAAATATCAAGGGAAATGAAAAATGTAAATGTATAACTTTTACAGAAAGGTCTTTATGAGTCCTATAATCCTTGTTAAAATATTAACTTAAAACCTCACTTCAATAAAAAGGTTTAGAAAGGGTGCTATGTATAATACTATCAGTAAATTCAGATTAAAATGGAGGAATAATTAAAGTTCTAATATGGATTTTGAAAGTTAGATTTTTCACAGGATTTACATCTTTCCATGAGCATACCCAAATCAATTCTATTTTCCATTGCTTTTCTTGAATAAAAACATGATTTCTATTTGAAGCAAAAATGCTGCTTCAAATAGCCATGTAAAAGATGGAAATTAGGAATTTTGGAGGTTTGAAAAACAGACATAGCTAACAAATTAAGAAAAACAAAGAAAAAATTCAGGTAAATAGTAAGTTCCAGGAGAATCAAGATGATTTACAGATGAATTTCTTTTTTCTAATGGGCATGTTTCAAAATTGAAATTTTGGCTCTATTCTAATGGCTTTAAGCTATATACTTATATCCAGAACACTTATAAAATTATTTTATAAAATAACCTATTAGATTTTAAAACTTTTTCCTAACTTTATGAATTGCTGAGTGCACTTCTCCAAACATGGCCACATTTAAAGCCTTAAGGAAAACACACCCTATTTTCTCTGGCATTTTATTTATATAGTTTGAAATGTTTGTATTTCATTTTACTTCCTCTAAATATATTTGTGATATTTTCCAAAGTGATGCCACCAAAGGTAAAGAATTAAGTTCAAATACTATATGGAAAGCTGCCATGAAGGCTTTAGTAGACAAGAATGAAATGAAAATTATATTGATATTCCTGCTGTAAGAACAGGCCCTTATGGTGCTGTCATTAAAATGGAAAGAAAGTTGAAGGGAAAAAAACCTGAACCGCAAGCTGTGGGTTAAGGTGGTGATACTTTCACCAGCAAATGAAGTGTGCAGTGCAAGGCTCCCCAAATCTAATAAACACATATGGCCATTCTTTCTAGTTGATTCTACTATACAGGTCTAATTTTGTCCATGACTACTGTAACAGGTCAGTAGAGATATCAGATTATTGAAAGCTGTGACATGTAAGAAATAAAGAAAATTAAAACAACAACAAAAAAGTATCCTAATGCTGTTTCTCAAAGAAACTGAGCTCCTGGCAGCCCTTTCCCAATCAATACGTAAACCTGAGAAAGGAAAGAACAGGCACAAAAGACTCTCTGTTCTCCCCATATCCCATCATCCTACTGCAAAATGCACAGAAACAAGATATAAAATAATCTATGGGTTAGCTTTCAAATTACAATTGAGATACATTGTTGGATGGCAAAGTGTGCATGTTGAAAACCAAATTCTATAAAGTATTTAATTAGTTCACCAATGGGAAAGAAAACTGGTTTTGAAATATTTACTGTTAATAGAATATAATCCTTATATATAAACTCACTTCAAAAGGATCTCTGATTGTTGAAAGAAGCCTTCATGATTTTGATGTCTCTATATACATGACCTTATTGAATAGCTCAAGAAAATCTGTAATGTGAATCAAGATTTTTCTTCACGGCCGGGCACGGTGGCTCAAGCCTGTAATCCCAGCACTTTGGGAGGCCGAGACGGGCGGATCACGAGGTCAGGAGATCGAGACCATCCTGGCTAACACGGTGAAACCTAAAAAATACAAAAAACTAGCCGGGCGAGGTGGCGGGCGCCTGTAGTCCCAGCTACTCGGGAGGCTGAGGCAGGAGAATGGCGTAAACCCGGGAGGCGGAGCTTGCAGTGAGCTGAGATCCGGCCACTGCACTCCAG
>NW_016814096.1:878528-897818 GCF_001698545.2 Rhinopithecus bieti
AAAAAAAAAAAAAAAAAAAAAAAAAAAAAAAAAAAAAAAACAGAAAAAGAGACTAGAGAGATTAGTTCTTAGAAAAAGAAATCCAAAGGGCTCTTAAAAATGAAAATATGCTCAATCTCATTCATAAGGGAAATGCAAATGAAAATCACATCGAGATGACCATTTTTTACCTATAAGTACTGGCAAAAATTAAGAGTATAAAATATTGCATAAAAAGGATTTGGGAAAATGGGCCCTTTACAGGATTATCAATGGGATTTAAAACTATGACAACTTCTGTGGAAGAAGATTAGGAAATAGAAAATTTGAATAAACCCCATATACTCTTTGATCCAGCAATTCAATTTCTAGGAATTTAATCTACAATAATATTTACACAAATGGAAATGATATGTATACAATTACTGGAGAACTGTCTGTAATAATATAAGACGAGGAAAAAACTTAAATGTCCTTCAGTAGAGGACAAGTTAAAAGAAATATAGAATATCATGTACTTGTAGAAAAAAAGATTTCCAAAACTTACTTTCTTAAGCAATAAAAAAAGGTGTAAAACAAAATGCAATATATATTTATTAATGTAAAAGGACAGAACACATGAATGTATGTGCATTAAACATCTCTAGATTACGAACATTGTCTCTGCGGGGAACTGGTGCCTCAAGAACAGGGGTAGGTGACTTTTCACTGTAGGTTCCTTTTGTTATCTTCTCATATTTGAACCTTATTTTTATATATACACACACACGTGTATACATATATGAACACACATATATATGGAATGTCTAGGTGACATGTAACTTTTGAGTTTTTACACTTAAACATATATCTGTATTTTTATCAATTCTCAAAACATTCCAAAAACCCCCAAAATGTTAAAATTTGCAAAAAATGTACAAATAAAACATAAAATGCATTATGCATACAGAAATTAGATGTATAATATTGTTTAAACTATTTAACATTTTCTAAGGTAAAGGATTACCTTTGCAGTCTCTAAACACATAGTATAATTTAAGCATTAAAAAAAAGGAACTATCAACCTTAACACAAACTGATAAAGTCCAGAGGCACTACCATAAAAATTTAGTATATTTAGTTAATTTTCAAACCTAAAAAATGAATACTAATTAATGGAATCTGACACTGGCATAACTCAAGATTATTAAAAATACTCATTTCCAACCAAGTCAAGCGTTTTATAAACATGTAACAATAAAATTGAAATTGAAGTGATATATTTGGATAAAAATTTAACTGAAATTCAGCATTCAAGAAACTACTTGTTTAATGCCCGAACTACAAACTTGTGGCACTAAACCAATCAAGTGAGATTTATAGTTCTGCTTATAATAAACATAAAAATAAAACACATATAATCATTTTTGACCTGAAAAAAGTGAAGCTAAAAACATACCAATTCCAATTCCAATGAGTCCTTTCACTTAAGGAAAACTTGCATTGGAACAGAGTGACTTTAGGCTAGGAAGCAAATATGAAGAGAAACCTGGATACTTAATAAATGAGCTTTGAATTTAATATATATATTTAAGTTATACCTACAATTGGACATGTTCAAAAATGCATGTGTAACTTTCACAATGTTCTTTTATTAACATGACCCTGGGTACAGAACTTTCAAGTTGACAGCTATTTTCTTTCAGCAACCCGAAGAGTCAATTCCAGTCTTCTGGTTTCCCTTGTTGCTGTGAAGTTACCAACCTTACTGCCATTCTTTGAAGGTCATTTATCTTTTTATTTCCAACCATTTATGTGATTTAAGAAAAAAATCTTTAGTTTTCTGTAGTTTCATCCTCATGTGTCTAGTTGTGGATTTTTAAAATTACTGCTTGGGATTCAATGAGCATCTTGAATCTGTTGAAGCCTTCAATCAGTCTGGAAAATTCTCAGTATTTCTCTCTTTAAATCGTGCTTCTGCCCCATGTCCTTCCTCTACTTCTAGAACTTCAAGCAGACACATTTTCACGCTATCCTTTGTGTCTCAGACATCTTTCATATTTTCCATCTAATTGGCTCTTTAAGCTCCATTATGGATTCCTTCAGTTCTCCAATTCTCTTCACCTATTATTAAACTAATCTTATCTAAATTCTAGTTTCTAAAGCCTTTGCAGGTCTGTTTCTGATATATGTGGTTTCCTTATATGCTTATTTTTAACAACTGATCTGCTCCTTTCCCTTCAAAGATTATTTGTGGAAACTCTTTGAGGCCTAGGAAGAAGGTGCATTCCTCCAGAAAGGGTATGAATAAACTATTACCACCTATTAGGGACATTAATTCAGGCTGAGTCTACTTTACATACATGGCTTCAGTTTTTCTGAATCATTCTCAGGTGATGTTTATTTACACAAATCCACATACGGAACATCTCAGGATCCCCCCATTCTGCTCTACTCAGACGGAAGCAACTTTTCTCAGTCCCTTACAGGTAGGAAGGTGGCATGGATTTACTTCTAGATCACCGTCATCCTGAGCGTAGCTTTTGGAGCACACAGTTTAAGGGGAAAGTATATCCCATTGGACACTGTACCCTGGGCAGGCCTTGGGTTTTGACTTTTGCTGCCTAAGGTACTGGAAGTGTTCAAAACTGAAGCTCAAGTCTTCCCAGTTTGGCAGTTGCTTTCAGGACCAAAACAGTTTAGGCATTCTGCTTATCTCCTCATGTTCCTTTTTTCTCCCTCCCCACTCCATTAGGCTTTCACCTGGTAATTCCTTACAGGGCTGTAAGTCCAATGTTAGTTAAGATGTTCTTAAAATTCCATCTAGCAGCCTTAGCTGTTTTCAGTGAGAGAGCTAATCTGAGTAACCTAACTCACCATATTACTGGCTAGTCTCCTTCATAAAATTTTATTAATATCAAGCTTTCAAAAAGATTAGAAAAAAATTGTGTGCAAACTACCTTGAAAAGTAACTATAAACTCTAAAATCCAATGTTCACTGAAGCACTAAATTCCAAAAGTAGTCTATTAAAGAAGCCAGATCTGGTAAAAATCTGGTCAGGCACAGTGGCTCATGCCTGTAATCCCAACACTTTGGGAGGCTGAGGTGAGAGGATTGCTTGAGCCCAAGAGTTCAATACTAGGCTGGGCAACATGAGACTTTGTCTCTACAATTAATCAGGCGTGGTGGCCTGCAATTGTGGTCTCGGCTACTCGGGAGGGTGAAGTGGGAGGAACACTTGAGCCCAGGCAGTGGAGGTTACAAGTTGCAGTGAGCTGACTTCAAGCCACCGCACTCCAGCCTGGGTGACAGAGTAAGACCCTGACTCTAAAAAAAAAAAAGTATAAATCTTTCTTATGTTATACATCAACATAATTCTAAATAATGTGAAAGCAGTTTACTCTGAAATACTTAAATATTTAGGGGTATTAGACAATTCAAAAGGATAGTTTCTTTTAGTGTTCTAAAAATAAAGACATATTTTTCTAACCTGTCACGGTAAAGGTATCAGCCGATCACAATTTTATACTCATGAAACTACATCGTTATAAACTGAAATCATAACTCTAATTTTTAGAAATTCAACTTGTAAAATACAATTATTTCCCACTGTGGATTTTTAATTCAACAAGTATTCATAGTGCCACTGTATGCCAAGCATTATTGTAGCTTCCTGGAATATAGCAACATACAAAATAGATGAACTATAAGTAAATTATTCAGTACCTTAGGTGATGAGTGTTATAGGGGAAAAGGAGAACTCGGTAAAGGATAAGGAATTCTGTAGAGGGTAGGAGTGGCAATTTTAAACAGAGTGGTCACAGGAGAAAACATTTTTGTAGATTTGAAGAAAGCAAAGCAGCTAGCAAAGCAGCCATCTGGAAAAATATCTTTAGAACAGATAAAAGAGCTAATATAGACAAAACCCCTAAGGGAGGAATATGTCTGAAATAAATTTAAGGAACATCAAGGAGGCCAGTGTGACTAGAGACTTTACTATTAATATGTGGATTATCTATCATGCAGATATTATGCACAAAATTTTACACTTGTGGGTATCCTAGCATTCAATAATTTTCTACTAATTATTAAATCAGCCTACCTGAAGGTACTAAAAAAAAAAACAGATTCTTAAACATACAAATGTTAGGCTTTTCGCATAATTACTAAGAATACAGATATAAATTCATTTAAAATTCATCAATTGAAAAAAATTCTATTCAGAACTCTAATTCAGTGATTCAAAGTTCATTATTAATCTCATTTACTCTTAACAGCTATAAAAACATTTTATTCATGTAATACCACTTGTCTTTTAAAAAAATGTTAACTATTACTAAACACATTTTATTACGTATCACCTAGGTATGCAATTCTCCCTAATCTTGGATTTTACCAAATCATTAAATTAAGAAGAAAATTTAGGGAAACTGAATGACTGCCACGTTGTTGAGTTTGTTTTCTTTTTCTGGGACAGAGTCCTTGCTCTGTCGCCAGGTTGGAGTGCAATGGCACGATGTTTTTGGTTTGAGAGATGTTTTGGAAAACTCTTTTTGTGCTTTTGCTTTTCTCAATTTTAACCAGTCTTTAGGTTATTCCAAAGTATCCAGAAGACATCAAAACATTTTACAGGATTCTGATTTAAAACTAAGATTTCAAACCTTTGATACTAGAATCAGTAAAATAAGTAGTATCTTCTTAATCTGATTATTAAATATTTGTCTCTTTGGTAAATTATTCCCTTTTAGTAAACCACATGCAATTAACTTAAATATTTTATCCAACAAGGGGGGGGAACTTTCCTAACGTTTTTTCATTTTAAAATTCATATAAAATAAGCAATCTTTTTTCTGTACAAATAAGTCAATTTAGAAACTGTGTGTCATTGGATAAGCTAGACGGCTGACAATGTGGATTCCCATTTAGTTAAAAAACAAATTTTACTCATGGTAAAAACATTTCTAGGAATCAAACTCATGCAACTTCTCCAGGTTTTTACCTAGCTATAGGAAAATAACCCAATTTTTTATTCTTAGGATAATGTTTTCCCCCTCTCAAAAGTGGAAAAACTCCTGGCCAATACTGTCATATTTTCTCAATCGCTATGAAGACTATTAAGAGGGAAAATGTTATGGCTTAATTGTATTAGTTTCTCAATACTCAATTAGAAACTAAAATAAAGAAAAGAAACCAAAAGAGAATTTATAAATCAACATGTAATTTTTTTTTTTGAGAACTGAACAGGAAGTTTCCAGTCATTTAACTTACAAATTTGTGTAGGCATTTGAGTAAAATAAGGGCCCAGAATTACAAATATCTCAACTTAAGTTCTTCCTAGAGCAAAATTACAGCCAACTTATTAATCTAGCAATTGTTTCAGATGTTCATGCTTATTCTCCAATTATTCTCCCTTATTGCTTAGCTGCAATTCTAGATGAGCTAATGACCATTAAGCTCATATATAACAAAGAAAACATGCATGTAAGCCACAAGTCATCTGCTTTAATATACTGGGAATGACTAGAAGCAAAATTCAGCTTAAAAATTAAAAAAAAAATGAGCATTCATCTATTTCTAAAATGTAAAAAATTAAAAATCATCAAGCTAAAATTGTTTCAACTCGTCAAATAAAGCATGTTTTCTCTTTCCTTTGTTAAGGCCTCTGCACTGGCAGTTCTCTTTGCCAGGTATTCTCTGCTTAACTCATACACATACTTCAGGCTTCAGTTCACAAGCCCTGTTCTTCCAGGTTTCCTTGACTCACCATCCCCCACCTTCCCATGCAGCATCTGGCATGCATTTACTCAACAGATACTGGAAAAGTTAATAAATTTTAGAAGCAATTTAGGAAGATAATGTCCCCATCTTCCCTGAAAAATAACGTGGATGGAAGAACCTGAAAAAAGACATTTTCATTACTTTTTTTTTTTTTTTGAGACAGAGTCTAACTCTGTTGCCCAGGCTAGAGTGTAGTGGCATGATATTGGCTCACTGAACCTCCGCCTCCAGGGCTCAAGTGATTCTCCTGCCTCAGCCTCCCAAGTAGCTGGGATTACAGGTGCATGCCACCACACCTGGCTAATTTTTGTATTTTCAGTAGAGACGGGGTGTCACCAGGATGGGCAGGCTGGTCTTGAACTCCTGACCTTGAGTGATCCACCCGCCACAGCCTCCCAAAGTGCTGGGATTACAGGCATGAGCCACCAAGCCCGGCCTACTTTTTTTACCTATATCCATATAAAAACTTATAAATAATATACAGATGGTGGGGGGTCAGCAAAATTACTACCAGATTACTTTTTTTGAGAATCTCTAAATTCAACAGCCAACTGTACTACTGAAAAAAAGGTGTTAATACTTTGGACAATTTTACGTGACTATGACCCAGGCAAATACGTCAGTAGGCATCAGTCAATTTCATTCTACTAAAAGGCCACAATTTTAGGGAACTTTTAAGGACTAGTCCTCCACATACAAAATTACTTTCCAAGAAGGTTTGCTAACAACGCAATTCTGCATTTTTAATTTGCAGTCTCCTAAAAATGTCAAACTGCAGCCTGTAAACTTTTCATTTTACACATAAAAGTATCTTATAAGTATAACTGAATACACTAAAGTAAAATTCCAAAACACTTCAATTGTGGGATGCTTAGAATTGCAAACTGTTTTATTTATAGGTAAATAATACAAATTCTGATGCAACATCATAGTGGTTTACTTACAATCAACTGAGAGGTATCAGGTAGCTACATGAGGATACTTGAGTTTTCAAAGACATAGCCTGGAGATGTGCTCAAAAAGTTTATCTTGAATCCCTAAGCCTGATGCACCACAAATTACAAATCACTGGAAATAAAGATTTAGTTTCAATAAATCAGATTTTTCCCATTAACTAGAAAAGTCAAGTTCCTTTTAGTATTTTAAATAGAGAGCTAGATATGCCCCTCTTTCATTTTCATTTTTTTCATAAAATTTCATAATCTCAATTAGTAAAAATCTCCTTTCAGATCAGGCTGGGCATGGTGGCTCATGCTTGTAATCCCAGCATTTTGGGAGGCCTAGGCGGGTGGATCATCTGAGGTCAAGAGTTCGAGACCAGCCTGTCCAACATGGTTAAAGCCTGTCTCTACTAAAGATACAAAAATCAGCCAGGTGTGGTGATGGGTGCCTGTAATACCAGCTACTCGGGAGGCTGAGCCAGGAGAATCACTTGAACACAGGCGGCAGAGGTTGTGGTGAGCCAAGATTGCGCCACTGCACTCCAGCCTGGGCAAGAGTGAGACTTTGTCTCAAAAAATAGATAAACAACAGATCATAGGGAATATAGTTTATCCTATCAGAAAACTTAATTTACAAAACTTCTACACATCTTTGAAAAGTATGAAAACAACTGTTCAATAAGCAATATACTCTACCTAAATCCTTAGTTTTGGCCTTGATTTAAGTAAATGCCATTTTAATAACACTCCTAATTGCTAACACAGAAACAGATGCAAAAGTTACCGCTCTATCTATAATGTGGAATGTAAAAAAAATATTCAAAGTGGTAAAGAATATATGTTCTTTGTTTGAGTCCAGGAGTTCAAGACCAGCCTGGGCAACATGGCAAAACAAAAAAATACAAAATTTTGTATTTTTGTCTCTACTCAAAACAACAACAACAACAACAACAAAACAGCCACAAAACACCATGCAAATTAGCCACGTGTGGTGGTGTGCACCTGTATTCCCAGCTACTCTGGAGGCTGAGGTGGGAGGATCATCTGAGCCTGTGCAGGTCAAGGCTGCAGTATGCCATGATTACATTACTGCACTCCAGCCTGGGCAACACAGTGAGACCCCGTCTCAAAGAGGAAAGAAAATACTTGCTCTTATAAATTTCTTAAAAGTCCAAAATTACAGATTTGCCCCTTTTGTGTACAGGATTCCTTTGTACTCTCTGAAATTAAACCCAAGTATCTACAGCTAAAAATTAAAAAACTATGGAAGTATGGAGAACAATAGCAACTAGAATTTTAGAGACAAGATTTTATACAAAGGATAACCTGGCTACACAGAAGTTATTGTACCATAAAATCTTCTAAAAGGTTTGTTGAAATTCTACTAAAGCAATTATATGTGGTTGTGAGTAGCTATACATGATCCATTTTTTCAAATACCCACCAAAATACTGTTAGACCTAATTCTGAGACAAATAATGAAGAATGCAAAAAACTCCTGAGCAAAGAAAAACAAAAGTCAGTTATAAACCTACTATGTATTAATAGCTATTTCCACAACTATACTGTATTTTAGATTTCTTAGGTCAGTTAGTATAATGACTAGAAGCCCATATGGAGGAAAAATCTAAGCATGAACTGAGTATCAAAATAGATTTGAACATTATTGTTCCTTTTAAGTGTGATAATGATATTGTGGTTTTATACAGTACTATTCTCTTTATATAAGCAGAGAAATATAAAGCATTCATTAAGCCTATGCAGAGGTGTACAGGTATTGACTATATATTATTCTTTCAAATTTGTTTGAAAATTTTATAATAAAAGTTGGAAAGAAAAAAGATTAAATTGCTTGGCTAAGGTCCTAGTAATAAGGAAGCCGCAAGCAGAATATCCTAGGGTCCCCAGATTTCAAGTTCTTTCATTCCTATTCCTACATGTATCCCTTAATAGTTACCTGCAAATTCCTTGCACTGCATTGCGTTTCTTTAAATACAGACATTTTTAAACATACCTTTCCCATACTACTAAATATGATCAGACCACTGTTACAGTAACACAGAAAAATTCTGACCCTGCAGTTGAGGCACAGGGCAGAGTAGTTCCCTACCCCCATAATAAAAAACTGAACTTAAATAATAATTTTTTGTGTTTTTGAAGAAAAAAAAAAAGTATTTTAGAGACAGGGTGTTACTATGTTGCCCAGGCTGGTCTCAAACTCCTGGGGCTCAAGCAATCCATGCCCACCTTGGCCTCCCAAATGCTAGGATTACAGGCATGAACAACTGCGCCCAAACAGATTAAACTTCTTTTTTTCAAAGTTATTTTGACTTGGAATGCCTGTTATTTAAATGCTAATCTCCTAACTATTCTGTGAACTCAGGAAATTCAAATTTACAAAGGAACAAGTTACCTTTTTAGCAAATATTCCCACGGATAAGCAATCTGACATTTTTAATTGCTAATAGAAACTATTTCCTTTAAAGTGCTGAGAATTTCATCATTTGTGTTGCTCACAACTGAAAACTTTTAACAAGTTAAATAATGTAGCATTTGCAAACATAATCAAGTAGTTGTCTAGATGATCTTTTTGACTCACTAATTTGTTTACAAAGTGAAAGATGGCATTATTTTAAAAATATCTAAATTCTTATTTGAAATAATTTGCCATTTGGTCAAGTAAATCAATATAGATATCAATTTCCTATATCATACAGTTTATAGATAATAGATATATAATATATATAACCTAATGCTTTAAGTAGCAATTTTTAAGTTTTCTTCCCCATATGATTTATGACAGAATTGACAGGCATCATTTACAGTAAATGATTTATATTTGACAAAATCCTAAACATTATCTTTACTAACTATACTCACTAGTAAGCTTCTTAAATGAAAAAAATCATGGTGGGGAGGGGAAAGCTAGGACTTTCCAATAGTTTTCAAACACAATATAGAATATCTGTTTCCACTCAATAAACATATTGAAAAACACCAGATAATTCCATGGAAAAATATCACTGATTCAACCAAGAATCAATCGAGTTTAAATGGAGTGGACAGTTGTTAGATGGGAATACAATATTTAGTCTCAAATTATCTCCCCATTATTTTTTCTATTAATTATCAAAGAAATAATATTAACTACATAGTGGACAAGCTGGTCAACACCTGAGCCACATCATGAAAACTGACATCACCAATATGGGACAAATGAACATTACTACGCCTCTGGATGAGATACACTAAAGACACGTGGCCATTTTGGTGGCTTTTCAGCTAAAACCTATAACCTAAATCTAATGATGAAGCATCAAACAAATTCAAATTAAGGCCGAGGGCTGGGTGCAGTGGCTTACGCCTGTAATCCAGCACTTCGGAAGGCCTGAGGTCAGGAATGAGACCAGCCTGGCCAAAGTGGTGAAACCCCATTAGTTGGGTATGGAGCACACTTGTCCCAGCTACTTGGGAGGCTGAGGTTGTAGTGAGCTGAGATCACGCCACTGCACTCAAGCCTGGGTGACAGAGCAAGACTCCATCTCAAAAACAAAACCAAAAAACAAACTAAGGCTGAGAGGCTGTTCCACACTGAAGGAGACTAAGAGGAAAGACAATTACATAATGGCCTTGGATTAGATAATGAATCAGAAGAAATTTAAGAGTATTACCATAACAAAAGTAGAACACAGACTGCAGATTATTCTACTAATGTTAAATTTCCTGAATTTCATCACTCAACTGTGTGTATGTATAAGAATCTTTGTTATTAGGAAATACATCAAAGTATTAAAGTTCATAATATATGCAATGCAATCTTCTATAGTTCGGAAAAAAATAAAGATTCAGTAAAGCACTTATGTCAAGATGTTAAAAAGCAGTGTAAAATATATATGGGAGTTCTCTGCATTGTTCTTGCAACTTTTTTGTAAGTTCAAAGTAGTTTCAAAATAAAGTTACAAATGGATCACAAAAATTGCTTAAATGACTGTCAGTTTGTAACCACTAAAAGCAATGCTCTTGTTATTCAACCAATACAAAGCAGATTAAACCATGTGATCTCTCGTGATTGGATTTTCAACTCTGATAACCTAAATAATGTTTTAAGCATTTTTTCACCTAATACCCAATACCATACCCCGAATACAGGAAGCACAAAAATTCAAACATTATCTTCATACACGATAGCCAAAACCAAAGGAAATGGTGGATGAGGGAACTAAAAGAAATGTACAAACACAGGAATCAAAGTTATTTTGCTGACAATCTTCCCTCCAATGACACTGCACTTCCATAATACTGAGTAGTGTTGCCATTTTGGACATTTAAGTTTTATAAAATTTAGTCTAATGTAATTCCAAATTTCATTAGTACTTAAATTCTTAATTACAGCTGAAAAGACCATTCTAAAATTACCACTGGTGTACTTTTTAGTCATCAAATTTGATTTTAAAACTGTCAAAAGCCATTAAGGAAGCATTTGAGTTTTCATTTTTTATAAGGATATGAGTTTAAAATGGTTGAGAAACACTACAGATCTTTCTAGTGAAAAACTCAGAAATGGACTGAACCTGACTATAGTAAGTTAGGAATAACTGGTTATTTGTGAGATAACATCCCATTCCCCACCACCTAGAAGAATGAGAAGTACCAGTACAACACTCAAGTTGCACTGAAAGAAAATGATGTTAGCTAAACAAACCAAAAATAAATACCAATATGTGGCATTCTTGTTCAAACTCTACAGAGGGTACAAGTTAGCTGCAGTTAATTCTTTTAAGCCACATTCTTCAGCTCAGATGTGTCCTTAAAGGTTATGATTCTTAGTTTGACACTCATGTGACTGTCTTTTTAAAAAAAGTTTATGCAACCAGAAAATCGGTTTTCAAACCCAGGAATAAATTCAGTTAGTAAAAAAAACGGTTACAGTTAAAACGGCATAACCCTAACCCTGACTGTGAATCTAACAGTCACAGTATACTAAGCACACAGTAGATGCTTCAAAGATCACTTGATTGATAATATACAAAAAGCAAGCCAGGAGACTAATCATTTTATTGTCCAGGCAAGTATAGGGAATATTCTGCAAACTACAAAATTTACTAACAGCAATAAGATTCAATTACTGCCCTGCAAAGCCTCAATTCCCAAAACCAGCTGCCAGAAACACAGATACTGTATGTCCATCCTCTAGAGATTGAGTCAGCAGTGCTGGTATACTAACTGGGAAGCTTGTATGCTTTAAAAGCTTTCCAAGTGATTCTAAAGCAGTGAAGTTTGTAAACTTTGGCTCCAGGGATAACAATGTCTTATTTTACTCACATATAAAATGAGGGAGCTAAACTAATTCATGTTCCAGCTTTAAAAATTTATGACTTAAAACATTATGCCCACTTCAAGTATATAATATATGCAGTAGTCATAGTCTGGTGAATGAAAAATTTTCCAAGAAAACCATCATAACAAAATGGCCAACCTTCTTTTTTCTTCAAATCCAGTATGAAAAGTTGCAGAATATGAATCTTGGGACAAAGGAAGACTTAAAATGTCAACAGTACATGCTAGAGCTGAAGTGCTGTATTTAAATAAAAGGCTGTAATTGAACATGTTCTGTTACATGAATAGAAGTATTTAGATTTAGTTTTAGAAAGATTAAAAACAGCTTTGGGATCTTGTTATCTTTGACCCTTACTACAGTTCAATGTACTATTTCAAAACTACATTTGAATCTTATCACTGATGTCAACTTGTCTTTAGAACTATTGCTTAATTAACACTTGCAAATAGAAAATTTTTCTTTGGAGGTCTAGCATACAAAATGGTAAAACTTACCCACATTATGCTTTCCTGAGTCTTAGAAAAGCAGCTGAGTTTCTCAAGAGTTTCTCAAGAAGTTGTATTCAAAGCAAATATTCACAATTTTTGTTCAAACTGCTGTGGATTCTGATATGTGAGGGAAAAAATCTAGATACAGATTTCAACCTATTATGCCATTATACAAACCAACTACTTGTTTTCTGCTACCAAGTTGCTAGGAGCAAACCAGTTTAATAATAAAATTAAAAGTTTAAACATTCAGTAAAATTAAAGTAATAAAATTGAAAGTTTAATAAATTAGTTACAACTAATAAATGCATTGTCCACATTTATTTAGAGGTGCAGCTTTCTACAGATGTCACTGGTAATATTTTAGACATCTTCATTTCCTGGAATTGCCTTGAACCAGACTCATTTCAAAGGAATAGCTGTTTCAAAGCTGATGCATTAAAGAAAATACAAACAATCCATTAGAAAATATTTGAGCTTTTGACTTAAACTGGTCCTTTTGTTTTATAAAGGAAAGTCGGCTGCCACCTGATTCCTCTGAGCTCAAGTTATAACCAAAACTGCTCAACACTGTAAAAAGTCTCATGTGTTAGAATTAGTTTATTTCCAAATATGGAGGTTTCTAGCTCTGTGATATTATGAAGGGCTTACATGTTTGTGTTGATTCATGGATGCTATGTTGCAGTGTATCTTTAATACCTTTTGGGATAGGGATAGTTTTGATCCAAAATTATCCCCTATGATCCTAACGACTATAATACCCAATAATTTTAACAACTAAGTATTAGGTATTATATGTTATTATGTTATTCCACGAATGTCCAGGAAATTTAGGTAAAACATTACTACCTCCCCCCAAAACTTCAAATTGTATGATCCAATAGTCCTTTTTGTTTCATCACTAATTTTAGAATGTATATGCACTTTTTATCATAAATCTTTTCCCACAATTTCTGAATATATCATGACTCATTACACCAAAGAATAGAATATAAAAAAGCTGGGTTTAAAACGTAAGAGTCTTTGCAGGGTGAAGAAGATGACCATATATTTTCAATATGTTTACTAATGACTGTAGAGATTAGTTTTGCTTTATAAAGCTGAGAAATATATAGACAATCAGGTTGATTACAACAAGATTTTGCTTGAAAATAAACGGCTACATTTCACATAAAAGAATAAATTATCTAGAAATTATAAAGATTAGAAAATATAAGGTTTCATTTAAAGAAATGTCGTTATCTAAGTGACTACATCCTTTTGCAAATAGTTGCTTTGGCTGAGAAAAAAGTCCCAAGGGAAAATGTATAGACCATGTTAGTAGAAGTGACAGCACCTAAACGCTCTGTTATAATAATGTATAGGGATAAGAGATAGAATCAGATAATCCAATAAAACCTAAAATAGTTTACTACTTATTATAGTCAACATGCAAATATTTCCTTTGCTTATCAAACAGTACTTTATTCAAAGCACTTTCAGATTATTATCACTCAGTTCTGGGTTTACAAGTACTTTTTTCTTTTACATCTCTATTCTACATTTATATATGCATCTAAGAAACTAGATAAAAAAGCATATGGAGTTTTTAAAGTAAAAATCTGAATAATCACACAGACATGGACCAACATTTATTACAAACAGGAAAAGTGTAGATCTATAAGAAAAGAGTACAGATTTTTTTTTTGTAAAAAGGCTGCAAGCTGAAGAATAGAAATCACCATAATCTACATAATGCAGTAACTTATCTGCATTTTAAAATCACATTGCTCAACAGAAAGAAAACATTATAATACAGTAATTTGAACTGCTATGTAAAGGTATTAAAACAGTATCAACAATGGAAAAGTTTATTTCAATTTAGGTCACTCATGTTGCATCCTGAGTTCACTTCCATTTTCCAAGAAGAAAGGTCATTTTGAAAAATTGAAATGTATGCTACACAACCCATTATTTATAAGGAAGGAAAAACCAAGTATAGAGAAAAGAATTCATCTTTTGTAAAAATTTTAAATAAAAAAACAATCAATTCTCTATATGCTTTTATTAAAGAAATACAGCTTTCACAGACAGCAAGATACATTGTTGCTATTACCAGCAGCATTACCTTCTTCATTTCTCCTTCAGCCACCAATAAAAAACATCCTTCAGTAAAAAAATTCCTTATGAATGTGGCCCGATTCAAAACAAATTACTTCTCTAACAATAAGATATTGTAGCTTACATGTTGTCACTCATCACCTAATTACATGAAAAGCTACAGAAACCACAGGCTGGGTAGGGGAGAACAATTTAAAAGAGTATGTCAAAATTCTGTAGATTTTCTCAATTTTGTGATAATTTAGTGATCTTTTCGATCATTGTAAAAAGTAGTTCTTTAAAGAGCACTGAGGCTCTGACTGGGGCATTCCACTTGAGTGTTTAAAACCTCTCATTTATTAAATCCAAAATATATTAAACTGCATTTAAGATATCCTTATCCAATCAAATAGCTGGAGACATATTTAAATGTTTCCTTTATTTAAAACTAAGAAGTCACAAAAGTAGTTTCATATCATACTGATATTTAAACTTTATACTTGATAACTATCATTTTAAGAACAGTCATACAATTAATGACTTGCTCATCTTATAATAAATAATATTGTAAAATCATGTGACGTAACAGTTTTGGAGTAAAGAGTAGAACAATACATTTCAGGGAGTGGAGGCAAAATGTTATCTCCTATGTATTATATATAACACCAAAGTAATTTGGCCTAGTTTTTGAAATTATATATTAAGAATACACAGAAGTTTGTCCTAAATGCCGTTCACTAGAGCAAGAGAATTTTACCTGCAACAATTTCCATGTTACAGCAAAAAAAAATGAAAGCATGTGACAAATTAAGGATAACATTTTAAATCCAAATTTTACATAGCTAAATAGATACTGCTCAACTCTCAGTTATGAGCAAATCTGATACACTGGCTCATATAGTAGCATCATCAAATTTTTTTCTAAGTAATTAATATGCTCTCATTTCCAACTGATGTTTCAAATTTTTTAAAAAAGTTTAATACTTTTTTCCTTTGACATTTTGTACTTTAATAGGATTTGCAAGGAGTTTCTCTGGGGAAGCAAATCATCTTCTGTTACTAAAGATGTATGCATTTTCTATTAAAAAAATGTATTTGGAGTCACACAAGTTGGTTTAGCTGAATATAAAGAAATGAACATTACAATTTTCCCACCATGAAGTACTGAGTTACAACAAATGTATTAACAAAACTTTATTTTCTTGAGTGCATACAGAATGTTATGTAAACACTTAAGTATTACTTTCAACGTAAAAACATTCTTATTATCACTTTGGATTTTTAAAAAGTATTATAAATAAGTTATGTGTCTTCTCCAGAAATATTAATGGCCACATTGAGTGATATGATCAAAAGAAAACTTTAGCCTCTCATAGGCTAAACAAAAATAAAATGTGAATATAAAAAATAAAGAGCAAACCAGGAAAGAGAAAACACAGCTCAGAATATGCATTTCTAAAACCAGTATTCAATTTAAAACCTTAATTTCTAAACCAAAATATAAATTTTAAAATATACATAAATATTATTTACCATTTGTTTTTAATACATTATATACACCTATTTGTGCGTGTGTGTATGTTTGTGCGTGTGTGAAGTAACTGCAAATAGTACCAACTACATAAATCAGGCAACTGCTAGCAGCTCTTCATTTCATTGTATGAATTGAGCCTGTTACGTAGACAACTTTCAGCCCCTTGGAATAACATCTGGTCTTCCTGAAACTTTTTTAAGGATGCAGTTTGTAACTTACAGCTAGGAAATTGCAGAAACAAACCCATTGTGTTCAGAGTTACAGAATGGAGTATCTAACTGCCTATTTCAGTTTAACTTATGCTATAATAAAACGCATGAATAATGCCTGAATAATTGAGAAACAAGGAAATTTCAAAAACTCAAAGTTCTACTTCATTATACAAAAACAATTATATATCAATTATGTTCATTTCTGGTGTGTTTGAATTTAAGTCTAATGTGTTTGTAAAGCCAGACTAGAATGCAGACCAGGTGCAGGTGTTCCAGGTTCCTTGTTTTAATGAGTTAATACAAAGCAGCACAGGCTTCAGCATATTTCAGACAGGCCTCACCTGTTTTGTGCCAACCTACTTTGGTGATTTAAATATATTAAGGAAAGAAATGGTCCCAGAGGATAGGTGAGGAAACTTTAAGGATATGGTCATGGGCCAAAACTACCAGACTCCACATAAGGCACAATCTCTCTCATACATACAAACACACAAACACACAAACCACATACACAACCACACACACAAAAATAAAACACACACAATGTTCCTGCTATTACCCAGTAATTTCCCTCCCAACCAAGTAGTGCAATCTAAACTATAGCACAAATACAATGAGTACACTGTAGCCTCTATTTAAACCTGCTATTGGTTGGGTCCATTCTGAGGACACATCACAGATGACACTGTGTTGTGCTGAAGTATATTCAGTACTGCTGATGACCAAAGCCCTTTGAATAGGTCCAAAACAGACCTAAATATTATCAAATTTCAGGTACAGCAGAAAATGTTATGTTGAGGCTGCAGTGTACTTGATTATGCTGAGAATCTGTATCACAAAATTAATATTAAGAGTACTGCGTATTATAAGTTACAAAAAGAAATGCATATAATTTTCAGCTTAATGTGAATATCAGTTATTTACATCTTACCCCTTCCATCCCATTAATTTATATTAACAACCTGAAAATGATTACTTGGTGCCAACTGTTATTGACACATTAAAACTTTTATTATCATTTTTACTACTAATTCCAGTCTTCAAAAGTTAACATTTTCCTCCTAACCATAATCATGAATGGGATCCTGACTCTTTAAAATATACATGCCTGGGTTCAAATTTCAAGATATAAAAAGCAAGAAAAAAAAAGCAAAGCATCATTGGGTAAAATTAAGATTAAATAGGATTATTAAATAGGTTTGAATCACATTAGCTTATTCTTGCATAATATAAACTATCTTACAGAAAAATCGTTAAATTATTGAAGTGCTTACATTGATAAACCATGCATTTTCACAAAATTAAAACGTGAAGTAATTATTCTCTTAAAATGTTTCATTTCACCAGACACTCAAAATACTCTATGAAAAACTAAGTTAACATTTCTGTATTTTCATATACTCTCATCCATATTAGTTTGTAAGTAGGAATAAAAAGAAAAATGAGTTCTAAATAAATGACACAGGAGGCAATAAATTGACACATGACAAGTAAATAAAAGGCTAAAGCACTCCAATACCATTGAAACTGTTTTAATGTTGTTGCAACTCCAAAATGCAACAATCATCAGCTTGTAAAAGACCCAAATTTCAAAAATTCATTTTAATTACTCCTTTATACCTATTTTACAAAATAAAAGTAAGACACATTTAAATCCTCCTTGTCCTAATTAGCTATGTTCCTAATTTGTTTTCTATCACTACAGTGTATGCTGCAATTCCCATCAGATGCTGATATTAAGAAAAAATAAAATAAAATAGTAACCTCTGCTTCAATGTACAGTTTCCAGAATCTGCCAGAACTGGGGAACTGGGCAACAAGGCGTTCATAAGTCTTCCGTGCTTTGTCTATAGGTTGATTCTAAAATTGAAAACCAATAAACAGCATTTACAATGTTAGGATTATGAAAATATTATTCACTGCAGAACCAAGTAGTGTGATTGGACCCATAGAGAAGGAAATGTAATCCTATATCACTAAACCTGTGCCTCTCGAATGAGAATGCTCCAAGCATCAAGGTCATATGGATTCTCTTCTAATTTCTTTTCCGCTTTCTTCACCTTCTCTGGGACATACTCAGCTGCCTGGGGAAAAAAAACAACAGTGAACTAAAGTTACTGTTTCAAAAATCTCATGCCTAACTTAATTCATGAACAATACAGTCCTCAGATGCAATGTCACATTACAAAGCATAAAAAATCCTCTTATAAAAGAACAGTGTGTTTTCTAGAACCTCTGTGTACAATCGTCCTTCCTTATCTGTGGGTTCTGCATCCTTAGATTCAACCAAGGGTGGACTGAAAATACTCAGAGGGGGAAAAAAAAAAAAAGACAGCAGTGTCTATACTAAACATGTACAGCCTTTTTATTTATCATTATTTCCTAAACAACACAGTATAACAACTATTTAAATGGTATTTGTATTATATGACGTTATTATAAATAATCTAGAGATGATTTAAGTATTTGGGAGGACATATATAAGCTATATGAAAATACATTATTTTATATAAGAGACACGAGCATACACGGACTCTGGTATCTAAGTGGTTGTCCTGGCAACAATCCCCTACAGATACTGAGGGACGATTGTATTTGTAATCAGAAGTAACTTGCATGAAGATAATAAAACCTAGTGATCAAATTTTTTTATTCAAATAAACTTATTTTTGTATTAAATACTATGAAACAGCAGTTCTCAAACTTTATGGTCTCAGGACCCCTCTACACTCTTAAAATTAAGAACCACAAAGAGCTTTTATGTGGGTTTTATCAATATTTACTATATTAGAAATTAAAACAAATTTAAATATCGATTGATTTACAAAGAAAACTTTTTATGTTATTTTTTCTTTATAAAAATTAACTTAAAATTCAGTAATAAGAATGTCACTTTTTACATATTTATAAATCCATTCAATGTTCAACTTTTTAAAAGGCAGCTGGATTTTCACATCTGCT
>NW_016814096.1:901251-909371 GCF_001698545.2 Rhinopithecus bieti
CTGCATTCAATCTGCTGCCCTGTCAGATCATAAAGATACTGAAAAATTCCACTGTATCCCCGTGAGAGATTAGGAATGAAAAAGGGCAAATAATGTCTTAGACTTATTATGAGACAGGTTGAACTCACAGATCCTCTGAGAGTCCTTAGGAACCCTTGGGGTTCCTGGACCAACTTTGAGAAACACTGTTGTCAAAGCATTTATCCTGCACCACAAAGAAAACGCGTGAAATGACATGGAAATCTTATTTTGATGTAAAGAAATTTTAAAAACACAATTCACAACTGTATATACAACACAATGAAAACTATAAAAGAAATCTGCAATTAAAGAGATTTTTTAAATATATTCAAATGCTTAGACTGGTCATCCTTGGAAGATTTTAGTAGAATTAGAGGCTGATTTTTTTCTCCCTTTTCTTTCAGTATTCCCTAAATCCTTTGGTAAAATAGCTTTACTTTTATTATAGAAATTTAATTTTTTTAAAAAAATGCCTAAAATCGTAACCAGCACTTGAAGCAAAAATAAAAGTATTAATTCTCAAATTGCTGTTCAGAATACTACTGTGTACCACAAAAAGGGATGCTCAAATAAGCCAGATAAATGTTAATTTATACAGGCCAGGTGTGGTGGCTCACGTCTACAATCCCAGCACTTTGGGAGGCCGAGGCAGGCAGATCACCTGAGGCCAGGAGTTCAAGAACAGCCTGGCCGATACGGTGAACCCCGTCTCTACTAAAAACAGAAAAATTAGCTGGGCGTGGTGGTGTGTGCCTGTAATCCCTGCTAACTGGAAGGCTGAGGCACAAGAATTGCTTGAATCCAGGAGGCAGAGTGAGACAGTGCCATGAGTGAGACAGTGCCACTGCACTCCAGTCTGGGTGACAGAGTCACACAGCACTTTGGGAGGCCAAGGCAGGAAGATCACAAGGTCAGGAGATCGAGACCGTCCTGGCTAACATGGTGAAACCCCATCACTACTAAAAACACAAAAAATTAGTCAGCCATGGTGGCGGGTGCCTGTAGTCCCAGCCACTCAGGAGGCTGAGGCAGGAGAACCGCGTGAACTCGGGAGGCGGAGCTTGCAGTTAGCTGAGATTGCGCCACTGCACTCCAGCCTGGGTGACAGCCAGACTATGTCTCAAAAAAAAAAAAAGTTCATTTATATAACGTTTTGTTTTGCCTTTTTTCTAGAACATCCTGACATCTATAAATGGCAATACATATTGATAATATCCAAGCATAAAGAAGGAAGCATTGCCCCTATCACTTTTCTCCGTCACCCCCCGCCCCATTTTTTTTTAGTGGAATTAGTATTTCATGGAACAATTCAGTCAAAACACCAGTTTGGAAAAGTTTTTAAAAAGTCATCTGTTCAGATTTTTTAATTACCTAGGAGAAATAAACTCTTTTCTTTGGAATAAATTAGCTTGCACCACTGGTAAGCATTCACTTATTTAGAAAAAAGACATGTTGACTACTGTAATTCGAAATTAAAATAAAGATGCTTTCCTAACATATAAGAACTTTATGAATAGCTTGCTCAAGGAACTAAAGCTGGAAAAGTTTATAAGGGACTACTGGCTCTACCCATACATGAAACTACAGGCTCAGAAAGAACAGCAAATGGAAAATCAGCAAATAATAAAGGTGGCATTTTCAAATCAGAACGGTGAATTATTCAATAAATGGTTTCAGAATAACTATAGTCATCTGTTAGAATAACTGTGAAATCAATTTTATCAAAATAAAGTTGAATTTCTACTTTACTCTTTCTGCCAAAATAAACTTGAGAGCTCAAAGACTTAAATGTTAAAAACAGAAACACAAGACAGAACTAGAGCAGAATATGGTGAAATGTATTTTTGCATAGGAAAAGCTCTTCAGAAGCTTTTTGGGAGGCCGAGGCAGGAGGATTCCTCGAGCTCAGGAGTTCTTCTGGACCAGCCTGGGCAACACGGCAGAACCCCGTCTCTACCCAAATACAAAAAAATAGCCAGGCGTGTGCCACACACCTGTAGTCCCACGTACTTGGGAAGCTGAGGTGGGAGGATCACTTGAGCCCGGGAGGGAGAAGTTGCAGTGAACTGAGATTGCTGCCACTGCACTCCGGCCTGGGCGACAGAGCCAGACCCTGTCTTTTAAAAAAAAAAAAAAAAAAAAAAGTCTTTAAAGAGTAAATTTACATGGTAAGTTAAAATTTGCACATGAGAAAAGTACCAAAATAAAAAAGACAAACATAAAAAAACCTCCAACATATGACAAAAATACTAAATTAAAAGCACAATCAATAAACCACCAGTGGTTCAAAAAGAAAATGCAGCCGGATGCAGAGGCTCACACCTGAAATCCCAGCACTTTGGGGTTGGGAGTGGGTAGGAGGATTGCTTGAGCCCAGGAGTTTGAGACTAACCTCGGCAATATGGCGAAACCTCATCTCTACAAAAAATACAAAGAATTAGTGGGGCATGGTGGCATGCACCTATGGTCCCACCTACTTGGGAGGCTGAAGTGGGAGGATCACCTGAGCCCTGGAGGGTGAGCCATGATCACACCACTACACTCCAACCTAGGTGATAGGGCGAGACTCTGTGTCAAAAAAAATTTTTTAATAAAAACTTAAAACAAAAAATGGGCAAAGCATACGAATAGTTTATAATCAACTTTTTAAAGACTCAAAAGAAACGCAAATATTGGGCGGGCACGGTGGCTCATGCCTGTAATCCCAGCACTGAGGGAGGCTTAGGCAGGCGGATCACTAGGTCAGGAAAGCGAGACTATCCTGGCTAACACGGTGAAACCCTGTCTCCACCAAAAAATACAAAAAATTAGCCGGGTGTGGTGGCGGGCGCATGTAGTCCCATGCTACTTAGGAGGCTGAGGCAAGAGAATGGCGAGGCAAGAGAATGGCGTGAACCTGGGAGGCGGAGTTTACAGTGAGCCGAGATGGCGCCACTGCACTCCAGCCTGGTCGACAGAGCGAGACTCTGTCTCAAAAAAAAAAAAAGAAAAAAAAAAGGAAAAAAAGAAAAAAAGAAATGCAAATATAAACCAGAAAATAGAGATCTAACATCTAATAATTAAATTGCACTGGTGAGGGTAAGCAGCAAAAAATATTCTCATATTGTTAGCAAGGGCAAGTAGAAACTTATCAATGTGGCCAGGCGCGGTGGCTCATGCCTGAAATCCCAGCACTTTGGGAGGCTGAGGTGGGTGGATCACCTGAGGTCGGGAGTTCGAGATCAGCCCAACCAATATGGTGAAATCCTGCCTCTACTAAAAATACAAAAATTAGCCGGGAGTGGTGGCACACACCTGTAGTCCCAGCTACTCGGGAGGCTGAGACAGGAGAACTGCTTGAAGCCGGACGGCAGAGATTGCAGTGAGCCAAGATCACGCCACTGCATCCCACTCCAGCCTGGGTAACAGAGCAAGACTCCGTCTCAAAAAAAAAAAAAAAAAGAAAGAAACTGATTAATGTTTAATATAAATGTCTGATTCTGAATTCCACTTCTAGTAACACCCTACTGCCCATGTACACAAAGATATATAATGAGAGTCAGCTACTAGACTGTAGTTACATAAGACTGAAAATAAATTAAATAACTACATATAGCCAGATAGGTGGTGCATGCCTGTAGTCCCAGCTACTCAAGAGGCTAAGGTGGAAAGATCACTTGACCCCAGGAGTTCAAGGCTGCAGTGAGCTATAATCACCCCACTGCACTCTACCCTGGGTAACAGAACAAAACCCCGTCTCTATTTGTTCAAATTAAATAAATATATATATACACAAAAGGACCAGTTAAATAAATTATGGAATTTGTAGTCACTTAAAAAAAAAAACAAGGCATGGCAGGTAGCCACACGGAAAATAAAAAGTGATGCTGAGCAGGGAGACATGCAAACAACACATACACTTACTCTTCCATATACCCTTCTGGTTTGTTTGACTTTTTCTTATTCACCTGCGAAATATTCACTCAGGGCCTAATATGTGTCAGACATCGTAGTGGCCCTTGGGATACACAATAAAATAAAGAATTCTTTCAAACGGTTTACTTCTTGAAAATAAAAAAAATTAAAAGAAATTTTAGGCCAGGCATGGTAGCTCATGCCTGTAATCCCAGCACTTTGAGAGGCCAAGGCATGAGGACCACTTGAGGCCAGAAGTTCAAGAGCAGCTGAGCAACACAGTGAGACCCTTGTCTCTACAAAAAAATGTAAAAATTAGCCAGGCGTGGTGTTGTGTGCCTGCAGCCCTAGCTACTACAGAGGCTGAGGCAGGAGGACTGTTTGAGGCCAGAAGTTCAAGACCAGCCTGGGCAACACAGTGAGACTCTGTCTCTACCAAAACAAAACAAAACAAAAATAACTTAGCCAGGCATGGTGGCAGGCACCTGTAGTCCTAGCTACTCAGGAAGCTGAAGCAGGAAGATCTCTTGAGCCCAGGAGTTCAAGGTTGCAGTGAGTTAAGACTGCGCCACTGCACTCCAGCCTGGGTGACGGCAAGACACTGTAAAAGAAAAGAAAGAGGCCAGGCTTGGTGGCTCATGCCTGTAATCCCAGCACTTTGGGAGCCCGAGGCGGGCGGATCACGAGGTCAGGAGTTCGAGACCAGCCTGGCCAACATAGCAAAACCCCATCTCTAAAATACAAAAATTAGCCAGGCATGGTGGTGCGTGCCTATAGTCCCAGATACTCTGGAGGCTGAGGCAAGAGAATCGCTTGAAACCGGGAGGCAGAGGTTGCAGTGAGCCGAGATCACACCACTGCACTCCAGCCTGGGCAATAGAGCAAGACGTAATCTCAAAAAAAAAAAAAAGAAAGAAAGAAAGAAATTTTACGTAAACTAGAATTTCAGTCCTGAGATACCGACTATAAAATGATAACGATTAACTAAGAAGTAAAACTGATATGGGAACCAAAAAACAGTTCATCTATACTTGAACTGTTTTAGGTAATCAGTGATAACAAACACCCAAAATCACTCTGAATCATGGATTTGCTTTGGAAAAATGCCAGGGGATAGGGTAGACAAAGAATCCTACAAGGTATGAGTTGTCAATTTCTTTTAGCCTTTCAGTATCACTGAAGAATAAACCTGATATAATCTCAAATGTGTATACTAAAATATATGGTCGTTTTTTCTCTTGGTATTAAGATTTGTGATTTTTGCCCTCTGAAAGAGGGAAAGGATTGTAGACAAGCAGAATCACTGCCAAGGTTTATTGCTATAATTGCTTTTACTCTTGGTAGTAAGGTCAATTTTACATTTAGAGAGCTATTTAAATTACTTTAGTGTTCACAGGTATTCTGGAGCTCAAGACCCACTTGCTGAAATTAACCTACCAAATCAGTCAGGTAAGCTATACCATATAATCTGTAAAAGAGAGAAACTCACAAGATAGAATCTGATATCCGACCAAGCATATCACAGTATAAGACGTATATGTGTCTCCTCAATACATCAAATGAGCCACCCCTTTAGTGATTCTCAATCCTGGCTCTGCATTAGAATTATCTAAGGGAAGGAGATTTTAAAAGATGTTCAAGCCTCACCCTCACTCAACTAAACCTGAATCTCTAGGAATGTACATACTATCAAAAAATTTTTAAAAACTTTTCAAGTAATTCTAACGTGTAGCAGTCGTAGTTGAAAACCATGGCTCATCGGGCACAGTGGCTCACACCTGTAATCCCAGCATTATGGGAGGCTAAGGTAGGTGGATCAGTTCAGGTCAGGAATTCAAGACCAGCCTGATCAACATGGTGACACCCCGTCTCTACTAAAAATACAAAAATTAGCAGGGCGTGATGGTACGCGCCTGTAGTCTCAGATACTCAGAAGGCTGAAGTGGGAGAATCGCTTGAACCTGGGAGGCAGAGGTTGCAGTGAGGCGAGATGGCGCCACAGCACTCCAGCCTGGGTGACAGAGTGAGACTCCGTCTCCAAACAAAACAAACAAACAACCCCCCCCCACCCAAAAAAACACTACGGCTCTCTAGTTGCTCCTTTGGTGCCACAAAACCCTTCTGCAGTCTAGTGAAACCTACGAGCCTTTTCTCAGAATATTCTTAAATACATAAATTCTGAGGGATTTCCAAGGAAAAAGTTTGTGTGTATATGTGTATCGTTGCAGTTTGTGTGTGTGTGTGTGTGTGTGTGTGTGTGTGTGTGTTTTAAGAGACAGGCTCTCTCTACATTGCTGATCTACAGCTCCTGGGCTCCAGTGATCCTCCTGGCTCAGCCTCCCATGTAGCTGGGACTATAGGCATGTACCACAGCTCCTTGCTCCAAAGTTTTTTTTATAGTAATATATACTTAATACATCAAATAACAAGCTCTAGAGGCCAACTCACTACATTAGTGATAAGTGCTGCTGGTAACACTATTACCTCTGTAAATTCTGGCCTACATTTATAATAAAAGGGAATGTTCAATTTCGGTTAACGATTAGTGAGTCTTTTCCCCCATCTAATTTCATAGAACCCCTAAAATGCTATCCACATACCTGGGGAATTAGCAGAAGTATCAGTTACATCACTAAATGTTTTTTTCTGGCCTAGCTCCTCAGTAGTTAAATGTTCGTAACACAATCTATACATGCAATTCTCAATCAACTGCATTAATTAACAGCGGAAGCTAACCAGAATGCTCAAGAGTATATCCAGCTAGTTTTGGTCACATTTGATTCTCACAATAAAAACCCTTTTAACATAACAGCTATGAACCAGTTGGGTAGCCAACGCTGAGAGTGTAGCATTTTTGTTTTCTGGCCTGGTTACCCTAACACTATTGGGCAAAGAAAAACTGAACAGTTTCGTAGTACCCAAAAGAAGAGAGACTGGGCCTCCATAAGGAATGAAGTTGTATTATTTCCTAAATCTGTTGCCAGAGCAGGTCACTTTAAGAAAACAGGCTGGGCACAGTGGCTCCCAGCACTTTAGAAGGCCGAGGTGGGCGGATCACTCAAGGTCACAAGTTCAAGACCAGCCTGGCCAAAATGGTGAAACCCCATCTCTACCAAAAATACAAAAATTGGCCAGGTATGGTGGCTCACGCCTGTAACCCCAGCACTTTAGGAGGCTGAGGCAGGTGTATCACCTGAGGTCAGGAGTTCAAGACCAGCCTGGCCAACATGGTGAAACCCTGTCTCTACTAAAAATACAAAATTAGCTGGGCATGGTGGTGCGTGCCTGTAGTCCCAGCTACTTGGGAGGCTGAGGCAAGAGAATTGCTTGAACCCAGGAGGCAAAGGTTGCAGTTAGCCGAGATCATGCCATTGCACCGCAGCCTGGGTGACAGAGCCAGACTCCATCTTGAAAACAAAACAAACAACAACAAAATTAACCAGGCGTGGTGGCAGGCCCCTGTAATCCCAGCTACTTGGGAAGCTGAGGGAGGAGAATCGCTTGAACTCGGGAGGCGGAGGTTGCAGTGAGCCAAGATCATATCACTGCACTCCAGCCTGGGCAACAGAGACTCTGTCTCAAACCAAAAAAAAAAAAGAAGAAGAGAAAACAGGGCAAGTTTCCAGTGCCCTTCTGTAACAAACTGCTTAGTGTAGCAAGAACAGCTGTCCCATGCTTATGCACCCCAACAACTTATTACTATAAAAAACTATCAAAATCCAGTTTTGCTTTTGAAATAATAACCTATAATCCCAATATCATTCTTCAGGCAATGTTAACGGGGAAGAGGCAGGGGACCCCAAATCAAAGGAGTAGAGCAAAAACTGGACTAGTTATCAAGGCTCACATATTACTAAATGACTTAATTTTATTTTCTCTGTGAATAACACAACCATGTAAAACTGGTTAAAAGAAAGAAGGTAGGGGGGCCAGGCACAGTGGTTCACCCCTACAATCCCAGCACTTTGGGAGGCCGAGGCAGGTGGATCACTTGAGCTCAGGAGTTGGAGACCAGCCTGGCAATATTGCAAAACTCCGTCTCTACCAAAAAACACAAAAATTAGCTGGGTGTGGTGGCAGGTATCTGTAATCCCAGCTACTTGGGAGGATGAGGTGAGAGGATGGCTTGAGCCCAGGAGGTATTGGTTGCAGTGAACCAAGATCACACCACTGCACTCCAGCCTGGGCAACAGAGCCAGATCCTG
>NW_016814096.1:910082-923859 GCF_001698545.2 Rhinopithecus bieti
AAAAAAAAAAAAAAAAAAAAAAAAGTTTGAAAGTAGGGTAAGCATATCATGTATTTAACCTTTTATAATTTCTTTTTTAGCACTGGCTTAAGATGTGATTCACATGCATACAATTCACCCATCTGAAGTGTATTAACTCAATGGTTTTTATTTATGAATACATTCAAGTTTATAGAACCATCACAAATTTAAAACATTTTATCACCCCAAAGAGAAATCTGTACCTGTTAGCAATCCCTTCCATTTCCCTCCAATCCCTGAGCCCTAGGCAATTACTAATCTACTTTGTCTCTAGGGATGTGCCCATATTTAACGTAACCATACAATATGTGTTTTTTTTGTTTCTAATTTTCTTTTTTCTTTGAGACAGGATCTCACTGTCACCCAGGCTCAAATATAATCACGGCCCACTGCAACCTCAACCTCCCGGGCTCAATCAATCCTCCCATCTAGACCTCCCAATAATGAACTACAGGCATGTGCCATCATGCGCAGCTAAATTTTATATTTATAGAGATGGGGTTTTGCCATATTGTCCAGGCTGGTCTCAAACTCCTGGGCTCAAGCAATCCACCTGCCTAGGCCTCTCAAAGTGTTGGGATTTCCGCCATGAGCTACCATGACTGGCCTTGTTTTTGGCTTTCAGTTAGCATGTTTTCAAAGTTCATGTTTTTGCATATATTAAGTACTTTTCTTTCGACAATATTCCATTATGTGCATATCCTACATTTAATTTATTTATGGACCTTGGATTGTTTCCAGTTTTGGCTATTACGAATAATGTTACCATGAACATTAGTGTATAAGATTTCTTTGTGGAGCTCAGTTTGTGTGTTTTCCATTTTCTTGGATATATACCTAGAAATGGAATTGCTAAGTAATGTGGTAACTCTATGTTTTACCTACTTAAGAACTAACAGACTTTAAAGGGGCATTTACATTTACATTTCCAGTGTATAAAGGGTTCCAATTTCTCCATATCCTTACCAACATTTGATATTTTTTTTTTATTACAGCCATCCTTATGGGTCTGAAATAGTATCTCATTGTGGTTTTGATTTACATTTCTCTGATGGCTATCAAAGTAGAGCATCGTTTCATTTTCTTATTGGCCATTTGTACATCTTTGGAGAAATGTCTGTTCAAATATTTTCTCCATTTAAAAACTGGACTTATCAGGAGTTTGAGACCAGCCTGGCCAACATGGTGAAACCGCATCTCTACTAAAAATACAAAAAAAAAATTAGACAGGGACAGTGGCAGGCACCTGTAATCCCACCTACTCAGGAGGCTAAGGTGGGAGGATCCCTTGAGCCCGGGGGGCAGAGGTTCCACTGACCCAAGATTGTGCCACTACACTCCAGCCTGGGCGACAGAGGGAGACTACGTCTTGAAAAAATAAGAATAAATAAAACAAAAACTGGACTTATTATTATTACTTTTTAGAAGCATAGTTTAGCTATGTTGCTCAGGTTGGACTTGAACTCCTGGGATCAATCAATGATCCTGCCTCAGCCTCCCAAATACCTGGGAATACAGGCGTGCACCACCGCACCTGGCTGGGTTTCTTCATTAATGAATTTTTACATGTTAGGGTTACAAATCCCTTATCAGACATGATTTACAAAAATTTTATCCTACTCTGTGGGTTGCCTTGCCACTTTCTATGTTTAACCTTCTGTTATGTGAAGCTAACTAACTCAGAGAAATAGAACTTATGATCTTGGCTTCACAGGCACCATGTACTATTCCAACTATTCTCAAACACTTTGCAAAGGATTGCTTTACACTCTTAAAAATTGAGGAGCCCGGGCCGGGCACATTGACTCACACCTGTAATCTCAGCACTTTGGGAGGCCAAGGTGGGTGGATCACAAGGTCAGAAGTTTGAGAGCGGCCTAGCCAATTTGGTGAAACCCCATCTCTACTAAAAATACAAAAAATTAGCCGGGTGTGGTGGCACATGCCTGTAGTCCTAGCTACTTGGGAGGCTGAGGCAGGAGAATTGCTTGAACCCGAGAGGCGGAGGTTGCAGTGAGCTGAGATGGCGAAACTGCACTCCAGCCTGGGCGACAGAGTGAGACTCCATCTCCAAAAAATAAAAATAAAAATAAATACTAATAATAGAGGAGTCCAAAAGGATTATATTGCTTCTTACATTAGAAATTAAAACAGGCCGGGCATGGTGGCTCACGCCTGTAATCCCAGCACTTTGAGAGGCCGAGGCGGGCAGATCACAAGGTCAGGAGATGGAGACCATCCTGGCTAACACGGTGAAATCCCGTCTCTACTAAAAATACAAAAAATTAGCCGGGCGAGGTGGCAGGCGCCTGTAGTCCCAGCTACTTGGGAGGCTGAGGCAGGAAAATGGGGTGAACCCAGGAGGCGGAGCTTGCAGTGAGCCGAGATTGTGCCACGGCTACAGCCTGGGCTTCAGAGCAAGACTCTGCCTCAAAAAAAAAAAAAGAAAAGAAAAAGAAAAAGAAAAAGAAAAAGAAATTAAAACAAAAAATTAAAGTATTTGATTCATTTAAAAATAATAAATTCCTTAAATAGCAATATAAATATTTTTTCAAAGGAAATTTTCCAAAATAAAAAAAAGTCAAAAGAATGGCACCATTTTACATTTCCATGATCTTTTTAAATGTCTGGCTGAATAGAAGACATTATCTGCTTCTTTCAATCAAACAAAACAATGTATCTGTTACAATATATTGTTTTAGATGAAAAACATGAAGAAATTTCAGCCTCACAGTTACGTAGTTGGAAAAGGGAGGAAAGACCATTTTTAATAGCCTTTACGTGTAACTGCGGATAGGTGATGTAGCCTCTGGAAAGCCCTATGAGTTATGCTTTATTGAAACTCCTAACCACTTTCTTTCTATATGAGCTCGTAACTTTTATTAGGAGGTTGTTAATGGAAGGGTGGGATGTGAAGAAGTGACAGACGCTATCATGTTAATGACTGAAATAATAATATAATTTAAGGCTGGGCACGGTGGGTCACACCTGTAATCCCAGCACTTTGGGAGACTGCGGTGGGAGGAGTCCTTGAGGCCAGGAGGTTGAGGCTGTGGTGAGCTATGATCACACCAGTGCACTCCAGTCAGTGCACAACAGAACGAGACTTGGTCTCCAAAAATAATAATAATAATAATAATAACAGTAATAATAATAATCTAATTTCTTCCATTTATACTATGCAGGTAAAACGGACCAAAAAAAAAAAAAGAGATAATTCTTTCTTCAAATAGCTACTTTCATGATAAACTAGAAGGGTGTTATACTAGCGGTCATGTTGAAATTAAGTTAAAGTAGGGATCATTAAAGTGATAACACAAAAGTATGACTAGAGGGGGAGAAAAATGGTAGACTGAAAGATTTAATATGTAAGCTTTTACTATGACCAACAGAAAAGCACAGCTGAGTCTCAACCAGGGTTTTATAATGAATATTTCTCACTAGGTTAATAACTAAATATATGGGGGTGGGGAGCAGGTGGGCAGCAAAAATCAGTAAAAAACCATCCTCAAATTTCTGCCATTTTTTCATCCACTTATTTATCAAGAATGTATTTTAGGCCGGATGCGGTGGCTCAAGCCTGTAATCCCAGCACTTTGGGAGGCCGAGACGGGCGGATCACAAGGTCAGGAGATCGAGAGCATCCTGGCTAACACGGTGAAACCCCGTCTCTACTAAAATACAAAAAACTAGCCGGGCGAGGTGGCGGCGCCTGTAGTCCCAGCTACTCGGGAGGCTGAGGCAGGAGAATGGCGTGAACCCGGGAGGCAGACAGAGCTTGTAGTGAGCTGAGATCTGGCCACTGCACTCCAGCCTGGGTGACAGAGCGAGACTCCGTCTCAAAAAAAAAAAAAAAAAAAAAAACCAGGTATCATCTAACTCTGTGGTCTGCAAGCTTTTATTCACATAAAAACCACTGTGGCACCTGTTTCAAATGAAGAGTCTCAGCCCCACTTAACAGTTAGGTTTGAAATGAGAGTCTACGTATCTATACTTTTATAAAGCACCTAATCATGACACAAATGGGCCATGGGCTTCACTTTAAGAAATATGTACCACCTCATCTATCTGTTCCACAGATGTTTTCCAAATGTCATGTTTCATTAAAAATAAGGTGGCAACAAACTTGTCATTCCAAGTGAATTTTTTGCTAAACTATTAAGAAAACTAAATATACTATATATTTGAAGTCTTAAGTCTCTCTCTGTGGTTAACTTTTTTTCAAAATTAAAAGTAGACCTGAGTAGTACTCTGTAAGACTTTTTTTTGAGATGGAGTCTCGCTCTGTCACCTAGGCTGGAGTGCAGGGGCTCTACCTTAGCTCACCGCAACCTCTGACTCCCGGGTTCAAGGGATTCTCCTGCCTCAGCCTCCCAAGTAGCTGGGATTACAGGTATGCACCACTACACTCAGCTAATTTTGTATTTTTAGTAGAGTTGGAGTTTCACCAGGCTGGCCAGGCTGGTCTTGAACTCCTGACCTCAAGTGATCTGCCAGCCTCAGCCTCCCAAAGTGCTGGGATTACAGACAGGTGTGAGCCACGGTGCCCTGCTGAGACTTGCATAGAGGAGTTAACTTAACTGATTCCATTCATATGCCTAGATAATAAAGTACTGTATGTGACAGGTGTCACACTGGGACCGGATATTAGGACCAGATGTCAGCTTAGCTCTGTGTTCCTTTACCAATGCAATCAAATCCTACTTCATGTTTGCTGTGAATGAAACTGAACATGTATCCTACAATACAAAACAAAAATAATCCCTCCAAATCGTCCATAGATTAAAAATCTAAACATACAAACAACTCGAAAACTTAAAAAAAGAGATCTTGGGCTGGGTGTGGTGACTCACGCCTGTAATCCCAGCGCTTTGGAAGGCTGAGGCGGGCGGATCACGAGGTCAGAAGATCAAGACCATCCCGGCTGACATGGTGAAACCCTGTCTCTACTAAAAATACAAAAAATTAGCCGGACGTGAGGGCGTGGTGGCGGGCGCCTGTAGTCCCCGCTACTCGGGAGGCTGAGGTAGGAGAATGGCGTGAACCCGGGAGGCGGAGCTTGCAGTGAGCAGAGATAGCGCCACTGCACTCCAGCCTGGCAAAAGTGGGAGACTCGTCTCAAAAAAAATAAATACATAAAAATAAAATAAAATAAAGATCTTGGCTTAACATACTGCTTCAAATAATTATTACCATTATCTGCTTAGTAAACTTGCATATTCATCCCCTAGGAAACAAATAGCTACAAAATATAAATTAAAATTTTAACCGTTTGGAACTTAAAAGACGAGACTTCTATCAAATATGAGTAATCCAGATTTAATACACTAAATAAATTAAGTCAAACATTAGAAAAACATTAATTAGGACACACAGAAGCTTTGCCCTTCTGATTTTATCCAATATTTACTATGTATCCTAAGTTGTCCATTAATCTAAAAATAGTTTAAACAACTGCCAACTCAAATCCCTTTTTTAGCCCAATTCTCACACCATTACCAACTGTCCAACAAAACAAACAAAAAGACTCAAATTCACAAGTAGGTCCTATCTAAAGAGAAAGATTCAGAGACATGGTAGAAAAGCTTAAAATCACTGTCACCAAATTGAAGGTTTATTTTAAAAAAAAAAGCTTAAAATCATTAATTTGTATGGGCAATTGTCCAATTAATAGGTAAAAACACCCAAATACAGATTTTGCCCTTCTGAAGGTCTATCTGGGATGTAAACGCCTACATTCCCTGAAATAATGTCAAAGGAATGCAATATCACCTAACACAGTACCTTTCTGCTGTATCTCTAAGAAAAACCCAATTTTCATTCTTTAAGCACAGACGAATTTCTCTTAGGAACAATTGTCCCCAAACAGAATATTTGATATGCGCTAGTTTCCTAAGAAATATCAATAATAAAGATCAAATCAATTTGCCTAACCAAAACTGTTACACCAAACAAGTATCACTAAAAATAGGAGGAAGAAAACTAGGAAAGGTTGTTACAGAAAGATTTTGGAAAAAATAAGTCCAAAAACATACATTGTCCAACACACATAGTTGGCTCTTTCTCTGCCTCTTCAAACCCCTACACATATGCACCTTGACTAAAACTGGCAACTCTGTTACTTCTAAACAGCTTAAGAACTAACGGTTACCTAATGAAATAACCAGGTTTCAGTTTTCAACACTGTGGATGTTTCAACTTTTTCTTTCCTTATTAATAAGTATATAATAGGACAAATACTCTTCATATTTTCTAAATCTTCCCAAAATTATTTTTTACTCAAAACATGTATTTATGAGCCTAAATGCTCCTTTGTTAAGAACTACTGGCAATGAATTTGTGCTTCTTACAGTCATGTAGTTTTTCCAAGCTGAGGATCATTTGGCTTGTAATTTAGGCATTCCAAATTCTAGGACAGGTTATATATTGTTTAAAAGGTGAAATATGGCTGGACTCACACCTGTAATCCCAACAGTTTGGGAGGCTGAGGCAGAAGGATCACTTAAGTCCAGGAGCTCAAGACCAGCCTGGGAAACATAGTGAGACTTCCTCTCTACCTAAATAGTAAATAAATAAAAATTTGTAAACTAAACTATTATTTCTAAGAGTAGAGAAACAAAATTTTAGGGCCTTAAGGGTTCATATGAATTGATGAGGCCAAACACATACCTCTTCCTCCTCTTATCCAACAAAACTTTAAGAATCAACCACACACTGGAAACAGATTGAGAGAGAACCATCCACTCTTATGCCCCAAATATTACAATGCACCTGTCTTCCCAATAGTTTAAATTATTGGAGAAATTAGTAATGTACTGCATATATATAGCCTAAATGCAAACTTAATCCATTCATTTACTGAACACCTTTAAGCATCAAAATATTATTTCTTAGGTCTTTAAGACATAAAGATGAATAACGCCATCTCTTCAACTCAAGAAGCTCAAAACCCAATGGAAACTCTAAATAACAGCATATTAAATGCTGTAAGAGTAGTGCACAAGGTTAAATGGACCTAAGAAAGAGATCAAAAGGTGAATCAGGAATAAAAAAAAAAAAAACCACCATGGGCCGGGCACAGTGGCTCACGCCTGCTATCCCAGCACTTTGGGAGGCCAAGGCGGGCAGATCACTTGAGGTCAGGCGTTCAAGACCAGCTTGGTCAACACGGTGAAACCCCATCTCTACTAAAAATACAAAAAAATTAGCTGGGCATTGTGGCGTGTGCTTGTAATCCCAGCTACCCAGGAGGCTGAGGCAGAATTGCTTGAACCTGGGAGGCGGAGGTTGCAGTGAGCTGAGATCGCACCACTGCACTTTAGCTTGGGCAACAGAGCAAGACTGCATCTCAAAAAAACAAAAAATAAACACAAAAAAACAAAACCATGAAATAAATAATACAGCCATAATTCCACACAGAAATCCTATGTTTGGCAGGGGGATCAACCTATAATGCAAATAGTTTTATCACCATTAAACTGGCAAAAACAATAAGCAAGGGGCTTCACAAGAGTATCCTTGAACACTATAAGGTCATTCCAACAGCTCTCTACATGCAAAATTGAACTTCCTTACTAGAGTTAAAAAACAAACAAACAAAAAAATCACAGCAATAAACCTTGCAGTGATTTTGCTTGTCTGCAATAATTTCCCTCTGTTAGGGGGCACGAATCACAAATCTTAGCACCAAGAGAGAAATGACTATCCGTATATTTCAGTAACAAAGTTAAGAATCAGGTTTATTCTACAAACTTGAACTTCAGTGTTACTAAAAAGCTAAATCTACACCTGCATCTTGTAGGACTCTTTATCCACCCCATCCCTTGGCATTTTTCCAAAGCTAATCCATGATTCAGAGTGGTTTTAATTTTTTTCTTATTATTCTTTAGTTTCATTGAGTTTATTTTTCTCATCCATGATTTCAGGTCATTTTGGATACTCTCTTTTCCTCCAGATTTTGAATATTGTCTTAAACATCAAACAAGGTGCAGCTCATTCATATTTTCCATCAGTCACTCCTTAAGGTGTTATTTAATGGCTATTTTAGTTGAAGCTGAATACAGTATCTAGGATTTGCTTTGAAGTAATGGGGGTGGGAGAAGCAAATGAAGTCACAGAGGAAACAAGATTAGCCGTAAATTGAAGCTCTATGACAGGTACTTCATATATTATACTATTTTTCTTATATGTTTGAAATGTATTATTAAAAAGTTAAAGAAAAGGCTATAGGAAGATGACTTGTTGATAATCAGATGTCTAAATTGCCTTTCAGACTGAAGGAAAAGATATAGGAGCCACCAAAAAGGTTTGGACAAGTTGAGCGTGCAAAATAAAAACGGCTATCACTGATATTAACACACTAAGAGAAATCCATGAATCCATAGCGATACTTAATCTTCAGGGAGAAAAAAAGGTCTTTTTTGCAGAAAGTATGAGCCAGTAAACAGACACAGACCAACAGAATTGTGGATTTTAAAAACAAAACAAAACAAACCACCATTGCTACTTCCAATGTAATAGATGATTTAGTCATGATTTATCAATTGATAACTAGGTATAAGGTGATTAAAGAACATGGTATCAACTCACGGATTATTAACTGCAAAGGGGAACATGACCCTTTTAACAATGAGAAGATCACCCTAAACCAAGTGATCAAACAGAACCATCCAACAGAACCCAGCAGAAGCGCCTGCTAATGTTAAGTATGCTATACAAAAATACTTAACCCAAATATCAAGGTTGAGTATAGACCTAACTGTAAAGTTTTCAGGAAATACAGAAGATGAAGGGACAAGTTAAATGACATCATCAACCCCAAACCAAAAGCAAGCAAATAAACAACAAAAAACAAATACACCCAGAAAAGCAGTGTAAGTGTCCTTGACTCCTCAAAGAGACAACAGCCCCAGGGGAGAATAGCTGGACTACTTAAAGAGACAAAAGCAAATGATTCAATATGTAAATCTAGATTGATTCTGGTTAAAAATATATATATATATATATTCTTGGGACAAGGGGGGAAATTTGAAGAAGGACTAGAGTTTAGAAATATTATTTTCTTGGGTGGGGAAATGGTATGGAGGTTATGTAACAACATTTTGCTCTTACTTATAGGAGAATGCTGAAATATTTGGTCTGCAAAGTGTCAACATGCTTTCAAACAAAAATGCATGGACCAGGCATGGTGGCTCGTGCCTGTCTGTAATCCCAACACAGGGAGACACTGAGATGGGCGAATCGCTTGATCCCAGGAGTTCTGAGACCAGGCTGGGCAACATGGCGAATTCCTGTCTCTACAAAAAAAACTACAAAAATTAGGCCGGGTGCGGTGGCTCACGCCTGTAATTCCAGCACTTTGGAAGGCAGAGGCAGGCGGATCACTTGAGGTCAGAAGTTCAAGACCAGCCTGGGCAACGTGGTGAAACCCGTCTCTACTTAAAATACAGAAATCAGCGGGGCATGGTGGCGGGCGCCTGTGATCCCAGCTACTCGGGAGGCTGAGGCAGGAGAATCGCTTGAACCCAGGAGGCGAAGGCTGCAGTAAGGCGAGATCGCGCCCCTGCACTCCAGTCTGGGCGACAGGGCTTGAGGTTCCGTTTCAAAAAAAAAAAATTAGCTGGGCATGGTGGCGCGCGCCTGTACTCCCAGCTACTCAGGAGGCTGAGGTGGGAGGCTGACAAAGCGCAGGGAGGTCGAAGTTACAGTAAGCTGTGAAGGCGTCACAGCACTCTAGCTTGAGTGACAGAGACCCTGTTCTCAATTAATCAGCATGGGGAGATAAAGCAAGTATGGCAAGGCTTTCAACTGTTGATTCCAGGTGAAGAGTTGTCCTACAGGTGTTCACTGCACTTTTCTTTCAGCTTTTCTCTATGTTCTAAACTTTGCACAATAAAACCCTTGGGGGAAATAATTTTTCTACAAATTTTCACCACCATCTGTCTGCCCCATGGAAACACCACAGTTCTAAAACATTCAAGAGGTCATGGTAACATTTCTGTGTCTTTGTAATTTTAGATAAATTCTAAGAATTAACAATGAATTTTGGAAACTTTCAATGAAACCTCAGTTAATAATCCTTCACTTTCAGATGACAAATACTAGATCAGAAAAGAAGTAAACAGTTTTGATACAGTAATTTTAAGACTTTGCATGCTCGGGCATGCTAACAGTATGTAAAATGTAAATAGTACGAAGATTTCTGGACTGAAACCAGTCCTCGAGCAAACACAAAACAATTTAGTCAAACTGCCGACAAAATGAAATCTACAGTCTTACAGACTATGCAATAGAACGCTCCTATTTTGCCTCATCTCTGTCAACCTTCAATAATATCTTCCACGTTATAAGCTAGGGAACCTGAAAAATGAAAATCTAAGTGCATGTCGTTGCTATGGCAATGGGAAATTTCAGGAAATTGAGACTGCAGGCTACCTAGCCTCCATTTTAGAAACTGTATTTATCTAAACACACCAGGACTTAGATCGAAAAACAAATTTAATGGCATATTTCAAAACTATTTAGCTTCCTCTCTCACACTAAAAGGTACTCTCCTACAAAATTCTGAATACAAAGGGCAAAAGAAACAAACCACACTAATCTAACCTAAAAGTCTGAATTTTTAAATATTTAGTTGTCACTCATATTTACTACTAAAACATGCTTTTATTTACAGTGGCCAAAACAGACTTCTCATTTTCAACTTATCATATACCTGCAATGTTTATGTAGCTGGAAAAACGAAAATGAAATGTGACTAAAAGGGAGAAAAGGAAGAAAACGAAAGAAAGCCACAATATTCCCAAAACCACAGCATAACTTGCTTCTTTCTTCACTCGCTCTTTTAAATCTTAATTCTCCAGATTAGCTTTGTCTCAAATATTTCTCAAACTAGTAACCTATTTCTGGGTACACTACATTTGGCTGAGTGAAAGAAACACTGTCAAGTTTTTCTAAAACGGCGGGTGCGCGTTAAAATAATTCCTATCCACTCTAATACCAAAGCGATATCAAAAGGAAAGCATCCCATCTGGAGTAGTCCCATGAATCTAAATAGGACGCAGCAGCCTACCGGCTATTGTCTAAATCAAGTATTTACTCGTATTCGTGCCTAAGACAGGGAAGTAAAAAAAAATTAAATTTTAATCAGGTCTTGCTCCCCATTCCCACCACTCTTGTATATACCCTGTCCCCCGGGTTCACTAGACCCAATTCCTTCCTCAGGCGAACATGTCTGGAGCAGTCGGAGGAACAGACGTGGAGAAGAGGTCGCCACGAGGCCCCACCACTCTCCTTCCTCACCTGCTCCGTGGCTCCGTCTCCTGACATGGCCTCAGCTGATTACAACGTGCGCACTGACCGTCGATGGGAAGCTAGAAAAGAAAAATTAAACTAAAAACCACCCCCAAATCAGTAAAGTTACCCCCTGCCCAGCTGAGCCAGACCGCCAACACCAATCGCCACCGCCCACTCAGATATGAATTAAAATGGCTGCGCCCCTGCCGGCCGAGGAGGGGGGTGTGTGGCTTCCGCATTAACTTCCGGGGCAATGGGCGGGGCTAATTTCGCGACTCGTTGGTTATTTCGAGCGTGCAGAAGGCAGCGAGAACCCGGGGCGGGCCCAATTCCTGGGCTGACGTCACTACCCCGGCCTGGAGAGGCTGTTGCTGAGCCGGCTCTAACCGGCTGGAAGGCGGGAATCTGTTTCGCCTGGAGGCTCGCGCGCTTTTTGGAATTCAGTTAAAAAGCTTTAGAGCCTGGCTCCTCACAGTTGAAGCCTGATTGCTAGTCAGCAATGCTAAGCGTTAAATGCCTCCTATATTTAGGGGATAAGGAATCCCTGAAGGTTTTCGCTGGTCTCACTTCCTGCTTTTTACTTTTCTTGGGGGTGGGAGGGATAGATCAAGCCCACGTTAATTTTTACTGCCGCCGTCTACTCTTATGTAGAAAGCTTTGAAGTCTGTGAGACCTAGATTTTCAGCTCAACATCTCAGCATGGTTCCTTGACTGCAAAGTGGATATGATTGTTTGGAGCCCAGACTGCTTGGATTTTAACGAAGATAAGTAATTCTGGGCAATTAAACTTCCTACCTCAGCTTTCTGGCCTATCGATGGGAATAATAGTACCTGCAACTGAAATAAATTATACATAGAAAGGTGTTAGGAACAGTATCTGGCATTAAGATTAAATGAGATTGGCCGGGCGCGGTGGCTCAAGCCTGTAATCCCAGCACTTTGGGAGGCCGAGACGGGCGGATCGCGAGGTCAGGAGATCGAGACCATCCTGGCTAACATGGTGAAACCCCGTCTCTACTAAAATACAAAAAACTAGCCGGGCGAGGTGGCGGGCGCCTGTAGTCCCAGCTACTCGGGAGGCTGAGGCAGGAGAATGGCGTGAACCCGGGAGGCGGAGCTTGCAGTGAGCTGAGATCCGGCCACTGCACTCCAGTCTGGGCGACAGAGCGAGACTCCGTCTCAAAAAAAAAAAAAAAAAAATTAAATGAGATTGACCGGGGGTGGTGACCCACGTCTGTAATCCCAGCACTTTGGGAGGCCAAGACGAATGGATCAGGAGTTCTAGACCGGGCGTGGTGGCTCACGCCTGTAATCGCAGCACTTTGGGAGGCCGGGGCGGGCGGATCATGAGGTGAGGAGATCGAGACCATCCTGGCTAACACCGTGAAAAAAAATTAAATGAGCTAAGTCTTCTGAAACTGCTCTTCCATTTAAGCGTCATTGTAAGATGTCTGCAAGCATTTCTCGCCTACAGGGGTTCGATGCCCCAAAGTAACCTATTGAACTATTCCCAGACTCACCTTATTCTTTTAGATCTCCTTTCCTCTGCTCAAACTTACACTTACTCCCTTTCCACAGGCTGAAATCTTACCCTTAAAATAATCAGACACATGGGCAAAAGATGTGTATTAACAGATGTTCATTGCCCCATCCAGCAATGGAGGACTAGTTAAAAATATCACAAGATTTATCTCTGCAATGGAATGTCACGCAGCAAACCGATGCTAATGTACGATGACTGACAAAAGGCAACCACCGTATGAAATGAAGAAAAGCAGAATATGAAAGTGTTTTACGTATATATACTTACCAATTTATCATCCCTAATCAAAAAATCCAAAATCTGAAATGCTCCAATGAGCATTTCCTTTGAGAGTCATGTCAGTGCTTAAAAAGTTAGATTTAGGAGCATTTTGAGTTTTGGAACATTTAGGATTTTTTTTTTTTTCTCTTGAGGCAGAGTCTTAACTCTGTCGCCCAGGCCAGAGTGCAGTGGTGCGATCTCAGCTCACTGCACCCTCCGCCTCCCAGGTTCAAACGATTCTCCTGCCTCAGCCTCCTGAGTAGCTGGGATTACAGGCGCGCACCACCACGCTCGGCTAATTTTCTTTCTTTCTTTTTTCTTTTTTCTTTTTTTTTTTTTTGAGACAGAGTCTCACTCTGTAGCCCGGGCTGGAGTGCAGTGGCACTATCTTGGCTCACTGCAAGCTCTGCCTCCCGGGTTCAGGCCATTCTCCTGCCTCAGCCTCCCGAGTAGCTGGCACTACAGGCATTTTAGTAGAGATGGGGTTTCACTGTGTTAGCCAGGATGGTCTTGATCTCCTGACCTCGTGAGCCGCCCACCTTGGCCTCCCAAAGTGCTGGGATTACAGGCCTGAGCCACGGTGCTCAGCCTAATTTTGGTATTTTAGTAGAGATGGGGTTTCACCATGTTGGCCAAGCTGGTCTGAACTCCTGACCT
>NW_016814096.1:924034-931790 GCF_001698545.2 Rhinopithecus bieti
AGAGTCTCACTCTGTAGCCCGGGCTGGAGTGCAGTGGCACTATCTTGGCTCACTGCAAGCTCTGCCTCCCGGGTTCAGGCCATTCTCCTGCCTCAGCCTCCCGAGTAGCTGGCACTACAGGCATTTTTAGTAGAGATGGGGTTTCACTGTGTTAGCCAGGATGGTCTTGATCTCCTGACCTCGTGAGCCGCCCACCTTGGCCTCCCAAAGTGCTGGGATTACAGGCCTGAGCCACGGTGCTCAGCCTAATTTTGGTATTTTTAGTAGAGATGGGGTTTCACCATGTTGGCCAAGCTGGTCTGAACTCCTGACCTCAAGTGATCCACCCAACTTGGCCTCCCCAAGTGCTGGGATTACAGGCGTGAGCCACCGTGCCTGGCCCAGACTTTTGAATTAGGAATACTCAACCTGTATATATCTTTTTTTTTTTTTTTGAGACTGAGTCTTGCTCTTTCAACCAGGCTGGAGTGCAGTGGCACAATCTCGGCTCAGTGCAACCTCTGCCTCCTGGGTTCAAGCAATTCTCGTGCCTCAGCCTCCTGAGTAGCTGGGATTACAGGCTCCCGCCACCAAGCCGGGCTAATTTTTGTATTTTCAGTCGAGACAGGATTTCACCATGTTGGCCAGCCTGGTCTCCAACTCCTGACCTCAGGTGATCCACCAGCTTTGGCCTCTCAAAGTGCTGGGATTACAGGCATGAGCCACCACGCCCGGCCTCAACCTGTATATAGCTTTAAAAAATTAAAAGTGGTTATATCTACATTGTGTGTCACATAAATTTACTCTTTTTATCTGTTTTCTGATTTTTCTTTATTGAACTGACATAAGAACAACAAAGTCTTAAAACAGTATTCATACTCTATCTTTCAGAGTTTGACTCAAATGCCATTTTTTACAGTTTTTTGTTTTGTTTTGTTTTGACAGGCTCCCCCTCTGTTGCCTAGGCTGGAGTGCAGTGGCGAGATCTTGGCTCACTGCAACCTCTGCCTCTCAGGTTCAAGCGATTCTCTAACTTCAGCCTCCTGAGTAGTTAGGATTATGGGCGCCTGCCCCCATCCCTGGCTAATTTTTGTATTTTTAGTAGAGACAGGGTTTCAGCATGTTCCCCAGGCTGGTCTTGAACTCCTGGACTCAAGCGATCCGCCTGCCTTGGTCTCCCAAAGTGTTGGGATTACAGGCGTAAGCTGTGGCGCCTGGCCCCCATGTTTTCCAGTGTTTTTAACGAATATGGAGATAAAAGTTTAAATAATAATACAATGAACACCTGTATACCTACCACCTTGATTAACATTTTGGTGTGTTTGCTTTATATGTATATATTTACATACATAGTTTTTTTGGCAGGGAGAGCCAGATTGTTTTTTATTTTTATTTTTCTGCCTAGAGTCTTTTAGTATTACAGTTTCAGGTTTTGTTCACAGAATAATATGAAAATAAATTACAGACATTGTGACTATCCCAAAATAGTCAATTTGTGTTTTCTGTGAATAATGACATTCTCCTCCATAGTCACATAACATAAGATATAAAGGGGCTGAGTGTGGTAGCTCATGCTTGTAATCCCAGCACTTTAGGAGGCCAAGGGGGAAAGATCACTTGAGCACCAAAGTTTGAGGCCAACCTGGGCAACATCACACGACCCCTCTACAAAAAAATTTAAAAATTAGCTGATTTTGGTGTCACATGCCTGTGGTCCCAGCTACTTGGGAAATGGGAGGATTATTTGAGCCCAGGAGTTAAAAGTTGCAGTGAGCTATGATCACACCACTTCTCTCCAGCCTGGGAAACAGAGAGAGACCCTGTTTCAAAAAATTTAAATTGATGATTAGAAAAAATTCATAAATAGGCCTGGTGCGGTGGCTCACACCTGTAATCCCAGCACTTTGGGAGGCCGAGGTGGGTGGATCACGAGGTCAGGAGATCAAGACCATCCTGGCTAACACAGTGAAACCCCATCTCTACTAAAAAACACACACACAAAATATTAGCCAGGTGTGGTGGCGGGCGCCTGTAGTCCCAGTTACTCCAGAGGCTAAGGCAGGAGAATGGCCCGAACCTGGGAGGTGCAGCTTACAGTGAGCCAAGATCTCGCCACTGCACTCCAGCCTGGGCGACAGAGTGAGACTCCATCTCGAAAAGAAAAAGAAAAAAAAGAAAAGAAAAAATCATAAATAGAAAGATTTGCTCACAATAGCAATAACAACTATAAAACATCCAGTAACAGCTCTTTTCCTGGTCACCTATGACTTCCCAATTGCCAAATGCAGCGGTCAGTTTTAGTCCTCTTTATCTTATGGGATTCTACCAGCAGTATTTGATGAAGTTGATTACTCCCTTCTTTTGGAAACTTTTTTTTTTAAACACACACACACACACACACACACACACACACAGCAAAGTCTTAACAATGAAAATAAAAATAAATAAAACAAGGTCTTGCTTTCACTCAGGCTGGAGTGCAATGGCACAAATCATGGCTCCCTGTGGCCTCAAGCTCAAGCAATCCCCCCTGCCTCAGCCTCCCAAGTGACTAGGACTACAGGCATGCACCACCATGCCCAGCTAATTTTTAAGTTTTTTATAGAGATGAGGGTCTCAAACTCCTGGCCTCAAGTGATCCTGTTGCCTCAGCCTTCCAAAGTGCTGGGATTATAGCTATAAGCCACTGTGTCCGGCCTGGAAACATTTTCTTCACTTGACATCCAGAACACAAGTTTATTGGTTTTGCAACTACTTTTTTGGCCACAATTGTGTGTGTGTGTGTGTGTGTGTGTGTGTGTGTGTGTGTGTGTGTTTCAGTCGACATCATTCATAAAACAAATGCAACACCATTAACACATATATTGCAATATTTTTATGACTATGAATTTTGCCAATTGCAATGTTTCCATGAATCCCCCAGGTGGCAGACAAATACAATTTCCATCTAACAATTAAACAAACTTGGTAAAAACATTGCTTCCTTATCATGAATCCTTAAGAAATATTAATCAGAATTTTAGAATATAGTCCATTTATCATATGATTAAGAAACTGACTTCTTATAATTTATCTGAGAGTTTTATTAGAAACATAAATGGCAATTATTTAATTGGTGAACAATCATTGTAATTAAACACTCTCAAAAATACATATTTTATATGATTCATCATCCCAAGCACTTAGAAATGTATCTGCTGGCTATGAAAACTAGTTTTGGAATTTTCTTTGGAATCTGAAAACCGAAATCAATTAAACATCACTTATAATAAAGCAAAAAGCTCTTAACCAACTGATGGGATTTTATTTTATTTATTTTATTATTTTTTTGAGACAGAGTCTCACTCTGTCACCCAGCCTGGACTGCAGTGTTGTGATCTTGGCTCACTGCCACCCCCACCTCCCAGGTTCAGGTGATTCTCCTGCCTCAGCCTCCCAAGCAGCTGGGACTACAGGCTCATGCCACCATGCCCAGCTAATTTTTGTATTTTTAGTTCAGATGGGATTTCACCATATTGGCCAGGCTGGTCTCGAACTCCTGACCTCATGATCCACCCGCCTCAGCCTCCCAAAGTGCTAGGATTACAGGCGTAAGCCACTGTGCCCGGCCTGGGATTTTTAAAATTCTTTGGAGATTTCTACAGTTATTTATTATTTAAAGCTCATGCATGTCATAGTTAAAACTGGTCATAAAAGGCTGGGTGTCTGTTCTACTTGATATAATATATACACTTGCTATAAATACATTGGTACTGTCCCCTCCTCATTCTAACAGCTGTATTTTCCTAATGTTTCTTTATATTTTGATCTATTTTACAGAAAACGTTAACATGCCTGTGACTACAGCTATGTAGAGGGACAGGCAAATATTTTAACAGCTTGTGTGAGAGGGACACAGATATATCTGGGATTTTAGTTTTAAAGTAGGTATAGCACTTCCAAATAATGAATTCCCCCTGTAACATGAGGAAACTGACTGGAATGACTATTGACTCATCTTCAATTAGAATGTTGGTTAAACACATCTTACACACATTTCCTAAATTTAATTGACTCTATTGCTTGAGTTTGACATTATTTGAAAAATAAAATAACTAGAGATAGTCGGTTGAAAAGGATGAGCATTGCTAAATTATCTTCATTATTCTAAGTGTTTTTTAAACTTTCTTAAATTCATCAAAATATTAAAACAACATTGGAAAAAACTGAGAGAAAAAAGCTAATCATAATCTCACCACTTTGAAAACTATTTTATTTTCATAGTCCCTTTTTGTCTTCAATTACATGCATATACTTTTTTCCATTGTAGTAAATATTAGGCATATATAATTTTTATTAATGTGGAGGGCTATTTGGGGTTTTATTTTATTTATTTAGCGACAGGAGTCTCACTCTGTTGCCCAGGATGGGATGCAGTGGCACGATCATAACTCACTGAAGTTTCGAACTCCTGGGCTCTATCAAGGGATCCTCCTGCCTTGGCCTCCCAAAGTGCTTGGATTACAGGTGTAAGCCACCCTACCCTGGCCTATTTTTGGTTTTAAAAGGTGTGGGACCTATGCTAACTAGTATAACATAGACTATACTGCCTCCTATTGTCCTCCTAAGAGAGGAAGCTAAATACTTCTGTCTAGGGTGGACAGTTGAGTCAGAATCTACCCAGTAGATGCACTCCACACTGATGAATTAAACAGTCTAATGTACTTAAAAGATTAATGCTCAAAGGAGAGAGAGAGAGAATATGTGGACGCTGGTGTAATCAGTCCTAGAATTGCCTTGGCTATGAAATGGCTTGTAATTTTAAACCACATATATCCTTACGGTTGAACCCTTTTTCCCTAAGACTGAAGGAATGTTTGTTCTTTGGAACCCAAAGTGTCACACAGCCACATTTTGACAAATTATCAATTCATGTCCTCTTCCCTCTTCTTTTTCTGTGTTCCCTCACCTTTTATGTGGGCCTATTCACCTAATGATTCATTTGAAATAGAAGTAATTTTAAAACAAATTTTACCAACTCTGAAAACAACTTTGTGTTGTTTAAAAGTAATGAATATGTTAGAACTTCCCTTCCACAAGTTTCATTACTATTCTTCATCCTGGGAATTACATAAAGGATTTATTCATTCTCTAAGAGAAAAATCTATAGTTCCATAAATTTACATGATTTAAAATGCCATATCTGTTTTCAGTACATGAACTTGACCCACAAAGTCCTCTCAGTAAAGTATGTGTGCCTCATAATCTTTGGTGTGATAATACTCTGCACAGTAGTACAATACTACTTCTATACTCTGTATGGTGACTTTCATCCAAAGAGTCTTCTAAATTCCTTTTATGAGGCAAAAAACACTTAGATTCTATGATGGTCATTTTATTGTTTACTACTAATAGTACACAGAGGATGGAATGTGCTATCTCTGGCATGAAGAGTTCTGCTGGAAGTTTAGAGAGAATAAAATGTCTTCATACTTCAGCGACCAAAGAGAAAACCCTTGTGGAAAAGAGAGCAAGCAAAGTTCCAAGTATATATTTATTATCTCTGTGAGGTTAGTTGGAACTCTTTGTCAATGAGATCATAGTTTTTAATCCCAGTGTGGCTCATTTATCTATAACTAGTTTCCTTAATCATAACATGCACCCCTGACCCCAGCCAATTGCTTGACAAGGGTCTGTTCTTGAGCAAAAGAGAATAAAATAATCTGTGCAAATCCACCACTGTAATTGGAAAAATAATTTAAAACGTTCAATTAACAATGAATTTATAGAGTCATATTTTCATCTAGACACTAGTTAGCAGTCATATATAGTAGTCTGTATATATAGGTACTGCTTATGTATACAGAAATAAAACAATTTGGCTGGGCACAGTGGCTCATGCCTGTAATCCCAGCACTTTGAGAGGCCGAGGCAGGTGAATCACAAGGTCAAGAGATGGAGACCAGCCTGGCCAACATGGCAAAACCGTGTCTCTACTAAAAATACAAAATTTAGCCAGGCATGGTGTTGGGTGCCTGTAATCCCAGCTATTCGGGAGGCTGAGGCAGGAGACTGGCTTGAACCCAGGAGGCGGAGGTTGCAGTAAGCCCAGATTGCGCCACTGTACTCCAGCCTGGGTGACAAGAGCGAGACTCTGTCTCAAAAAAAAAAAAAAAAAGAAAAAATTTGTTTGAAGCACATCAAATCAAAGAGTAGTAAAGAAAAAATAATAATAATTTTTACTCCTTTGATTACCTTGGTCACATAATCACTAGTAAAATAATTTGATGCCATCTCTGTGTTGGAAAGGATGTAATATATTCCTTAGCATCTAACTTGGAAATACAGCTATGTGAAAATTGGTCGATGACAATTGTTGTAGTACTATTCAACAATAAACCTGCCGGGCGCGGTGGCTCATGCCTGTGATCCCAGCACTTTGGGAGGTTGAGGTGGGCGGATCACCTGAGGTCAGGAGTTTGAGACCAGCCAAACCAACATGGTGAAAATCCGTCTCTACTGAAAATACAAAAATTAGCCGGGCATGGTGGTGGGCGCCTGTAATCCCAATTACTAGAGGAGGCTGAGGCAGGAGAATTGCTTGAATCCAGGAGGCAGAGTTTGCAGTGAGCTGAGATCGCGCCATTACACTCCAGCCTGGATGATAGAGCGAGACTCTGTCTCAAAAAATAAATAAATAAAATAAAACAATAAACCAAAATGTAGGCTTTTCAGCAAACTAATTGAGTAATGATTTTTTCTTAAAGGGAAATCCTAGAAAGAAATCCACTAAGGAAGTTAAATAAAATAATGCACCATTTTTATACATGACAAAACCAACAGACATAACCTGCTGTATTAGAAGTTTTTTGTTTTTGGTTCAAATTTTTGTGTAGGTATGTATTGACATGCAAGAAATCAGTCTCATTGTGTCACTGTATGATCCTCACCTATAAAATAATTTGCCTTCACATTTTGGGAATCTAAGTCTTGTGAGTGACTAGTTTGGGGACAGTTTCTACTGTCTTCTTACTCCTACTTGCACCAGGGACCATTACTATAGCTCTTTTTAGAAAGGAAAAGTAGTTGTTTCTTCTTCTTGCATCATGAAAATTCCATATGCCCTATTCTTCATCATGTCTGAAAACTTAAGTAGAATTATTTAAAAGCCTCATGTTTAAATATTTAATCTGCAAGCCATTATTGAGGTCCTGCTCTGTAGTTTGAATCTTTTGTACACTGTGATTCAAATATAAGCGGCATACAGCCTCTGCCTTCCAGAAACTCAGTATAAATTTAAATGCCTAGTTACTAAATTCCTTTAAAAAAGAAATAAATTCGGCCAGGTGAGGTGGATCATGCCTGTAATCCCAGCACTTTGGGAGGCCGAGGAGGGCAGATCATGAGATCAAGAGATCGAGACCATCCTGGCCAACATGGTGAAACCCCATCTGTACTAAAAATACAAAAATTAGCTGGGCATGGTGGCGCACACCTGTGGTCCCAACTACTCGGGAGGCTGAGGCAGGAGAAATACTTGAACCTGAGAAGTGAAGGTTGCAGTGAGCTGAGATTGCGCCAAGATTGTGCCATTACACTCCAGCCTGGAGACAGAGCAAGATTCCGTCTTAAAAATAAATAAATAAATAAATAAATAATAAAATAAATAAATTCTAGACTTCACTTTCATGAAGGCATTTAAACATTAGGGGCAACTATAAAACCTTAGGCTGCAGCAGTAAGTTTTCCAACAATGTCAGATTTTTTTTTTTTTTTTTTTTTTTTTTTTTTTTTTTTT